>NC_060073.1:27675000-27982291 GCF_922984935.1 Meles meles
TATATTTCTGCTATATAATAGCAAGGGGACTTAGGAAAGGGACAGCTAATAAATGAAGGAATATTGCAAGATAATAACTACAATTCTCTTTAAAGGTCATCTATAGATGAAAAAGTATAATGCTTTATTAATACTGCTTGTCATTTTAGGACCAGGCATCATTTCCTTATAGAAATGTATCCCAGGGGTGCCTGGGTGGTTCAGTCATTAAGCGTCTGCCTTTGGCTCAGGTCATGATCCCAGGGTCTTGGGATCGAGCCCCGCATGGGGCTTCCTGCTCAGCAAGAAGCCTGCTTCTCCCTCTCCCACTCCCCCTGCCTGTGTTCCCTCTCTCACTGTGTCTCTGTCAAATAAATAAATAAAATCTTAAAAAAAATGTATCTCATGTTATTTTTTCCTCTCCCCCCCACATAAAAAACAGACTAACATCTGACAAGATCTTGAGACATGCCTTGCCTTGCAATAAACTTTTAAGAAAAAAATATTCTGAATGACAAAAAATGTTCTCTTGCAAGTTGCCAAGAATTATCTCATTTCTTTCCCTTTGGTTTTCTCTTGTCATCTAATCTCTGAAAAATCTTTGTCAGATCTTTTCACTGAAAACAAGATCAAAGAATGTCCTGCCCTTGCTTTTAGTATAAATGTGAGTCAAATGGATATATTAATTTAATAATATGTGGAGAATATTATTAGATATGCTCTAAAATATTTTGTCTGAATATCAAGGTATTATTATTTGCACAATATTATTTAACATAGCATAATAATATACTTATATTTACATACTCATTCATAAGTATTATAATTTATATCTAATGTTTTATCATTAAATATTATATTATTTTTTATTTTCTTTTGTATTGGATAATTATTTTTATTTTGTAAAATAATGTTCCATGAACATTCTAGTAACTAGCATTTTATGGATATCAAAATAATTATGTCTTCTTAACGATTGTACTTTGAATATTGCAAATATTCAATAGCTACCCAAGAACACACATAGAGTCTTACTGAATTGTGGAAATAATATATATTCTTGAGATAATAGTCAAAGAACTACCTTTGTTATATTTGACACAAAGACATATTTGATACAGATACTTCAAAGCAGTATAAATCCTCACTGAGAATGCTTAGACCCACTTGAAATTTAAAATGAGTTGGTTTCTTTCATGTGTTTTATTTTCCATGTTCTGGTCATTTCTTAGTATATTCAGATTTCTTCTTGGTATCCATCTTTATGGATACCTCATGCCCATCTGCCTTCTAAAGGATCAGACCTCTCTTGAGAAACTTCTTTCCTCCCTTTATCCATTTTAATCTTTCTAATATAATTGTCTGTTTTCATCAGGGACTGGTTCTGTGCGTTATTAGCCAGAATACTTAAAATAAGTATTTAATTAAGATGTTACTATGTGACCAGGGTTGTGATGTACACTATGGGAAAATACTGAATTAGCATATTTCTGTGTCATTTGAAGATATACTGATTTCTATCATTAAGTAACCAACATTGTGTTAGGCAAACAGGAAGAGCCCTAAAAACAGCTCAGAGTTCAGGCTAAGAAAGAGCATAACACAATGTAGGCTAAAGTAATTGGGAAACTTCCATGGAAGGACTGGGACCTGAAAAAACTCTGAAAAAATAGTGAAATCTGAAGGAAGAAAGAGAGGTCCATGTCTGGTCAAAGACGAAAGGCATCACAAAACACCATCCCGACAGATGTAAGACATTCTATGAGGGAGTGGTAATGAAGTGTTAGCTATGCAAAATTTGAAAAGTCAAAAGGAAAAGTTGAGGCAAGAAGAAAGGGACATGAGATGAAATACATTTCAATGACTCTAAATGTCAAGGTTGTGTTTCTCCAGTTTCCATTGCATGGAACACATAGAATATGGCATTTATATGACATGGTGCATAAGGCGATGAGGCTATAAATGGTTGGACGTGATTATCCTGGGGGTTGCTGCTCCTCAGGTGCAGCCTCCCTGCCTTAAAGGCAGAGGAAGGAAGGAGTCATCTCAGCAAGTCTAATCCTCAGACCAGGAAAAGCCTATGTGAAAGCTCAGGATATGCTAAACCACCTAAGTTTGCTGCTAACTTGTCCTAAGGGGCCAACTTGAATAAAACAGGGAATTGGGGAAATGAAATTGTAGTCTCAAAGGATTTCTCTGATAGCTGATCAGAGGAGATTTTTTTTTTCCCTCGGTCAGCTGAAATTTTAGAAATACTCGAATCAAACACTGGTCTTCCTCATTTAGTAGAGTCTTCCTTAAACCCGTATCTTGTCTCTGCAACTTGTTCTATAGTCAAATGGCTTTACAGACACAGCCATTTGACCATAAGTGCCTAATAATATAGGCGTGGATAAACTGAATGATTGGTCAAAGTGATCTAAAAATTTGGAAGCAAAATATGTTTATGTCAGGGACAAAACAAGATCATCACAAGCTTAATCAACAGAATAAAGTTCCATTATAGCAAATCTAGCACATTTTTAAGTTGTCTGTGTCAACACCATGTGGAGTTCCATAATAAAGTTAAAGGGAAATCTTACAGATTTACAGAATCTTACATCTTAGCCACTCATTTTAAATATATGCCAAGGAGAACCAGTGAAATGAAGTAACCTATTTAAAGTCCCTTAAGGGGACGCTGAGGTGGCACAGTGTTGAGTGTCTGCCTTCAACTCGGGTCCTGATACCAGGGTCCTGGGATAAAGTCCTGCATCAGGCTCCTTGCTTAGCCGGGAGCCTGCTTCTCCATCTGCCTGCCACTCCTTCTTCTTGTGTGCATGCTCTCTCTCTGACAAATAAATAAACAAATAAAAATCAAAGCAAGCAAGAAAGAAAGAAAGAAAGAACAAACCTACCTTAGGAAACTGAAAATCCAAGACAGAGCTAGAAGCCAAGTGTCCTTACACCCAGTCCAAGGCTCTTGCTAGGACACCACACAGATTTGTTGACAATTTTATGTGAATATTAGAGTACAATCAAATCAGATCCCAATAGTGCCAAGTCATCACATTTGAAAGGGTCAGATGGAGCCAGTGTCCTTCCATTCCTCTGTCTTTATCTGGTACTATAGGAATGAAAACAAAATGTATCTACTCTCACTGTGTAACATATCAATTCAATATTAATAGCTAAAATAACAGCTATGTATTTAGCTTGTGATTTTGTGTTAGTAACTTGGATGAAGCTCAGGAGTGCTTCTTCTGATCCTAGTTGCACTCATTCATGTGTCTTTGACTACGCACTGGGTCAGTTGGGAGGCTGTATGGTCTAAGAGGACTTCAGCTGGGATGGCTCATCTCTGTTCCACATGGTCTTTCATCCTTCACCAGCCTGGAAAGAATTTGATAACATGTTGACTAGGCAGAATTCAAAGAGAGAGAGCAGAAGCATTCAAGGTCTCTTGTGGCCTATGTACACAAGTAGGATAATATCAATTCTGCCACATTTTATTGACCAAAGTGAGTCAAAAGGCTAGCCCATATTCAGAAGGTGGATAATAGAATCCACATCTTGATGTGAGAAGGTTCAAGTGGGTTATTTAGAGCATGAACAGAGGGAAGGAAAAATGAGGGTCTATTTGCAAATAATCTACTCCAGAGAGGAGGGCTTTTCATCAATATTCTTGCTTATATTATGCAATATAAGAAATAATTGGAATTGAATTGGATTGAATTGGCACTTGGCTGGCTCAGTCAGAAGAGCATGCAATGCTTGATCTCAGGGTTGTAAGTTTGACTTCCATGTTGGTCATAGAGATTTTGTAACTAAATAAGTAAATAAACTGAGAAAAAAAAAAAAAGGGACCGAATTAGCATGTTGAAGTCAGTGTTTTGAGTTTGTATTCACCTAAGATTTCTGGCAATAGAGTCAATATCCTTAAATATATATTTGGGGTGGGGGGGGGTGGGTAGAGAACAGACTCTAAAAAATCATTTTAAAAAGATGATTTAAAAATTAGCAATATCGGGGCACCTGGGTGGCTCAGTGGGTTAAAGCCTCTGCCTTCAGCTCAGGTCATGATCTCAGGGTCCTGAGATCGAACCCCACATCGGGCTCTCTGCTCAGCAGGGAGCCTGCTTCCTCCTCTCTCTCTCTCTGCCTGCCTCTCTGCCTACTTGTGATCTCTGTCTGTCAAATAAAAAAAAACAAAAACAAAAACAAAAAAACTTTAAAAAAATTAGCAATATCAGTGTTGGTGAATGGAAATCAAAAGTAACAAATTGAGACTGTATTACTTCAAGTAAAAACATGTGAGACCTTTCCCCCCTACACATGGCATTGCCATTCTCAGTCTGCTTTCCTGGATTTTCTTCCTCTACTGGGCCTGCAAATAAACATTGGGTTGCCACAGAATTCAATCCTTGGAATTTTTCTTTTCTCTCTCTGTATTTTCAAATTAGACATCATCAGTCCTGTCACCTTAAATATCCACAAATATGCTGATGGCTGTCGAATTATTTTGCCAACTCAGAGCTTGCCTCTAAAATCAGATTTATAAGCAACAGCCTACTGCACATGTCCATTCATAACTTAAGCTTACCTTGTATTAAACTAATCTACAGAATTGATCCTTTATGCATAAATATAAAATAAATCAAATCTTTCCCCAGGTTTTTTCATCAAGATTAATTACCCAATGTGCACGTAAAAACTATTTCTTTCCTAAATTCTTCATATTCATCCATGAATTTTTTTGTTTTGTTTTTATTTACTTCTAAAATACACCTCAAATCCGACCACAGTTTCCTAACATACTGATGAGTTTCCTAACATACTGATGAGTTCAATGACCATTTTCTGTTACCTCCAACAAGTCTCTCACCATTCTCCCTGGTTCCTAAAGCCCATCCTCCAATAGTAACCAAAATAACCTTTCAAAAATTTACAGTAGACTGTGTCATTTTCCTATCTGAACTTTACTGGTTGTATCCCACTTTATTTAGATTAAAACTTGAACTCCTTGCTTACTATAACCTAAATGGTTACATGTAACTTGGATGTTAGCTGTACATCTCTAAATTCTTACTTACTATTCCCTATGATGCTGCTTCCAGGCCTTTATACTTGCTATTCCTTTCACTTAGAATCTCCCTGTCCAAATTTCTGCATGACTGCCTTCTCATTGTTTGGATCCCAACAAAAGTGGAACCTCTGAGAGGTCAGCCCTAGTTGTTCTATGCAGAACCATTCCTATCCCAATTACTCTATGATATTCTGTTCTTCTATAGGTTTTTTTTAGCAGTGAAAAATAATTGAAATCCCTACTTCTTTTCTTAATTTTTCAATGTCTATCTTCCTCCTTTAGAATATAACTTCATGACAACAAAAATTCTATTTTGTTTGCCACTGTTCTCATAGGACATGCTTGACAAATACCAACTAACCTCCAATATTTTACAAAAACCTACTTACTCAAATATCTAGGGCAAACTCTCTTGCCCATCCCTACCATCGCCTTTGCAACACTCAGGGAGAACTCAATATATATTATCAAATATCTCAGTAAAAGAAGTAAATCTATACTTAGAGAAAATATTAGATTTAAACATAACTATCTTATATTGTAAAAATTATTTACTCTGGAGTTTGTTGTATTTTCAAATCAAGGTAGAAATTAAATCTTTCACATTCCTTAGAATCACCATTCCTATCTCCTTCCTCAAATTTCTCTTAAAATGACCATAGGGTGCCTGAGTGGCACAGTCAGTTAAGCATCTGACTCTTGGTTTTGGCTCAGGTTGTGATCTCGGGGACATGGCCCCATCTCACCACAGAGCTGCTTGAGTCTCTGTCCTTCTCTTCTGTCCTTTCTGCATATGCTCTCTCTAAAATAAATAAATAAACCTTAAAAAATTTAAATTAAATGACCAGAAATGTTATAAAGATACAGATTAATTTATATGAATAAATATGCAGATATTTGACAGAACAATTAGATTAAATGAGCTAAATATTATTCTAAACTCATATGCTATTTTGGCATTATAAATATCTTGCCTACAATAACATTAATGTTAATTCTTCTAGGACCCTGGGAGCAAAACCTGAATACCCAGGAAACCAAAGGTAAGGAATGAAAGTAAATAATCCAATGAAATTTCTTTTTTATTTATTTACTTTTTTAAGATTTTATTTATTTGACAGAGAGAGAGTAGGCAGAGAGGCAGGCAGAGAGAAAGAAGGAAGCAGGCTCCCTGCTGAGCAGAGAGCCCAATGCGGGGCTTGATCCCAGGACCCTGAGATCATGACCAGAGCCAAAGGCAGAGGCCCCAACCCACTGAGCCACCCAGGCGCCCCTGTAATTTCTTTTTTAAACTCGAAATTGCCAAAAACACATAGCAGCCTCATTTTGAACTGAATTTCATAGATTATAAATTTTTCAGATGGCAGTTAACCTTAGCAAAATAATTTTATCTACTTTAAGTCTCAAATGTCTAAATATAAGATAAAAAACTACAGGTATTAGCTAATTGCTTCCTTATTCAGTGTGGCATGAAACATTTAACACCCAAAGTATTTTCTCCTCTATAAATTATTGAATGGAATAGCTCAGACAGTACTATCATTTTTCGTTCATTTGAAAATTGACCCTGTACAGATAGGGACAGGGCTTGTTTTTCCTGTAAAGAGCTAAAGAAAATAGTATGTTTATGTTTGACAGTGCCTGAATCTGAATAAGTTTAAATACTCGTCAAGATAAGACATGGCAATGTTTTCTGTCTTGTGACTATTTTAACCTGTGAGATTTACTGGAAAATCTGTAAAGTAGTTTGTATTTCCTCAAGCTCTGCTTTCATTATCTGTGTGATATCATTACCCTTTTTCGCTGTTTAGATACAAAACCATGCTACAGTTCTCTGGTACAATGGAAAAAGAAATCCAGTAATACTGAACTTAGTGTCTCAGTTCCCAAGATTAGCACATTTCCATGTCAACCAAATGTATTTTGTCAATAAGATGCCACGGTCTGTACCACAGTGAGCATATTAAAGAGGGTAAAACTGCCGGAAATACAACTGTAAAAATTTGGCATGACCTTAAGAAATAATACCAAAACAATTCTGAAAGAGAAAACAGGAAAGAGACAACCTGTCAAAACAAACAAATAAGAAAGTTATTTCTCCTACAAGGGGAAAGGAAGGAGTTCCATTAATAACCACGAAGTAGTCACAGGAAATGAATATAGCCTACAGCTTCAAACAACTAGAAAACTGCAGCGAATGTATTAGTTAAGTATTCTCAGACATTGGACAATGGATATAAATGACTATGATACCTGAGAGAACGGAAGTAAAATGAATTCCCTAACTGTTTTGTGTTATTGTATGGGCTGAAGGCAGTTTCCAGAGTACAGGGCAGAGATGGAACTGAAACAGAACCCAGTAGTCCCAATGTATGCAGGAGACATAGATGAATGCTTAGGGAAGTAGAAGCAACCAGAATTAACAGAGCAGAATACTAGAGAAAAGAGAATGTCACAGAGAACTCTGTAGATGCACAGACGGGGTTCTCCCGAGCCTTTAGCTGAATGCTGATCTGTGTATATGTGAGAGGAAACTAGCTGAAAAAGAACCACTGGAAAGAGGTAGACAGAATGTTTCTGGAGTTTATTGTGTGAATAATTTGCGCTTCTCCCAAGCTTCCTACTTTAGGGTGCATTGGGTAGGGTCCTCAGAGACAGTGCCTTACTTTTGGAGCTCAGTTAGTCTTAGACTAAAACCTAGTTAGGACCCACCCCAAAAGAACTAAAAAATAAGTCTCAAAAGGAGCAAACTGAATCCAAATAATTTAACTATCCACCAGGACAAAAGTCAAATGAAAAGAAAAAACACAACCCACATCCAGCAACATAAAATTCACAATGTCCAGCATCCTATGAAGAAACCGAGAGGCATTTGGAAAAGCAGGATATTATGATCCATACCAGGCAAATCTGAGTCAATAGACACAGAATCAGACACAGCAGAGAAAATGGAATTATTAGATAAGGCTGTTAAAACCACTGTGATAAATGTTATAAATGTACTCCATATGTTTCAGAAAGTAGAGGAAAATAAGAATGATGAGAGAAATATAAAATATTCTTTAAGGACCCACCTACAATATATACAACATATGAAATGAAAATATACTAGATATGATTAACCACAGGCCAGACTGTGCAAAAGAGGAAAATCAGTTAAGTTGAAGACATGCAATAGAAACTACCTAAAATGAAGCATGGGGAGAAAATAAACTGGAAGAGCAACAGTGACCTAAAAGACAATGTCAAACATCACAACATACATGCAATTGTAATTCCTGAAAGAGAAGAGAGGACCAAAAATATCTGAAGAAGTAATAATCAAATATTTCCAAGAGTATCAAAAAAACCTAAACAGAAAACATAAAGAAGACCTTGCCAAGGGACAGAAAAATAAAATTACTAAAAACATGTGTTAAAAAGAAAATCTAAAAAAATAAAAGCCAGAAAAAATAAAACAATTTTTCTAAAAACTATAAATCTTGACTGTTTATGAGATTTGACATAAACCACAGGTGTCTTTTGATTTCCAAATAAATAAAAATTCTTGAAGCAAATGAAGCATAGTAGATTATGTCACTACAAAATATGCCACTTTGGCCTAAGGATTACTTTGAGCTGACACAGCTGAAAAGAAGCAAAAGCAAAAAAACAAAACAAAACAAAACAAAAAAAACCTCCTTGCACCCTCTATTTGCCTAAAAGCAGAATATAAATTTGTAAGGTATTCCTCCTCCTCTCTCTAAGGTTAATTCCTGTGGACAACTTTAGATCTTATCATACTGGAGAAATCACCAGAGAACTCTACATAGCAAACTTCACTAATGAGCCTTTCTCTCCATGCTTGTAAGCCTAAAAGTGCTTTCCTTTGTTTCGTTGTGTCTCCATAAAAGTTCGGTGCTTTGGTTAAGGTGCTCTATAAGCCAGAATTCTAAGCCACCATTTGGAGTTACTTATTTTTCCCTGGGTGTCTCCCATTTATACAGGAAGTATGCAAATGCCTAAATTTATGTCTGTTTTTCTATCCTTAATCTGCCTCTTATTACAGGGATCTCAGCCAAAAACTCAGAATGGTAGAGGGAAAATTATTTTTCTTCCCTTACATATATTTGGCAAGTTGAGGGTGCTTATATAGACGAGAGAGGAAACACGTTCAGGGAGTGATAAGAGAAATTAGGAGGAAATAAAAATTGTAGCACATGGTTTTTTTCCTAGTGCCTTAAATTGTAGTATAACTATAGGATTTTTAAAGAACTATCTTGACTTTTTGTTTTTTGTTTTTTGCTAAAGTAATCTCTAGTAATCTCTAGTAATCTCAGGCTCCACCGGTGTGGGGCCTGAACTTACAACCCTGAGATCAAGAGTCATATGCTTTACTGAATGAGCCATCCAGGTGCCCTGCATAACTGTAGGATTTTACAGTCAAAAATTCCATAGAGATTATCTAGCCTTGATTTGTAGAAGAAATGTGATAACAAAGGGAATAGCTAAAATCAGACAGCTAGACAATGGCAGAGATAAAGCCAAAGCTCAGTTCTTTCTAAAAGAAAACAACTTTTATTTTCATGGTTTCCTTCTTTACAACAACTGCCTAAATGTTAATTGAATGTTTATACAAACAAATAAAAACCTTGACCTCATCTCACACATACTCGAAAATTAGGATGAATCAGGCACCAAAATATGAATAGTGAAATAACACTTTTAGGAAAAAAAACAAACACAGAAGAATATCATTATGGCCTTGGAATAGGTAAAGAATTTTTGAATAGGACTTAGGAAGCACTAACAATTTAAAAAAAGTTGATACACTGGCATTAGTGAAAATAAAGAATTTCTGCTTATCAAAAGACACTACTAACATGAAAAATGCAAGCCACATAATTAAAGATCTATTTGGAATACATATTTCTGATAGAGGACCTATATTCAGAACATACGCTATAAACTAAAATGCAAAACAAAACAACCCTCAGAAAAAGATCCGGGAAGACACTTCACAAAAAGAGGGTACCCAAGTCGCTAATAAGCATATGAAAAAGGTGCTTGGTATCATTACTCATCAAGGAAAGACTAATTAAAGCCACTATGAGAAACACATACACACCAACAGAATGTCTGAAACTGAAAGGATTCATAAGGATCTGGAAAAACTGGATTTCCCTACTTTTTTTTATTTTTACTTTTTATTTACTTTACTACGGGAGAATCCACTGGTACAAAACTTTGGAAAACAGCTTGTAGTGTCTCCTAAAGTTGTACAGACACCTGAGGACCTACCAATTCTATTTCTGATTATACAATCAAAAGAAATGAAAACATATTTATAAGAATCCGTGCTATTTTAATCATAATAGCCCATCTGGCAACACAAATGTGCCAACTCTACGACAGGTAAGTGAAGTGTCGTATTTTCAAATATTAGAATACGATAAGTCAATGAAGAGGAACATATCCCTGCTACCCAAGACAATGAATAAATCTCACAAGCACAAGGTGGAGCAAGAAAAATCCAGAGTGTACTCTTCGGGGCAGCCATAGTGAAGAGCGATCCAGAATGACTGAGGCAAGTGAAGTCCACACATAATCATAGGATGCAGCCATTCTGTCCCTGATGATCTGTCCCACTAAAATGCTCACAGGTTCACAAGGGACCAAGTCTGAGCATTCTTATTGTGATATCACATGTTGTTTTTTGTTTTTTTTTAAGCGATATCACATGTTGTGGCAAAGAGTAAGAGACTGCCTGGCTGTCCAGCAGGAGAGTGGTAGGTAAAATACTGTGGACAGACCATGCGATCATAAAGTACAATAGATTAGGGTACATGGAGCAAAATGAAAAAAATACTGGGACATAATGCTGACTTTAAAAAATGAGGAATGGAAGGAGGTCAGTGACACAGTTCCTCTTCTGTAAATTATATGCAATAAAACAATAATGCATTTTGCTAGGGCATATATAAATGAGATCTACATTAAAAACATATAAAAGTGGTCAGGGGGATAGGTTAAATACAAATAATTGGGGAAAAAAATAAGAAATGGGCTTTGCATTGACAAATGATGACAATGTGTCTTGAACTGAAGTGTGTGATTATTTCAATACCCTTCACCTGGTGTCCAAAAAAAGAAAAAAGAAAGAAAGAAAGAAAAGACTGATGCAGAGTGTAAGATGACAAAGGTGAGAAGTGTAACAGCTCTATGAACATCAAATGCACATGGCAGTACACTTTGTTTCATTTTTTTAACATCCCTTTGCAAACAGACTTGGGGATCCAGCAGTGAAAAATGAACGAGACACTGAAGAAAATGCTGTGTTATAAAAATAAAGCTCTGTTTTACTTCTACTTTGATTTCTGAGGCAGGGTCACAAAGTGAAAGGAAACATGATTCTGTCATTTGTCTGGAGCAAGTCTATATAAAATTTCCCAATTTAGAACAGGAAAGGAACTCAGGGTTCATTTAGCTCCATTGTCTCAATTTATAAATACAGAAAGAGTGGGCCACAGTTCTTAAGTGACTTGCCTGAGATACATAGTGCGTAAATAGAATACCCGATGCTAGAACCTCATTGACTGTCCCCAGTCCAATGAGGTGCCTTTGGTTTGTCCCACTGAGCTCACCGCCCATATCAGAGACAGGAAGGCTACAAACCCTGGTGACAAAACACTCAAGGATCCATATAAAATTACATCTCAACTAACCTGAAACTGTTTAAAATAAGTTTCTCCAGATTACTGATTTTGAATTTCTTTTATTTCTTTTGGACATTTTATGAAAAAATACACTTTTATTTATTTATTTTAAAGATTTTATTTATTTATTTGAGAGAAAGAGAGAGCATGAGAGAGAAGAGAGCACAAGCAGGGAGGGGGCAGAGGGAGAAGCTGACTATCCACTGAGCAGGGAGCTGATGTAGGACTCCATCTCAGGACTCCAGGATCATGACCTGAGCTGAAGGCAGATGCTTAACCAACTGAGCCACCCAGGTGCCCTGGAAAACACACTTTTAGTTTCAGTACTTACTAATTAGGTTGTTTATTCAAAATATTATCACTCCCTTTTTGGCTTGGGGAAAAATTTTTGAAGAAAATTTAATTCATATTCACTTAAATGAAATATTTCATGGTCCTCGTTTGGAACTCAAGTCACTATTTGTGACCACAGATGAAGAAGATACAGAAGATTCTGCCAGATCAGTTCTCATCCCAAAGCTATTGCTCAGAAATTGTGTGGTTTGCTGGTTTTCTTGCTATATGCCTCTTTGTCTTACAGCCTCAGTACTACTACTAATAATAACTTTGGGCCTCGAGGGCTCTGTTAATTAGCCAGGTCTACCCAACAAAAAAGTTACCATTTTGGGTAAGTGTTTGAAATTATAACTAATAGGATGTACATTTCATTTATAGAAAATGTGTATATGGAAAGAGATGTTGTGTTGCCTCCACCAGCATTGGTCCCATCTCTTCCTCATTGTGTAGCAACCACAAAATTTGCATGGGATTGACCTCATTCCTCCTCCAGAATTGTCTCTGAAGTAAACAGATGAGTTTGATGCTTCCCATGCTGTGGCAACTGACCCACCACTGGGCAGCAATATCCAATCAACCCAACCAATTCAGTTTGGGTGTTCCTTTGACCTTGATGTCTGTGTCTGTCTTTGGTTCACCAAAGCAGATGAAGAACAAGATTCTCTCTTATGGTCAAGGCTAAGCTCAACTGCCATGTTTGGTGTGCAGATGTGTGGTCTAGAACCACAGCTGCCACCAGGCTTCATGAAGCAAGCCATTCTGAGGATCATGCCTTCACGCAGAAGGGGAGACAGAGCTGGAAACATTTCAGAGGTTGAGAACTGACACCCTGATGTGACTACGCCAGAAAGCCACCCTACTCTGAGGTTTTCTATTTCATAAGGCAATACACAACTCTTCTTTTTAAGCCATTATCAAGTTTTGTGGTATGTGCAACCAAAACTACCTAAAAAGAGACAACCTATAATTTTACTATTCAGATATAGCCACTGCTACAATTTGGTTTAGAGACTCTCAATCTTCTGTGTGTGTTTGTGTGTTTGGGTTAAAATATGTTTAAAACCCAGTTGGGAATCAATAATACATACAGTTTTGTAGGCTGTTATTTTACTTTAAAGAAGATGTCATGACTGTATTTGCATATCATTAAATTTAAATCACATTATTTGTAATGACTCCACATTATTACATTATATGTTTGTGCCATAATTTATTAAATTCAGACTTTATATTTAGACACTTGGGTCACTTCCAATTTCTTGCTATCTAAAACAGCAACATAATGAACTTTGCAGCTATATTTTCTGTCATATTCATGCTGATTACTTTTAAATAAATACTAAGAAATGCGGCAATTATAGGGTCAAATACTATGCATAAGTTACCTAAGGATTTGATTTACATTGCCAACTTGGACTCTAAAAACACAATTCCTCCCTCAAAAAAGTGCATAACAGTGTTCATTTCAATATTACCTACATGATACAGTTCTTGTTGGGAAAATAATGATAAACACTTCTTCAAAGGTATGAAAACTATAATTGACAAATTATTGTATACTATAAGCAATATTGCTGATATTAATAATATAATAGTTAATAAAAATATCTATCATTATTTGAGCAATTTATTTTGTGCCAAGCTCTTTTAAGGTTTTCCTGATTTAATCCCTCATGATGTTCCAGAAAGTCAGGTATTATTAACTTTTTTTAAATAGGAAAATATAGATTTAGAGTGCAAATAAGCTTCCTGAGATAACATAGCTAAATACATTGCAAAACAACTCAATTTTACTATTGTTCAACCTAACAATCTCTAGGGAGCAGAACCTAAAAGATGTCCTGGAGAAGACCAAACTGGATAAGGAATGTGATTTTTATAGAAACTACAATCAATCGAGGGGCACCTGGGTGACTCCGTTGGTTAAGTGTCTGCCTTCAGCTCAAGTCATGATCCTGCAATCCCAGGATTGAGCCCCGTGTTGAGTTTCCTGCTAAGTGGGGAGTCTCCCTCTGCCCTCAATTTGCTCATGCTCTCTCTCTCTCACTCTCAATCCCTTTCTCTCTCAAAAAAACAAATAAAATCTTAAAAAAAAAATAATCAATCAGATCACTTTGGCAGTATAAACATCTTTGCCATATCAAGTCTTCCAAACAATGAACACAGTTGTCTTTCTTTTTTCATTCTATTCTATTCTTTTTTCTTTCTTTCTTTCTTGAGAGAGAGCACCTGCACAAGTGGCAGATGGGGCAGAGGGAGAGAATCTTCAAGCAGACTCCCTGCTGAGCATGGAGTCCAAAGCTGGGCTGTATTTCACAACCCTGAGATCATGACCTTGAGCTGAAACCAAGAGTCGGAGTCTTAACTGACTGAGCCACCCCAGGTGCCCCAGATTGTTGTCTTAATTTCTCTTTTGGACAGTTCGTTATCAGTGTATAGAAACATAACTGATTTTTATATGTTGATTTTTGTATCCTGCTATTTCACTGAATTCATTCATTTAATTCTAAGAGTTGTTTGGTTTGGTTTTGGTTGTTTTTGGGGTTGGTTTGTTTTTGCTTTTTTGGTAGTCTTTAGGGTTTTCTAAGAATAAAATCATGTCATTTGCAAACAGAGATAATTTTACTTTCTCCTTTTTGATTTGAATTCCTCTTATTTCTTTTTATTGCTTATTTGCTTTGGTTAGGATTTCTAGTACTATGTTGAATAGAAATGGTGAGAGTGAGCTTCCTTACCTTGTTCCTGATCTTTGTGGAAAAGTTTTCAGTTTTTTATTCTAAGTTAATGTTAGCTATGAGCTTGTCATGCATGACCTATAATGTTGAGTTAAAATCCTTCCAACCTTGTTTTTTAGAGTTATCATGAAAAGAGTGTTGAATTTTGTTAATGTGTTTTCTGCATCTATTGACATGATCATGTGATTTTTATACTTTCTTTGTTAACGTGGTCTCTTATATTAATTGATTTGGATATGCATCTCAGGGATATATCCCACTTGGTCATAGTGCACAGTCTTTTAAAGAACTACTTTTGAAATTGGCCTAAATATCATAAATAAAATGAAACTTTTATAAAAGAGCTCTTAAATTTAGGTTGCTTTTTGTTGAAAATAATTTGTATATTTTTAATATTCAAAGTATTTAGAAGTATAACACACACACAGGACAGCTTTTGAAACTTTTAGCAAAATGCAAGTATTAAAAATCAACATTTGCTTCCAAACAGGAAGATATTGAAATTTATGTCAAAATGAAGTATGAGTCTTAAGATCGGTAAGTTTAATAATAATGTACAAATTTAATTCTTAAATTCTATAATTAAACTTGGAAATATCTTAAACTTGAGCAAAATTATTTCTAGAAATTCTATTTTTGTTAAAAGCATTTATATTCTAAATCAGCATAATATTGAAATAGACAATTCTATAATTTACTTTAAAAATGTTGCTTTAGGGTACCTGGGTGGTTCAGTCAGTTAAATGTCTGCCTTCAGCTAAGGTCATGATCCCAGGATCCTGGGATTGAGTCCCATATCAGGCTCCCTGCTCAGTAGGGAGTTTGCTTCTCCCTCTGCCCTTCCCCCATTTGTGCTCTTTCTCTCTCATAAAAGTAAATTTTAAAACTCTTTAAAAAAAAATGTTGTCTTTAAAAATAATTTTTAGGGGTGCCTGGGTGGCTCAGTTGGTTAAGCAGCTGCCTTTGGCTCAGGTCATGATTCCAGGGTCCCGGGATCAAGCCCCGCATCAGGCTCCCTGCTTAGCAGAGAGCCTGCTTCTCTCTCTCCCTCTGCCTGCTGCTCTGCTTACTTGTGCTCTCTACCTCTCTGTCAAATAAATAAATAAAATCTTTAAAAAATAAATAAAAATAATTTTTAAAGCAAGATACTTGGAGTAAAGAAAGACAGCATCTATAAAAATTTTGTGTAGATAAATTTCCACATTTCAAAACAAAGCAAAATTTAGTGAGAACGTTTTCTATTTAGCAGAATTTGATCTTGTTTAACAAAGTAGTTTGATGCAGTCATTTTAATTTTACAAAAGATCATACTTAAGAAATCCATTCCTTAGAAAAATACTAAAATATATGAGAAATAGACAAGGCTAAAAATGTGATTAAAGTGCATAAGCACATTCCATAATTATTATTTGTTATTTTAATGTTTTAGATCATTAAGAAAGACTTTTTATTTTTTTAATGTACACTGATGTTACTTTCACTTTTTAAAAATTTTTTTAAAGATTTTATTTATTATTTGTTTGACAGACAGAGATCACAAGTAGGCAGAGAGGCAGGCAGAGAGAGAGAGGAAGCCGACTCCCTGCTGAGCAGAGAGCCGGATACCAGACTGGATCCCAGGACCCTGGAATCATGACCTGAGCTGAAGGCAGAGGCTTTAACCCACTGAGCCACTCAGGTGCCCCTGTTACTTTCATTTTTATAGGAGTTTCTGTTCCATAAAATAATTTCACCTAAGACTTTTTCTATCTACAGTATAATACAACCAATTTGTTAATCAATTAATATTCATATATATATGAAACAAAGGGCACACTAAATTTTTATATAGGTGTTATAAATATATATATTCAAATATGTACTTATATGTGTGTATAAAATTATAATTATTAAAAAAATTTAACTATTTTTAGTGTTCCTTTTATTTTCAGAAGCATCCTAGTGTGGACAATAAGTTATATGGTTACCCTGATTTTAAAAAAAAAGTCCATTTCCAACAGTTATTCAAAACTGAGCCATGTGCTTTCATTGTAGGTCAATCAAGGACGTATAATTCTTGTAAGGTGGGAAGCTTTGGGGATCAAATCTATTTTTGAGTCGGTAAACACAGTGGAGGAAGTCAATGGCGCTACGGCAGTCCCCCAGCAGACTGTGGGTCTGATCAGAAAGCTGACAGAGGAATTTGGTTTCTGAGTGGCAGCACTGAGCAGGGGAAGGGGGTGTTCCAGCACTCAGTGGCAGATACCTGCTAGAGTGGAGTTCCAAGTTGGAGAGTGCTCTTTCACGGCTCTTCTCTTCTTACCCTACTGACTTACCCATCTGCTTCTTACCCATGGGCTTCCAAACAGCACTGTGAGTGTTCTAGAAACTCAATTATGTTAGCAGAATCAGATGGCAGAAACTGGGTATTCTCAAAGTACGCCACATGTTTTCAGCTGTGGTCAGCCCCACAAAATTTAGAAAGGACTTTCATTTTTTTTCTATAGATAGTACCAATGTAGGGGCCTTGTAATTTATGTTATGTTCATTACTAACTTCCTTATTTAGAACGTCACAAAGTCAGATGGCCTGTGGAGCAGGGAAACGGTAATGATATAGTGTCTGCCAAAGTTAGGGCAATAATGATTTTAAGGTCATGGACTGGCAGAACGCTGAAGGAGAAATGGCTGGAAGATAGCAAAGATGCAGAAGAAGAAAGTGTATTCCAAGATTTGTTGAAATTGTGCCACAGTTAGAAGTTGCTGAAGTAGGTTTGGGAGATAACATGAGCAGCAGTGGGAATAAACGCTGCTTTGTGAATGAGTCTCAGGGCTACGTAAACCACAGTGATTCTACAGTTAGTCTGAAATGGGAATCTGGAGCAAGAGGTTGGGGGACAAGGAGAGGTCAGGGAGGGAAGGAAAGAGGAAATGTTTGCCTTTCCTTGTCATTTCTTCAGTCAGAGTCATGGAGGAAACAGTCACATCTCACTGAGGAAAGGCCTCTTATCTTTAATCCACAGCCCAGAGGAGAACCATAATTACAACTGTAATATTTTTCATGTTTTCACATATTTCTGAGTGCCTAGCATGAGCCAAATGCAGTTCATGGTGTATGGCGATTCAGCAGAGAAGAAGGCAAACAAACCTACTGACACAGGTGTTCACAGTATGGCAGACACCAGGCAAATACCTCCTAGAAAGGGGTCATTACACGAGATATCTCTGAGCAAGAGATCATAGTAAGGTGAAGCAGCCAGGTGTGGGAAAACCCGGGGAGCGAGTGTCTCAGGGTAAAGCCAGCAGCCGGGGCAAAGGCCCCGTGTCAGCATGTCGCTGAGGAACACAGAGACAGAAAGGAGTGCAGCCGGCCCTGGAGGGGACTGAAGGAACAGGAAATTCCTATTTCGCCGCAGGGATAGGAAATAAAGGAGAGATTTACCATGTACTACCAGACCACCACAAAACACACAAATCCAGTCTTCTGGGAGGCTAGTATTTTTGAGTCACATGACTCAAAAATCTAAGTCACATGAGAAAGTATTGCTAAACCTTCATTGTGGGAGTCAAATCAGCATTTCAGAGATTTCACACTTTCAATGTTCTCCTGTGGCACCTACACTCTTCTCGATTGTCCTTTAAACAGAGCTGCCTTCTCAGGGTCCCTAGGAGTCTGCTGGGACCTTCCTCCACCTAGCTCACAGCCAACCACGAGCTGGGCCTTAAACTTTGAAGAAGCCCTCTGAACCCTGCGGTGTAACTTTACAAACACAAGCCTAAGACTCCTTTGGTTCATCCCACCGAATCTCCTCTCACCTGAGTCCTGAAAACTTCCACACCTGCTGTTGTCCATTTCTACTCTGTCTGCCCAAGCCCCACTCCCCACACACCTACCCTACATGCGCCATGTTGCTCTGACAAAACGATGCCTATGCCTGGTTATTTGGAAGATTCGTATAATTAATCTTGATGGCAGCATTGTGGACAGAACCCTAAGGACATCAATTATTATGTATGTCTTTCTCAATGTCCCATAATAACACGTAAAAAAGTTCAGTGAAATCTATGTATCACCTGGAGAACGTTATCCTATGTTGAGTTCCACTGGATATTCACAACTGAAAGACGTTCTTCTATGATATTCTTATTTCCCATGACAACAAAGGCATTTTAAAGCATTATGTGTGTACCTGGGCAAACGAAAAGAATCTTATACTTCATCCCTGCTCACTCCCTCCCCCCTTCAAAATATTATCTGCTTACAGAGCTCTGCAAAAACTCTATTATGGGAAAGTGGCCACTCAAAACTCCTGCACCTAATAAAACATTTTTATCTGATGTTTAAGTCCCTGGTGTGTCAAAAAGGAGTGGTATGGTAATCCTCTAGAAGCAATAAGTAAGGTTGTAGCAATTAAAATTGAGGCAATCAGATAGGACTTAGGAAGCTTTCTTTCCAAGCAGAGGAAAACATGAATAAGCTGGTATGTTTACACAGGAAGTCATGAATTATATTTCCAAAAGCTCAGGTCTCAATTCTTTGCAGAGGCTATTAGAGTCCACCATCTTCCTCTTTAGTTATTAATAAATACATGGAGAAGCACGGCTTCCTCTCTCAACCACAGGGCATCTCCCCATTAACCTTCCTCCTTTCAAACAGACCATACTCCTTTCCAAGAGCTTAAATGGTTTTAACCCATGTCAAGATGTTGCTTCTTCATTCATCAGTATTTCTTTCCAACATAGCTCATTTATGGGAGAACTTACCAAGAGCCAAACAAAACAATAAGAAAGAAGAAAGAAAATTATGTTCAATTATGTCCACAGTTCCATTAATCTCCCCCTGCCTGGAAATTCCCAATAGGTTAGAAAAACCACAAGCTTCAGGAACAACCATGTCATTTAACCTTATTAGATAATGCTTACTCTGAGGATTATAGTGTTGGATTTTCAAATGATCACACTGATGTTTCTTAATTAAACCTCCTCATTATTTTTAAATAGCTTAAATGAAGAGCCTTGGTCTGCAATGCCTGAAATTGGTTTTTAAAAGAAGTGTTTTTACATGGACAAGGCAATAAATACAGAAATGAGTAACTCTCAAGTGTTCCTGTTATCAACATAATTTCTTTGCTAGTTCTGTAGTTTTGTTGCCCAGAAAAAACACCACTGGATTGTATCAAGTTGATATAACTGTCTTCAATTTTTCTTAGGCTTCCTGTAAACTGTATTTCTTATGAAGTATCACCTGATTCATTTTCATTCAAGATTCCTTTATTAAAATATCCCTATACAGAAAAAAATTTAGATTATCAATGTCTATTAAAAATAAACCAAAACAAAGAAACCGAGAAACCTACTGGTGTTAGGCTAACCAGTCATCTAATTACCTATCACCTTCAAACAATAATCCTTTTATAAAAGTATGTTAATACTCCTTCTTCTACTCTGTTCTTTTCTTGCTTTATTGTTAAGAAATTTTCATGTTCAGTAACTACCTTTGGTTCTGATGGTGGGTACACATGTACTAGTCCGAGATTTTGTGTTACAGAGAACGATATTAGTAAGAATATTAACTTAAATCTTGGGAAAAGATGTAATATATGATAATTTCAACTATCCCTTAGAATGTGATTCTTTTAAAAACTGGTTTAGGTTGTAAACGTTGATATAAAAAATTTTTTTGATCTTCTCTAAGTGCTTAATCGTTCCTAAGTGACTTCTGAACACATATCACCCGAAGGATCAGATTAAGATGGCATCAATAAGGGTCCACTAAAATTTAGCAAATGTTTCTGTATGTGAGCTGTTGGTTGACAGGTTGTCCCTTTACATGTGCCAACCAAGAGAATCTAAACAGACAATGCATCTGGTGAGTTCTCCCCGGGTAGGCCTTTCTTCTAAAATGAAATTATCCCTGAAGGGAGATGGAATTATTCTCAGGCCCAGCTTTTGATAGAATGACTATTTTTGAGATGCATTAGCTACCCCAAATTCACTGTCCACACAGGAAACGGAAATACATAGAGGCTGGAAAAATACTGAATTTAGTGTGAAATTACAGATATGACCATACAGCTGTCAGGAAAAGCAAAATTACAGAGAATATTAGGTATGTAGAGTGGACTCTCAAAAATCTAAAACACAAGTAGAACTCTGAATTAACCAGTTTTTTTCAGAAGTTAGTTATTCAGAAGAACCAACTAAAATACCTACAGAAGTATGCATCAGAAATTTAGTTGGTAGTAAAAAGCTTTTAATTGAGAACTGAGATTAATGAACATATCAGTCTCCTGTACTATATAAAACTTTAAGACTAGATAACCAATTCAATGGCCCTTAATTTTAGTCTCATCAGTCCCCTTCTATCTCTCCCTCTCATTCTCCTGCTCCCTGTCTTTCTCATTTGATCACACCCCTCTTGGAAATTTCTCCTCCCCAAACATCCATTAGGTGTCACAGCACTAGTTCTCACCCTGACACTTGGGTCACGCCTTCTCGGGTGTTTACAAATGACTGCATGATATCTTGATCTGATAGTTTCAACAGTATTTTTTTTTTAAAGATTTTATTTATTTGACAGAGATATCACAAAGGGGCAGAGAGGTGGGGGGGGGAAGGTGGGGAAGCAGGCTCCCTGCTGAGCAGAGAGCTGGATGCATGGCTTGATCCCAGGACCCCAAGATCATGACCTGAGCCAAAGGCAGAGGCTTAACCCAGTGAGCCACCCAGGTGCCCCTTAACAGTATTTTAAAACTCAGTATTCCTCAAATGAACTCTTCCATTGCCCACAGCCTGCTCCTACTTCTACGTTCTCAATTTCCATTGGTGGAGATGTCACGTTCTTTAATCATCAGGATTCAAATGCTGACTGTATACTTAACTGATCCTGTTCACACTTCGCCCCATCTGTAATCAACTGTCAAGTCACTTTCAGTGCTGTCTCTACAGTATCTTACAGATTCATTTTCTTCTAATTCATCCCATTCCCCCCACCATTGCTTAGACCCATTTTAGCATTCCCTAAAATATCAGAATAGCGTTCTGCTAAGCATCTTCCCATCTTTCTTCTTCTCTTGTCCATTTCACACACTGGGCAATTGCTATTTATGCTAAGCCCTTAACCAGACTTTCAGTTTTCTTAAGGACAAAGTTCTAGCTTTACTCAATGTCTTCCCTACTCTGTGAAACAGGCTGATGGAGGCTTCACTGTTGTAAACACTGCTGGGACACAGGAGAGGAAAGAAGACAAGACCCAGATGAACTGCGCAAATCTCACAGCCACACCTAACTTCAAGGCGGTGGGAAGCCCCAATCCAGCCATGTGCCTCATAGGAGAATCAGACCAGCTGGCAGACGGCACTGATGACTGCCACAGAGCTGCTGTTCACGTACTTCAATAAGCAGAAATTCTCTCCAGAGCCACTACAGAAGACTGATGGTTTAACTTACTGTAGCTGTTCACCACTACAGACAAGGATTTTTCTCCTCCTACAAAAGGACTCATCTTTTGCTATTCTGATAACATGGATTTCTTATAAGAAGCTGGGAGTAACCTTATAAATAAGGGAACTTATAAGACCTGTAATCTGAAAAAATAACACCATCAACTAGCTAGATGTCAATAGTTCGTGATTTTAGAAGATAGGAGACAGAATTTGCATATATTTATTTATTTAGTCCCCAAAATAGACCATAAAACAAACATTATGATAATCGGCATTTTACAGAGAGGAAAATAAAGGTATAGAGAAGTCAAATAACTCACTCAGGCTCACGCAGCAAGTGTGTGACAGAGTAGAAAATAAGCCAAGACATCTGACTCCAGAGTTAGCCCTTTTAACCATGGCAATGTACTGCTTTGGCTGAATACTTTTAATGATTTATTAAATTAATTATATGGTCTGCTTCCAAGAAAGTAAAAAAAAAAAAAAAAGCACATGTAAGAATCGAATGCTGAAATAAGAAGAGTTCATCAATCGTCTTCAAATACAGAAATACTGAGTTCAAAGTACCTTTATCCAAAAATTTAATCATTAATTCTTTGAGGCTATGATTTACAGCGATCATGTCTTGGCATGAGCACCAGGCTGAAGTCTTCCTCAAAAGCAGATCACACGCAGAGTATAAATGAGGTCCTAGTGGAGTCTTCAAAGCCAACTGGCTAATGACTAACCTTAATAGTTTATTCAGGTCAAAACCTCTTCTTCCAAACAAATGAGATAGATATGTAGGATCTCAGAGTCCTCAGCCAAATTCTTGAACAAATTCAAAATCATTTTTTGGAAAAAAAATCTACCTACTTACACCTGGCAGCTTTTCTTCCAAATGGGAGTTGAATGACCCTCTGTCAAGATGGGAGTATGAGCCAGGTTTCTCAGTTTTCTGTGGAGAATGCCAGGCTTTCTGCCTGCATGCCACACATACAAAGCATATGGATGGCACCTTAATTGACAACACAGAATATCTGCACTGCAGCACTCCTGAGAGGGGACAGCCAAGGATTTACTGCAGCCCAGCATTTGCAAAAAGCCCATTTGACATATTCTAAAGGGCATGATAGCTGTTCATTCCTCTAGGTGCTTCAAATTCCATCACTCTATTAGATTGGCTTGTGAGATAATAACTTTTGTTGCCTTTACTATCTTGAATTTTTGCCCTCCAAAATTCTTAGAAGACTTTGTTGAGTTAAAGTCTAAGTTTATTAACTTAGTATTTATAAAAAGTTCCAGAAAAAGTCACTAAATCACATTTCTCTAGTTCCTATTACTTTGTTGACAAAAGACTTCATGTTATATAGGAATCCTTGTATACAGATCTATACGAAATGCTACTTTAAAAAAAAAAAGTTTAACTTGTCTATTCATTATCTAGTGCTATATAACAAATTATCATAAAATTATCAAATTAACATACATGTCTTATCTTTCAATGTCTGTACTTCATGAACCTAACTGCAACTTCCTGGGGTCCTCTGCTTTTGTCTCTCACGAAGCTGTAATCAAGGTGCTATCAGGGCTAAGGTCTTATCTGAAGGTCTTATCAACAGGGAAAGGATTCCCCTCAAACTTTGCGTAGGTGGTTGTTTGATGGTATTCATTTCCTAAGTATTGTTGGTCTCAGGCCTCACTTCCTGGCTAGACATTGTTTGGAAGCTGCCCTAAGGTTCTTGCAGTGTGGTTCTCTCCAGCATGACAGTTTATGTCATCAAGACCAGCAAGAGAGAGCCAGCCAGCTGGTAAGACAGTAATTACAATTTTATGTAGTCTAATTTGGAAGTCACATCCTTCCACTTTTGTTGTATGCTATTATTTAAAAGCAAGGTAGTAGTCCATGCCATACTCAAGCAGGGCCATCTTAGAGTCTGCCTGTCACACCTTGCTAGAGGAATTTTGATACATTTCATCATCGTAGTCTTCTTTGATTGTTGACAAACTTTAACAACTAAGTTAAAGTAATTAATTCATCCATGTTTTCTAATGTATTTTTCTCTTACTGCTAAATATTTCCTAATCTTCCTTTGAATTTTTAATTTTCATTTGTTTTACCTGTTTTTATTACATCACTATTGTTAGGAAACTCAAATATATTTTGGAGCAAGGTGTGGTATAGACTAAGAAATTAATAGATGGTTACCTGGTGTCTTAGTCTGCTTGGGTCATTATAACAAAATGCCACAGACCAGGTAACTTATAAACAATAGAAATTTATAGCTTACAGTTCTGGAGGCTGAAAGTCTAAGGGTGTCAGCATGGTTGGCTGAGGACCCTTTTCCAGAATGCAGACTTTTCACTGTGTCTTTACTTGGCAGAAGGGGCTGGAGAGCTCTGTGAGATCCCCTTTCTAAAGCACTCATCCCTTTCCTGAGGCTCTACCCTTATGACCTTATCACCTCCCAAAGACCCCACCTTCTAACACCATTAGGATTCCAATATAAATTTGGGGAAGTATACAAACATTTAGACCATAGCACTCTGGCTACTTAGATTGAGGTCCTAATAATGAAGTTGCTAATACTTCAACTCAGCAATATATTCAAGAAAATATAAGCAAGCGAGATTTTTGAAGAGTGCATCCCCTTCTTACCCACTCCATTCAATCATCAGTGACCAAATACTCTCTCAAGGCTGAATGGGTGGGGGGGTGGGGGTGAGGGGAAGACTTTGAGTATTGAATACCACGTTAAGGAAAATTATGGTAATGACATTTAGGAAAAAGAACAACCTAGTCAATAATATGTAATCACAGCTACAGTATAAATCTTTCCCTAATGTTATGACACAGGTTTTGAAATGGTATGTGAATATGACTTAATGATTCTGCCATTTCACTGTTCCTTTATTTACTTTTTAATTGGAGTTGTAAGATAATTCACAATTTACATCTTAACGACTTGTACCCCATGCTGAATTTTATGCATTAGTGAAAGAACCCCATTTAGTAATCAAGACACCTCATTTAAGGCTTACCTCACTTCTCAATCATAAATAATTTTAATGATAACATCGGGAATGTTTGAAATATCTGAAGGGTCATGTGCCTTGCCTGAGCAATATCCAAAATTGGAAAAAAGATATTATTTACATTTTAGTAGTTAGGCTTTTTGAATTCCTTTCATCCTTTAGTCAAGCTCGAACCTGATGAATCAAAAATATAAAATATCGGTGCCTTTCAATACAACAACAAATATTTTCTGGCCTTTCTGTGGCTCGAACATAGCTTCGGTTTCCATGGATGCCAGTTATATAGTTTCCAGTGGTTCAGCATCAAAACAAGACTAAGAAAAAAATCTACTTTTTAAGTGTCGGTCCTTTAATGTGAAGCATACAGGGGAACTGCTGAATGGAGCAACCGTGAGTGAGTGTTCTACCCAGGAAGAACGTCCTTTCAAGACAATACTACTGGCAGGTTCATGCAGGAAGGACAAAGAGGTTCAAATGGAACTAATGTTCTCATGCTTTCTATTTAAATGGATACAGCTTCACCTGAGAGAAACTGGGCTCTGAGCTCATCCTCTGGTTAACTGCCAGATATTTGCATGAAATACTCAATAAGTTCACCATGGTCATTTCAACAGAAATTTAAACACTTCCTGGGCTGGCATGGCGTTGGCTATAAGCTTGGGAAAAAAACCGTTACATTGTTTTAACAGATCCCACAAAATAGCTTGTTCCTGCTGGAACAATGTAGTATGCATGGAATTAATGAGCTCTTTAGGGCAGAAATCAAGACTCCTTTTTTTTAATCTTTGTATCTCCAATATTCACCATAATGTCTGGCCCATTGAGGGTGATTTTTAGAAAAGATTTTAGAAGTCAACCAAAATTTTTTGCTTCTACAAATTATGTAATCACTTTCATTTATTGCCATAAGCATATCGTTCTTGATATTTAAGTGATTGGTAATTAACAATATACAAAATGGCCAGAGAAACTTAATGAAAGCAGAAGTAAATTGTGGAATGTACAATGCTTAGGAGAATGAGCGGAAGTCAATAATTATCTGGCATAAACCTATTGTAGGCTGGAAACATACTGGAGAATTCTATACAAAAGGCTACAAAAGGAGGATGCAATCTCAGTTAAACACTAAAATTTCTAATCGCATCAGATTAACTTCAAGATTTTATTTTCTTATTTTATTTTTTGAGAGAGAGAGAATGGGAGGGAGGGGTAAAGAGGGAGGGAGGGGTAAAGAGAGAGGGAGGGGGAGAATTTCAAGCAGACTCTGGCTGAACATGAGACCAACTTGGGGCTTGATCCCACAACCCTGAGATCATGACCTGAGACAAAATCAGGAGTCAGATGCTTAATTGACTGAGCCACCCAGGCACCCCATCAGATCAACATTATACTCAATGGTGAAAATCTCTTTATAGAGATACATCATAATGCAAATTATGTCCTATAATTTGAATGTACCTATAATTATGTCCATCTGTGCACACGCGTGTGTGTGTGTGTGTGTGCGCGCGCGCATGTGAAGACTTAAGGTAAGTTTTAAACCAGGGATATACCTAATTTATAGGAAAATACATGTATCAGATCCATTTCTTCCCATAGTGATTATACTTTCAAACCTAAAGTATGGTGCTAGGCAGACATCTATCTGTATCTAAAAATCTGTTTAGGAATGTAGGCAGTTTGGAATTCCAAATGATTGAGTTATTTTGGGGTTACATGAATTTTATTATCTGATATGACAGACAATAATGGGTAGCTCAGCCTGGGCTTCAGCAAGTACAAAATGACTAGCTAATTAACTTAAAAAATAGATTAACTATCTAGTGAACTGAATTAACACTATCAGCAAATTGCTACCGATACACAGAAGCAACATTTGGAGACTCAGAAAGCAGATGAGGGCTCATCCTACAACAGGAAATATTGTAAAAACCCCCGATTCTCAGTTATTAAATAAGTAGCATTTGGTTAAAAATCATTACTGTAATATATGTTCCCAGGAAAATGTGTAAATTTTCCTTGAATTACAAACTTATATTTTTAAGGAAAATGGCAACTATTCCATCTCTTTAAAATTGGTCTGTTTTTAAATTAAGAGAGGTAGCGAGAAGTAATTAGAACCCATATGAAAATAATCAAAAATATATGGGAAAATTTGAATGTCCCTACCTCAAGCTTACTGGAAAGGTTATTACAATAAATTCAGAATAACATAACAAGAAGTTATAACAATTATTTTAGGTAAACCCCCCTGCCTTTACGGAGGACTTAATTTAAACTATTCTATAAGAAAAATTCTCTTTCATAGTCTGAAAGTTTTCTAAAGAATATTATCAGTGTTCATTGGCAATACAGACTAAAACTGTACAACTTTCTGCAAAATACCAAGTGAAGAAAAATAGCTCAGAACAAAAATAATGAAATTATCCAGAGGAGTATTCTGCAAAATTCTAGTTTAACTGAATTATGATGGTAATGTATTTGTCAGGACAAGCAGAATTGTGTTCTTGGTGTGTCCCTTAAAATTGAAGGGTCCCAGAATATGCCACTCCAAAATATGTCACTTCAGCATAAGGATTATGTTGAGTGGAACACAACTGAGAAGTAACAGATACAAAAACAAACAAACAAAAAACCCCCCAAAAAACAAAAACCAAAGCAAAAACCTCCCTGTCCTCTCCTATTTGCCTCAAACCAGGACAAAAATTTCCAAAGGCTCCCAGCTCCCCTTTCTATGAGGAAGAACAAAAGTTAATTTTAGAGACAACCTTAAAGACAACTTTAAACCTTATCAACCTGGAGATGACATTAGAGGAATCTACATAACAAACTCTACTAATGTGCAGTTATTTCCCCCTTTGGAAGCCCAAAGTACGTTCATTTGTTCTATCATTTTCCCACAACTGTGCTGTTCCCTGTTAAAAATTGTTCTAGAAGCTGGGGTTTTAAGCTACCACTTTGAATTATTCACTTTCCCAGGATGTCTCCCATGTATATATGTATGATGTTTACATGTTAATAATCTTCTATTTTTCTTTTGTTCACCTGTCTTTTATTGCAAAGTTCTCGGGCAAAAACTCAGGTGAACTGAGGGAAAATTATTTTTCCTCCTCTACAAAACAGTAACTCACTAAACAAGACCTTCGGGACCCAGAAAGGTATTTATTAGCTAAGAAAACTTTCCTTAGGTAGGAAGTCAGTAAACACATTGGACAAATAATGAATTTCCATATCGTGATAGCAGCATATCTGGGAGAATACCATCAAAATATGAATGTAATAAGCTACTGGGGTATTGGAATGTAACTAAAATATAGTAGTGGTAAAACCAGTTCAAAAGTAGCATTTATCCAGCACTCACTACATTGCCATTGTCAGGCATTGCCCTAAACTCTTAACTTCATTAAAAGACAACAACCTTGAGAGTGTCCCACATTTTAGAGAAACTCAGAGAGTATACAAATTCATATCCAGCTTCAATTGCCCTGAAAACCAGTGGTGACCACGGATCATAAGGCACTGAGTTGAAGCTGTATTTTAACACCTAGAACTGATTCAACTGCCATCTACACGTTGTCTAGCAAGACTGCTCAAGCTACCAGTCATCAGGAGAGAAAATATGCCTGTCCCTGTGGTTTGCTATGAAATCAATTTTCTAACCTAAAAAAAATATATAATTGAGGACTTTAGAATTTTAATCTCTAAAAGGTGAATATGCCTCGAAAGAGGCAGCTAAAAAAGAAGCAGAAACAAAAAGTATCAGTAAGACTAAATAAAAGGGTAATAATCATTAGTATTTGCCTTTTATACTCTGGGCAGGCATCCTACACCTACTCTTTTTTTTTTTTTTTTTTTTTAAGATTTTATTTACTTATTTGACAGAGAAAGATCACAAGTAGACAGGCAGAGAGAGAGGGGGAAGTAGGCTCCCTGCTGAGCAGAGAGCCCCATGCAGGGCTCTATCCCAGGACCCTGAGATCATGACCTAAGTCAAAGGCAGAGGCTTAACCCACTGAGCCACCCAGGTGCCCCTATACCTATTCTTTCTAATCTCTGTATCAGGAACTTTCAAATTAGATATCCCTTTAAGTGAAGTCCTAGTAGTATCTGTTATGGCATCTAACCCTTATTTTATAGAGAAGAGAGAAAACAGAAACTCAGAGTGGTCAATAACTTTGATCAAGGCCTGGGACCCTAAGTCTGGTGTGTTTGACACCAGAACCTCAGCTTTTTGAACACTGTATTCTCATTCAGTTACAAGTGATCCTTGAACAACACAGGTTTGAACTGCAAGGGTCCAGTTATATGTGGATTTTTTTTAAATATAGTACTGTAAATGTAATTTCTTTTCTTTATGATTTTCTTAATAACATTTTCCATAGCTTATTATAAAAATAAGTAAGTATATAATAGATACACAGAATATGCATTTAATAACTATTTAAATTATTGCTAAGGCTTCTGGTCCACAGGAGGCTATTAGTAGTTAAGGTTTGGGGGAGTTAAAAGTTTGATGCAGATTTTCGAATGCACAGGTGGCTGGCACCCCAACCCCTGTATTATTTAAGGGTCAACTGTATTCTTTCACCTTAGCCCTTTGTCATTCCTGTTTTCTGTTACTCAAGCATTCTCTGCTACTCTCTGTAAATAGCAGCAAGAGGTAGCAAAACACCTGCTGACAGATTCCACAAATCCCTCCTGATTAACTTTCTAGCTTTGCCCTTGCCAGCCTTTGGTGAGATGAGCAGTTCCTGCCATCCAGTGCTTCGGGAACACAATGTTAACATTAACCAGAAGAGCCCAGAGCCTCCATGTGGTCCCACAGAGTGTTGTGTAATAGAATGTTCCATTACAGATAGTCTCAGGGTTAAAGAGCTTCAAAAGGTTATACAGGAAAGAGTGGTGTATGGAGAAAAGAACAGTCTTAGAGATTGGATGTATAAGCTGCAGAGCCAAATTTTGGAAATTACAAACCATTTGGGAAAATTATGGCAAAATATCAAATAAACAGATTTTTCCCGCATTTTAAGCTTGAGTTTGGGTTCCATTGATACCAAGCCCAACGCTAAACCCGATCAAAGCTGATTTTGTTCTTTTAACCCCCAGTGCTCATTGGGAGTGGGCAGACCACTTTGTTTCTACATTTCCTATGGTTATGTCTCCATTTACATCCTTTTTCTCCAGGCAATTTGGGAACATCTCTGCTCATTTATTAATATCTTCATAAATGCAAAACCTAGGGCCCAATTTATCTAGTCATTGAAAGTCTATAAAACAGTAATGTGGAATGTAAAATATTCAGTGATTCTAAAGGGAAGAAAATTCTATATTTGACCTTATTTCCATTGGTCCATTCATCAATGACTCAAAAATATTATCAGCTTGATCATCATATATAAATAAGGACTGAATCTCTAATGAGGGATTAAACTAAAATTACTTTAAAAGCAAGCATATCCAAGTCAATGTTTTATAAAACCTTGACTTGGATCATAATTTTGCTTGTCATCTTTTTCATAAAAGAAGATTTACACATCCTATGATAGCACTAACCTTTTCAAGAATGGCAAGTACACTTCATATATTTAAGTAATTATGAATTACGACCCCTAAATTATGATATCTAAAAAAATCAGAGCAAATGTGGCAAAATAGGACTCAAGAGAAAGAAGAGAGTGACTTTATTCTGTTTTCAACCTTTTTGTGTTTAACTCAGTAACATTACCATATCTGGTACTTTTGGTTAAGTGATTCTAATTTCCTTTTACTTTATAGACCATAAGGGTATATAAACACATTAGTTTGATAATTCAGATTTACTTATTGAATACCTACTTCTTGCCAAGTGTAAGTTGTTTCAGTACACTAATTTTGTGTACCATGGGAGAGCACAGGGTGTCCATAATAACACCTATTCCTTAAATCAGTCAACAAACATTTATCAAATATTGTCTCTGAACCTAGGACAGAGAAGTGAATTAAAACCACTGCCTGGGGCGCCTGGGTGGCTCAGTGGGTTAAGGCCTCTGCCTTCGGCTCGGGTTGTGATCCCAGAGCCCCACATCGGGCTCTCTGCTCAGCGGGGAGCCTGCTTCCTCCTCTCTCTCTGCCTCTCTGAGCACCTGTGATCTATGTCTGTCAAATAAATAAATAAAATGTTTTAAAAAAAAACACTGCCTTATGTCAGGGAGCATAGGAAAGAAAGGGAGAGAGGTGAACACCTAGAGCTGTATACATCTGTAATATGCCATAGGAAGCGCTATGATGGGAGTTATCTGAGGTACATTTGTGGCACAGAGGAAGAATAAATGCTACTCAGGAATCCAAGAGCTGGGTCTTGAAGGATAGAGTGTGGCTGTGCAAAACGTAGAGGTAGAACAGTTACTTACATTTGAGACCGAGGGAAAAGCTTGTGAGAAGATGTAGAAGTACAAATGTAAATCCAAGTGGTTTAGTGAGAGCCTGGTGTTGGACAAAAGGTCCAAGGGGGCATAATCTGTCATGCTATAGAGTTTGAAAGCCATCGTACAAGAAACTGGGAACCATTACAGGATTTCTTTTCCTTTCTTTTCTTTTCTTTTCCCATTACAGGATTTCAAACAACAATATAGTTTGATTTGTGATTTTAAAAAAAAATACTTCTGGAAGTATTATGGAGGATGGGTTTAGAAAGGGGGAGAGATTTTGAGTCACAGGAATTGGTTAAGAGCCAAACACAATTAAAGCCTAAACTAACCATACAAATAATAAAGAGAGCAAATATCTCCTGAGTATTCCCTATGTGTCAAACTCCACAATAAGCATTTGAGTGGGTTCTCCCACCAAATTCTTTTCATCAACCACAATTCACTTCCCCTAATGTTCACATCTTCAACATGTGCATTTTACAGAAGAGGAAATGTGACCCAAGAGGGTGAAGAAATCTGGCCAAAGTCACATAGCCAATAAGTGACAGAGCCAAGAAGTAAACCCAGGGAAATATTTAAGAGATTGGTAGGAGGCATAAATGAAAGAGATGAATAGCCAATTAGATGCAGAAAATAAGGAGGAGGAACCACAGAAAGTACTTTACAACTATTCATTCCCTTTTCTCTATTGTACCAAGAATACTGGCATGGTGGGAGAGTGTAACTATGATTATACATGTACAACCTATAACCTGACAATAGTTACGACGACTTCCCTCAGATAACCTATGTGATTGGGAAGGAGTCACTGTTATACCCAACAGCCGTAAAATATGTGGAAAATCTGTACCTATTTTGGCAGTTATCGTTCCTAACTTGTTCATAGAATTATCCTCATTCTAGAAGATGCAGTAAGAGTCCACATAAAAATTCTTCCACAGATTTTTGATCCACAGGCCCAATGACAGATTCCAACCATTATTTGAAAAACTGAAAAATAAAAATTATTCTAGCAAATTGAGGATGCCATATCGCCATGACTGGAATGGATTATATTTCACATCCTCCATACAATTCCTATCCCCACACTCTTTAAAGAATCAAAAGCTAAATAAAGAAAAAAAAATGTGGTATAAATTAGAGAAAAGCAATGGTGCCATCACAATGAATAAATTTAAACCCTTTAGCTGTAATGTGTATATTCCATATGTTTTATGTACATATATACTATGTTATCCTGAGGGCTCTTAGGTCTACATGGTTTTTAACAAATAATTCCTATAAGAGTTGAAAAGGTAAAATCAATTGGCAAATGTTATTGAGGTAAATTTAATCCACAAACTGAAAGAAAATTAAACTACTTGACAACTAGAATACTTTTCTCCATAATCCTATATCATCTACATAAAAATCGTAATTTCACTCATACACCTAGTCTTAATTCATAAACATGTTCCTCTAATAGTCCAATAAGAAATTAATTTTTCCACATAAAATGAGTTTTAAAGTCATACTCCTTCTAAACCATCACCTTCAGGGCAATTACTGAGCTACAGAATAATGAACTATTAGAATTATAAGGGGACAATAGTAAACATCCTGTATAACCTTTCCAAATTGATTATATGAAAGGTTTAGCAAGATGGGTTTTTTCATGAATACAGGATACTTTTTTCAAATGTTTGGGAAATTGGATTATACCAAGTTCAGCACATTACCAAACCATATTAAATCATTTTAATATGCCAATAAACAAAATAAATTCCCAAGAAATATGTCCAGAGAATTTTAAAAATCTGTTTAAACATGGAACTCTTTTATTCTAGGAATCATTATCTACATCAGTGTTCTTCAGAGTGTGATTCAAATAGCTCATCTAATTTCATTTTCTCATTTTACACATAACACTGAAGTATAGAAAGGATAAGTGAAGTTTCTCAGGGTCATAAAATTTCACACTGACAAAAAGCCAGGTCTAGAAAACTGTTTTCTAAATATTTCATCCAACTCTGATTTGCTTTTACTTTGCTCTCACCTTTGATATGTTTAACATTTGCGGTATTTTTCCTCTGGCACATTATACAGACATAAAATGACAAGGGCTGAGTTGTTAATCAGTAAGTGGTACGATGAAAAACACTAACAATGGCTACTACTACTGAGTTCCTACCATATGCCAAATACAATCCAGGATTCTAGAACCTGGCTTTCTTTTTCATAATAACCCTGCAGCATATTGATATACATACCATTCACCCCATTTTAGAGCTGAAGAAAGTGCCTCAGAGGCACTTGTAACTGGCCATATAGCTTAAAGGGATGGAGTAGTTCTGGCTGACTCAAATCCCCTGCTCTTTGCACCTGCGCACCCAGCTTGCCTGTTAGAAAAGGTAATGCTCTTCGCAGCACCCACCCAGATGATTTCCCAGACTAAACTCTGCAGAAGTAAAAAGTGAATGTGCTTTCTGAAACAGTCCTGTTCTCTTCCACTACAGCACCTTGTAATCTGTCAAATATTGACTTTTCCACATTATGGAAAACCTCTACTTTGAACCACTTTTGTCCTCTATTAGATTTCTGATTTAGAAACCTAATGGTCCAAGATATTTTGCAATTGAAAATGTTAAAAGTGGTCACTGAAGCATATTCTAATCATTAAATTCTATAAAAAAAAAAGTCAAAATATTCTAGGTAAAATTTCGATTAAATCTACTGATAGTGACTTTAGCAAAAGTAACAAAAGTAACTGAAATATGGCCTAACCAACACAATAAAAGTATATTAGTGTTTTGACAGAGAAAACCAATATTATCTGGTTCTGCCTTATATGAAGAATCCACTGATTTGAGATTTTCTAAGAGAGTCAAATTAATTCACCATTGTTCCTCTATATACAATATATACCTATCATGAAACACAGCATTAGAATTAAATCCATTATAATCCACGTCAAAAGCTAGCCCAATCTCACTTATCTACTTACCTTATAAGAAAGTAATAAATTTAGATCACACAGTACAATGAATAAAATAACATTAATAATAACAGCTTTCAAAATTAACTAGTTAAGGCACCAAAACATAAAATATTTATTCATTAGTCAGCTTTGAAATTGACAAAAATAACCAAAGACCGAAAAATGGCTCCTCTCCTTCTTTCTTCACTGATGACCATTAAAGAGGAATACTAAAGTCCTGAAACATCCATTAGGCAGTAAGTAGAAATAATTTGATGACCCTTGCTATTTTGTTTCCAAGTTGCAGTTTTATTAACAATAAATCTGATCCCACCAGCAAGGGCACGGACATGACTGACGCCAATAGTAATAAAAATATTACCCACTGAGGCTTGTCAACTCTTCTTGCTTGTGGCAGCTTGAGGAGATCCCTTGACAATGATTCATGGCTTGAAACTCAGAACCATCTGCTCTCTTGGAAGTTCCTCAGCCAAGGTGAAGAGGGGAGTTTTCACAGCTGTATTCTTTTTCCTTCTAAAGTCTATGGAAAAGCATCCAACAAACCACAAAAATCTGGCACTAATTTGAACATGGCAGACATTATCCTCCATATGTTCTTGTTTCAATAGACTCTTTTTTACAGTAACTACCTCATTTGATGCCATTTCTTTTCTCTCTTCACTATGTGAAGTGTCAATTTTGCTCACTCTATAAACTTCCTAATATCCTCTCCATTCTAGGCAGTTCAATTATTTTTCCATCTCTTTTTTAATGGACAGTATTTTTTGTTGTTGATAAAATTTCAGGGTTTAACTGAATCTCATCAGGTTACACCACTTATTTATATCAAGGAAACCAAGGCAAAGAAAGGTTAGATTGTCACCCTAAAGTCACATAGTTTGACAGGAAAAGAATGAAGATTCAATCATTTGTCACCCAAAACACTTTGTTATCCTATTGAAGGGAAGCTTTAGTGTCTCTGCTTTTGTCACTTTATAACTTAATAAGGAATTGGTTTTGGTTCCTAACAAATCATAGGGAATTTGTCAGGTAAACCAAGTAATTCTTATCATAACAATATGGAAAAGAAATACATGCAATTCGAAAAGGCTGTTTTTCTTTCTTATGTGGAAAGTGAAAACTTAAAGCTAAAGGTAAAAATGGGTTTTATATGACCTTACCTCATATTCCAAAGTGTGATTCCAAATAGGTTCTAAGAAAATCTAGCATATGTAAAGTAGATGACTGTACAATCGAGACAAGTCTATTGTTATCTAGAGATACCAAGTGAACTATCATAGAATTCAAATCCCTGTGACTAGATAGCGGGGATGATTAAACCTTAATCTTTTAGGTATGAATAGGTATGGGATACTCCACTTTTGGGAGAGTGAATGTGGAGCTACTGTAGCAGATACGGAAAAGATTAAGCATGCTCATAACCCATTTATATAAGGATGTACAGCTATCAAGAGCACTCCTTTCTCATGATGCAGATAAGAAGTTGAAATGGGTAAATGGAAATTTGCCTTGGCTCCAAAGTGGTAACTCTCTTCTCCCACATTCCACTGACCAGAGTAAGCCACCCAGCTAAGACCAATGTTCATGAGGTGTACTAAACCATGAAAAGAGAAGGGAAAGAAGAATGAAACATGAGCAGACCCTATCACTGTTACAGGGAGACTAGCAAGAAAGGGACAGGCAGAAGCCAAATTTGAATGTATTTTACAAAGAAAAAGAGGAGAGGGAATTAGAGAGAGGGAGAAGAAAATTATTTCAAAAGATAGCAAAGAATAAGGGTAGGAGCAGAAAGGGGTGGCAGTTTTATTTAAAGGTGTGTCTTATTGTTTTATACAGTGGAAAAGATATCAGCTGCTCTTGTGCTGATGGGAATGACCCTAAGGACAGTGAAAATTAATGATTCAGGAAAGATGATGTGGGAATTTCTTGTGTGATATTCTTGACTAAGCAAGAATGTAAAACCTCTATCATGAAAGAGGATGAGTTAGCCATAGAAGAAAGGATGGGAATTTTATTTGTGACAACAGGAAGAACAAAACATGTTCTAATACTGGCAGCTGGTTCAATGTGGTGATGAAAACTTATGAAAGTTCTCTTCCAATTGCTTCAATCTGCTCAGTGAAATAGAGCAAATGTCATCAGCTGAGAATAAGATATCATATGAAATGCTGAAGAGCAGGCAAGAAAAGATATAAAATTTTCATCCTAGAGAATAGGTGAGTGAAAAAGAGAGAAATAAAGTGAGATTATCAATGTCTGTTGATACTAAAAAATTATAAATAACCTAAGTATACATCCAAAGGCTATTGTTAGAATAAAAAATATGTGGGATTTCACCTCCAATGGGCAAAGAATTTGGCAGTTGTCACTCTCATCTTTAAGATAATAACTGAATAACCTGAAATTCGACAACCTTTCTGGGACTCATCAGGGAAGTAAATTCATAGGGCAAACTGCCACCCCAATATCTGGAGAGACCCACAAATACTGATGATCACAACATTCTATAAACTTCAAGTGCTTTTAAACTTTAAAACCAGACCTATAAACTGGTAGTTTATGGTAATTTTGACAAACTGCTGGAGACTGAATGTGTACTACCTTGCGAGTAAGAACTCTTAGGAGCCTACAGAATTCCCACACATTCAGAAGTTTTACCTCCAAAAACCCCACAGTTTCTCACAGAAAAGTCTAAAGAAAAAAAATCCCTTGTGCTTATGACATAGGAAAGAGAAAAATAACCATTTTGAAATATGCCCAGAGCATTCATCATAATGAAGTCCTATCTGTAAGGGAAAAGACTTTACAAAAATCCTTCTGTGATCTGGGGAAGGGCAATTGTCCAAATTCAGTCCCCTCTAGGCTTCCTGCCTCAAGAAAGGAGAGAAAAAGTTAAGAAACACTTCTGAAGGTCACAGTCCAGGGACATAAGCCCACTATAAGACTATAGAACTCTTGTCCTCCTCCGCACCTTACAACAATACCAAGAGATCTCCAGCATAAAAGTGATTACAGCTGAATAATACATAGATTCTACTCAAGAGGGAGTAATTAGGGAAGCCAAACACAACACATGAAATAAAACAATGACTCTAGAAGAAACAGAATCCTCTGGCACTACAGCTGGAGCAAACATTAAACACAGTCCAACTCCCAGACGTATTTACATAAAACTTCACACTGAGGGCCTATTTACTTGTTCCCTAATGCATCATGTCCAGTTTTCAACAACAACAAAAAAATCACAAACATGCTAAAAGACAAAAACAAACCAAAAAGCACAGTCTGAAGAAACAAAGTATGTATCAGAAATGGTCTCAGATATGATAAAGACTTTAGAATCTTCAGATGGAGAATTTTCAATGACAGTGATTAACATGTTAAGGGCTCTAATGGAAAAAGTGGACAACATGCAACATAGATAGGTAATATATACAAAGGGATGGAAAAATCTAAGAAAGAACCAAAAGAAATACTCAAAATCAAAAACACTGCAACATAATAAAAAATGTCCTTAATGGGCTCATCACTAGATTATATGTAGCCAAAGAAATAGAGAGCTTGAAGGTATGTTAATAAAAGCTTTCCAAGCTGAGATGCTAAAACAAAAAAAGAATGAAACAAAATAAAACATCAAAGACCCATAAAGAAAATTTTTAAGTGAGGGGAGCCTGGGTGGCTCAGTGGATTAAGCCGCTGCCTTCAGCTCAGCTCAGGTCAGGATCTCAGGGTCCTGAGATCGAGCCCCGTGTCAGGCTCTCTCTGCTCCGCAGGGAGCCTGCTTCCTCCTCTCTCTCTGCCTGCCTCTCTGCCTACTTGTGATCTCTCTCTCTGTCAAATAAATGAAATAAAATCTTAAAAAAAAAAAAAAAAAAAAAAAGAAAATTTTTAAGTGGAATAACATATACTATTTGGACTACCAGAAGGGGAAAAATTGATCTAATAGATAACTGTTTTTACCAAACAAATAACAGTAACAGTAACGCATCAGGCGGTTATAGAATATAGGCAAGTTAAATGAATGACATGTATCTGTACTGTGTTTCCTTTTGATGGCTGAATAATACTCCATTAAATGCATATACCACAATTTGTCTATCTGTTCATTTTGTGCATTTGAGTTGTTCCTATCTTTTGGCTACTGTGAATAATGCTAATGATAATACATATACATGTATTTTTTTGAGCATCTGTTTTAAATTCTTTGGAGTACATAACTATGTCATGAGGAAAAAAAATTTAAATGAGCTCTTTTACCTGTTCTATATTTAAAGCAGGGTAGTGTTATTTAAAGTGAACTTAAATTAATTGTGTATGTACGTTGTAGACTCTACTGCAAACACTAAAACAGTTTTTTTAAATAAGTGTAATTGTCGTGATGGGGAAGGAAAGAAAATGGAATCCTATAAAATGCTCAGACCAAACTAGAAATGGCAGAAAAAGAAACAATGATTATAAAAACAAAAAGAAGGGGGCAGGGAGGAGGAAAAAAGAAGCAAAGAACACACGCAAAACATAGAAAGCAATTATAAAGATGGTACATGTTAATGCAGCTCTATCAACAATCACTTTAAATGTGAATGGTCTAAATACACCTATTAAAAGACAGGGATTGTTAGAATGGGTAAGAAAAAAGACTCGATTTTATATTGTCTTTAAATATACAGTCACAGACTAAAAGTAAAAGGGGTGGGTTGAAAGTTACTCAGAATGTTAAACACAGAATCATGGTATGACCTAGCAATTCTACTCTGTCTTGGTCCATCAGGGTAGCTATAAAAGAATAAACTGGGTAACTTGTAAACAACATAAATTTATCTCCCACATTTTTGGAAGCTAGGAAGTCCTAGATCAAGGTGCTAGCAGATTTAGTGTCTAGTGAGGGCCCACTTTCTGGTTTATATATGGCCATTTTTTGCTGTGTCCTCACAAGGTGCAAGCAACAAGGAAGTTCTTTGGGGTCTCTTTTATAAGGGCATGAATCCCACTCAAGAGGGCAGAGCCCATGATTACTTCCCAAAGGTCTCACTTCCAAACGCCTTTACATTAGAAATTGGATTTCAACATATGAGTTTTGGCAGGATACAAACATTCAGTCTATAGCACATTCCTGACTATATAGCCCAAAGAGTTCAAAACTGGTGGTCAAACAAGTACATGTGCATGCATGTTCACAGCAGCACTACTCACAATAGCCAAAAGGTAGAAATAACCCAAGTGTTCATCAATGGAAGAATGCACAAACGCTGATCTATACATACAATGGAATATTGTTCAGCCACAGGAAGAAATAAAGTACTGATATATGTCTGCCACAGTGTGGAAGAACCTCAAAAACTTTATGCAACATCAAAGAAACCCAAGTCAAAATGTTACACATTGTATAATTCCATCACCCAGAATAGGTAAATAGGTAAATCTGCTAGAAGAGAAAACAGATTAGACATTGCCAGGGGACAGGGACAAGGGATAGTGGTGGAGTAACTGCTTAATGGATATAGTGTTTTCTTTTGAGGTGATAAAGAGATTTTGGAACTAGCTCACACAACACTGCAGATGTAAAAAATGCCATTGAATTATTTACTTTAAAGTGGTTAAGTGCATGTTATATGAATGTCACCTAAATTTTTAAAAAGACACATTGAAAAAAAAAAAGAGATGGGGAAAGGTGTACCTTGCTAATATTAATCAAAAGAACATTTGCAAATCTGTGTTAATTACAAAGTAGACATCAGACACACAAAAATTTCAGGATTAAAGAAGGACATTACATAAAAATAAAGCTGCTTATTCTCCCAGGAGACTTAACAATCTTTAACACATCTACCCCTAACAACTGAGCATCAAAATGCATGAGGCAAAAACTAACAGAACTATGAGGAGAAACAGACAAATCCACTATTATAGTTGGAGACTTCAATACCACTAATTTTTTAATTAATATATCCAGCAAGCAGAAAATAAGGCATAGTTGAACTGAATAGCACTGTCAATTTGATCTAATTGACAGTTATCAAATATGAATGAACAAAAATTTTATAATATGAATATAATAGTGGAAGGAAGGAAGGAGGAAGGGATCAATTTCAAGGCTCAAAATTCCATTTCTGGCATTTTGAGATGAACATTTAAAGTGCCAAATACACTATGATGTAAAACAGAGATGATAATACTTAGAACTCTTTCTTTCCCTGTGTTATTTCCAGAGGAAGCTCACACTCCCAGAAGGAAATGATTAATAAAACACTTTCAGACTTCCTTTCCACTCCTTGTTCTCCTTATCAAAGAGGAGTGACTTACTAATTTCTAAGCTTAGGAAAAATGAGCCAAGACCTTTTATAGTCTCAGCAGTTTCCTCCCTCCCCATCTGGTGAGTACTGCTCCTTGGATATAAGGCTATTGAGCTGCTCTTTCCATGCCTGGTTTGGTAGATCTAATTATTTAATAAAAGTATTAGGAAACCCACTTGACCACAAGTCCATGTCACAAGGCCTGATTCAGTTCTACTGACAATAAAACTTACATTTCAAGGCCCTTCAATCTGATAACCGTGTAGGTACTGATGGATTCAGAACACATACAGAGGAGTGGTTTGATTTATTGGCCCCTCACACCTCCAACAACTGTCCAATAGGGTTGCAAGGAGAATAAAGTCAGATGAATTTTATAAGACACCCGGCAAGGATTTGAGAGAACGATGTGTTGAAGTAAAAATTTGAAGCTAATAAATGAGCCCAGCCTATTGGTCTACCAATGATATCTCGGTTGCTAGTATTTTCAGCTACCTGGAGTCATCTTTTCAGAATGCTGAAAGTGTACTCTTTCAACATATGTTAAGTCATAGATAGAGACTACCTAAACCTGAAGTAAATACCTAGAAAAAAAAAGTTTTGTTTTGTTTTGTTTTACTTACTCATGTAAGGGAGGGTAAAAAATGTCCCCATGCTGAGGTGCCTGGTTGGCTCAGTTAGTAGCACATATGACTCTTGATCACAGGGTTGTGAGTTCAAGCCACATGTTGGGTGTGGAGTCTACTTTAAAAAAGTAAAATACAAAAATGTAGAAAAAAAGTATTTTTTAAAAACGTTCCCATGCTATTGCTTCTGTTATTTTCTAAACCATGGTCTCCTCTAAATTGGTACTTTTTGAATGATATAACTTCTGTGTTTGAAAAAAAAATAGCTTATAGGAAAAACCTTACTGTGTTCAAAGGCCTCAGAAGGAAAAGTACATTTGAGGATTAAGACAGTGTCTACAGAAACTGTTCACAGTACTAAATGAAAGATATCATTTTAAGAGCTCAATCATGGTAGTATTCCTCAAAAGACCACCAGAGAAACCAGCTCATTAAGCAAAGTTCATCAGACTTACTGTAAGAGAGAAGACTGGACAGTCTTAAAAGTGAGTCAAAACGAACAGATTAGGAAATGGTATGTATACATATATATATACATACATACACACACACAAACAAACACATACACACATATATATGGTTTTAGATTATGGACCAGATGATTTGAGATGAGCTATTCAAGGAGGAAAACTTTGGGATTAAACAGAGCTGATGACATAGTAGCTTTTGTTGGATGAGCACATCCTGGTGAATTTCTTGAGAGAGTCTCGTTAAGTAAATAATTCTACTTCACTAAAATTCTTATCTTTCAGGGGCAAGTATTTCCTGCAGGAAGCAACTAAGATTTTTTTTCCCCCCTGCCTGGTCCCAATGTTGTTTCACATAGGGAAGAAAAAGTATGTCTGGACTCACTGGGGTTTAATACTTAGTTTAAGACAAGACACTTTCTTGCTCTTCGTCTCTGCAGGTAGGATAGGTAGGCAGATGAGGTGGGAAAAAAACAAAGATAAAATTTTAAATTTTTAAATTTTAAAGCAAGCTAGACTTTCTCAAATGGGCCAACTTCATGGATAATTGCTACCTACCCTAGTGTTCCCCAAGAGGGGGCATCAAGCTCTTTGCCCTTACACTGAAAGGCCTAGGGTAGGCTGAGCATTGATCCCCAAAATTATCTAGAGTCTAATCCCTGCAAATGTCACCTTATATGTGAAAAGGGGTTTCATAGATATGATTAAGTTAGGAATCTTGAGATGGGGAGATCATCCTCTATTATCTGGATTGGGTTCCACATTGGACATTCCACAAAGGTCCTTATAAGAGGGAGGCAGTGGGAGACTGCCTATAGAGAGAGAAGGCAATCTCATGACTGAAGCAAACTGTTATTCTGATGACGCTGAAGATAGTGGAAAGCCTCCTTGAGCTAAGATATGCAGCTCTAGACGCTGGGAAAATCAAGAAAATGGATTCTTCCCTAGAATCTCTGAAGGGAGCACAGTCCTGCAGTCACCTTTATTTTGGCCCAATGAAACTGATTTTGAACTCTGACTTCCAGAATTTTAGGAGAATAAATGTTTGTTACTTTAGGAGAATAAATGTTTGTTACTTTAAAGTACCAAGTTTGTGGTAATTTCTCATGTCAGCAATAGGAAACTAATACAGAACCCACTGCTGGTAACATATTTGATACAAATATGAAAGACTCCACTTACCATTCAAGTCAATCACCAGCTCTTTCTCTATCAGCCCACATTACCTCCTACCTCTTTCTATTTTCTTGGTTCAGAATAAATAAAAAAACTTCAAAAGAGAAATATTAAAAAATACTTCTAGTAATCCAGCAAGCTTAAAGGTTTTTTAAACCAAATAGCTTGTTAAAACAAAAGAATTCAGTCAATTGACTGGACTTTCTCAAATACACTTTTTCTAACTCTTATCAATAGGAATAGCCAGATCTAATCCCAGAAAATCCCCCTGGCTAGCTTTTCTTTTCTCTTCTTTTCTTTTTCTTTTCTTTTTTTTTTTTTTTTAAGATTTTAATTTTTTTTTTTAATTTGACAGAGATTACAAGGAGGTGGAGAAGTAGGCAGAGAGAGAGAAAGGAGGAAGCAGGATCACCGCTGAACAGAGAGCCCAATGTGGGACTTGATTCCAGGACCCTGGGATCATGACTTGCGCCAAAGGCAGAGGCTTAACCCACTGAACCACCCAGGCGCCCCTCTTCTTTTCTTTTTAATTTGAGTATAGTTGACATACAATGTTACATTAGTTTCAGGTATACAACATAGTGAATCGACAGCTCTATATGTTATGCTATGCTCATCACAAGTATAACTGTCATCTGTAACCATAAAACTGACTATACCCCTTATGCAGTACCTTTGTCCCCATGACTTACTCATTCCATACCTGGAAGCCTGTACCTCCCACGCCTCTTCACCCATTTGCCCTTCACTTCCCCAGCAACCACCAGCTTGTTCTCTGTATTTGTGGTCTCTTTCTACTATTCCCTCTGGCTAATTTTATAAAAGTTCAGTACCTGAGTAAGACATCTGCTTATATAGTAAACATCATGCAGGAATTCATTTTTAAAGAATTTTAAAGAAACAAAAAATAAGACTTTTTTCAGAACTTATCCCTTATTATGTCCTGTTTTTGCTGTGTTTCTACTGTCTTGGAAGTAACCTCTTACTTCCTAGAGATCTATTTCAAACACCATGGAAAAATTAAAAACAAACATCTCTCCCTCATGTTAAAAAAAATTGAGATATTCCTCTGTTACCCACTTTTGAAAATCAATCCACTTTAATTTATAATAAAATAATTTTTATGCTACATTTATGATGCCAATACCAAATCTGGTGATCTATTGGACAGCTAGCTATCTGGGAAAAAGAAGGAGGAACAAAGCTTCTGATTTACAGAAATTTCCAATTTCTATGGCAATATAAATACTCTTCCCATGGCTAATTTCAACTTACTAATAGTTTAACACCCAGGTCAGGCAATTCCTGAATATTTATCAGTCAGTTAATGGTACCAAGACTGGTCTGTCTCAGTTGCTTTTAGGATATCAGAAGACAATAAAAAACAGAAAAAAAAATTATGAACTATGAAATGTATCCTTATTTTATTTTTGGTTAGGTGTTTTCTAACACAAAGACAGAAGGAAATGGCAGAAACAAGATACCAGATTAAGTCCCTGAAAAAAACTTGAGAAAGAACAACTTTAATTATCCTAATTAGACTAATCTCTGTCTGTGATCCAAGAACCTAATGCATCACCAATCCTAATGAGAAATTAAAGAACTAGAAGAGAGAATGAAACATAAATAATTGAGAAGAGCTGATGAAGTTGAGTGCTAATTCATCACAGAGGGAAGAAAGAGTCCTCTTAGGGTGTACTGAGAAGGAACTCGGATGGCACAAACCAGTGTTTCATCTACTTCACCTTTTGTACCAAGAGTCTATAATTCTCCCTGAAGTTATTACAAGAAACCTATATCTGCCTTGGACAGAATCAAATCCCTGTCCTCCAAGGATGGCAATTAAGAGAAAATCTTCAGATTGCAAGGGGCAGCTAGATCTTATAGTCTTTACTCTTGTCTAGGGACAAGATTGTTGTCTCTAGCACTCATTTATCTATGCATGAACTGATCTGACCCTTTCCTTAAATATTGATAGCATAATTGGACAAGCTTTTGCATTTAAACCAGACTTTATGGTTCAGGCTAAAGGAGGAAATTCCAGAAAGGCAAATATACTTAGCTCATCGACAACAAAATGGTAGGTAGTTCTTCCAGGAGTCCACTTAGCTCAGTCCACTGTCATGACGTCCTGCTCACAACCACCACCACTTGGTAGAGACCATCTTCCCATTACTACCAGAAGTTATTCTTGAACATGTCATAAATCCTTAGAATCCAATTCCAAGAAAGGATTGCTCTCTGAAAAGAATGTACTCCTTCTTTTTTTTTTTTTTTAAGATTTTTATTTATTTATTTGACAGAGAGAGAGATCACAAGTAGGCAGAGAGGAAGGCAGAGAGAGCGAGGAGGAAGCAGGCTCCCTGCGGAGCAGAAAGCCCAATGCGGGGCTCGATCCCAGGACCCTGAGATCATGACCTGAGCCGAAGGCAGTGGCTTAATCCACTGAGCCACCCAGGCGCCCCAAGAATGTACTCCTTCTTGCCTCTGCTTGAGACTTAGGTTCAAACCCTTATTTTCTATCTTAGGACTTGCCTCTTCATAAGATGATGAACATGAGAAATATCTCCTTATTTCTGGCTAACTTCCCCTTATCCACAGTGGTATGGTTCAGACTTGGTTTCTACCAGAACAACTACATCAGAAACCTGTAGGAGATAATTTTACTGTGTGTGTTCAGTGAGTGTATCAATGAGTCTGAGATCCTCTTTTTCTCCTTACTTCTTTTTGGAGATTCCTGCTCTGGTTCTGGGTCATCTCCAAATGTTTTAGAACATAGTTTAGTGAGTTCTCTAGGAAGCCTCTCTTAATCAGTCAACCATTTGGGAAAAAACAGAATACCTTGATCACATTATTATGGGAAGGGGAACGTGCCAGTTGAACTTATGTTTTCATTTAATTCAGAAAACTGAAAATCTAATAGTAGTATTGAAAGCCAGAAACAGAGTGGGCAGAAAGCTCCTATAAAGTTTCACGGAAGGCTCTTCATTCTGAACTTGCGTTTCAAAGAGAAAATAACTTGGAATATGGCTTAGGGTAGGGGAAGGGGATTATAGATTTAGTTTGGCTTTTAAAAAATTACAAGCTTGTTGGGGATGTTCTTCTCAAACAATACTAAGTAAGTGAGTTTGATCCTTTTTTTCTCTGATTCCTTATAAAAAAATAAAATATCAATTCTCATTTCAACTGAAGGAACAACACTGGAATCATACCATGGATAAATTTACAGAAAGACCATAAGAAAAAATTAAATCTCTTCAAAGTGAAGGAGAAAAGTAGTGCCAGGGCCAAGGAAGATAATATACAAGCTCAGGAAGTCCCAGAGTAAATTAAGGGGTAAAATATGACTATCACAATATAGACACCATTTCTTAGGTTTGTCTTATAAGACAGACTGGATAAATAGCTCATCTTATCAATAAGAAACTGCTTGAAATCTCAGGAGCCACAGCCAAAAGTAGTATTTTTATGTAATATAAAGTCCTCACTGCCTAACCATATAAAAACTACAACAGCACTTGGCTTTCCCAACTGCCAGTTTGCTTGGAGATCTCCTCCTCTGCTGTAGCCAAAGAAGCTCTATTCATTCTCTCTCTGTATCTGGGCTATGTCCTTGAAGTCAGTCAGATTAAAATAAGGATACAATCCAAAACAGAACACACAACTTTTAAATGTTGTTGCAATGTGGTGGCATGTAAAACTCGATAAGCTCTCAGTGAGAGCATTCCCAAGGAACTTTGCTGGAATATCTGGATGGTCTCACTATTATTTAAAACCAACAACCGCTTTTCTATAGTTACGTAAAACCTGTCTTTTTGTCTTTAAAACCTCCTTCAAACATTAAATGCATTAATCTATGTAATACATCTAGTGTCATACTGACCCCATAGTAAGTGCGGATTAAATGTCAGCACCTCTTATGCAAACATTGGGAGCAGATGCTGGAGTGTCTTGGGATAAAGGATGTGCTGGGGAAGGAATCCTAAACTTTTCAAATAAAGTTCATTTTACTCTGTTTCCTACAGGGAAGTTACAAGGGACAGTATCTTGGCATAATCGAGCAGTGACACACTTGCATTTCCTAATGGCAGTTCTAGAACATTAGGTACGTAGTCTCATCCTCATTATTAGTAACCTCGTATAATCTTTCATCTGCCTAAGAGACCCATATTAGCACGATGGCTGAATAATCTAATAGTAAATTCTTTTGGCCAGTGAAACTTGTTCTCACTGCTTTCAAATACTCATTTCACACTCTATAGTTGAAAACCAAAAGCAAACCACAATGAGTTTGAATGTTTTTTAACAGAAAGCTCTGTTGAGTGCTTGTTCTTCAATGGATATACATAGATATTTAGATATAAGACAGGCAAATACTTATCAGAACAACCTCACAAGGTTATCAAGTTTACAATCATGTCTATGAATAGGTTAGATATTCAGATATTATTATCACCTGTTTTTATAGTGAAACGGCTAAAATTACAGATTTTAACTGCCCAAGGTAAAAATGAGAGTAGAAAGTAGTAGAATAGCAATAGAAAGCCAGATCTTCTTCTTCTTGATATAATTTGTTTTCATTATTAATATATTTCATTTGTTGTATTTTAAAACATTTTTAATCTTAAATATTTTATATGTACAGAAAAGTTGCAAAAATAGTAGAGATTTCCCGTATACCCTCTATTCCCAGTTTCTCCTGTGCTAACATCTTGCATAGCCATCACAAAATGATCAAAACCAAGAAATTAACATTAGAACAATACTACAAAATAAATTACATATATCACCAGCTTTCTACTAATGTCTCTTTCTGCTCCAGGATCCAACCCAAGATTCCACACTGCATTTGGTTTTCATGTTTCCTGGGTCTCTCCAATCTAAGTGAAAAAGCCAGAACTACTTAGTAAAGGAAATATGATCTTTTGAAAGGAGTAATTATCCAACATAGAGCCCAAAGATGAGCTAAGTATTAATTAGTGACAATGTTGTAGAGCCTTCATATTCATTTTCATTTTATACTTCATAATGACCATTATATCTTTTCTCTTTCTATATTCTAAAAGTGGAAATATCTGAAACTTATGTATGCTTTTACCTTCCATAATTTTCCCACTTTTACGATTCAGTAGTTCTGTCTTTATGTCAAAAAAAGGATCAGAATGGACAAAATGGTAAAGAAGAAAAAGGTGATCATTTGCTATCTGTGTAACACAGGGAAATTACTTAAGCTCTCTAGATTTCCATTTCTTTGTGAAACTGAAAGCAGTAATGCCTTCTTCTCAGTGTTACTGCAAAAACCGAATGTAAAGCTCTAAGCCCAGTGTTTGGAATATGAGCATGTCTCCTGGTAGGACATTTGGCAATGTCTGAAGACATTTTTGGCTGTCACGGTTGGGAGGATATGCTACCATCATCTAGTGGATAATGAGAAGAGACAATGCTAAGCATCTTACAATGCATAGGTCAGTTGCCCAGAACAAAGAATCATCTGGCCCCAAATTTCAATAGTACTAGGTCGGAAAACTGTGTTTTACATGATGACATCAGTTATTCTGCATCCTGCCCTGGGACATGGTTAAAGCAAAGTTAATGGAGAAGCAAAAAATATTTCACAAATCCGGCTCTTTCAAACATCAACTAACCAAAGGTTTATCTTTACACTTAAAAGTGAAGTGAAGAATCGAAACCCAAACTAAAATCAGGACACTCTGGAAATGAAGATCTTAATCAATCTCTGTCTACTTTATTGTCTTCTTCCCCTGGTTTGCCTGATCTTAGACCATTACCAAAAGAGGGAGTGTAAAACTATGCATGCCAACCTTTCCTCAAATTAAAGGCAGGAAAAGTAAAATGTTTGCTTATGATTTCAATGACTTGTCAGAGAGCTGAGAGTAGAGGTTGGCCAAAATTTTTACTTCCATCATACAGTTCATTTAAGAAATCTCAATACTATTATTACTTTTCTCAGCTACCTTTCTCCAGGAATATGACATGTTTGGAGCCCTGAATTCAGTTTTCTGCTTGTTAGAAAGCCACATCCTTTTCAACTCTCTGGAAAAGAAATGAACAAACAGGAGATTCGGTAATCAGAAAGAAAAGTCAGTTTCCTTGGATTTAACAAAAGTGAAAGATGAAATATTTTCTATTATTATTGTTGAGGATAAGAGAGCATCATAGGAGATGTGATCATAAAAAAAGGCTATTTACCTTATTCCTACTGTGGAATCATGTGGCAGTCCAAACATTACGGTGAATATTAAGCCTGAAAAGTTGGGTTGTAACCAGAATGCTGGATATCTTAAAATAACTTAAATATATAAAGGCATAAGGAGAAGGAGAGGGGCTTGAATATAAGTCACAACCTTTGATATTAATGCTAATTAACAACTGTAACAGCAACTACTAAAAATAATAACAATACTAAGAAATTCCGAGATTCCAATTATACATGAGGCATTAGACTCATTAGGCTCGTGACCACATTTCATTCAAATAGTAAACTGACTTGGTTACATAGGAACTATCACTCATCTGCAATCTAACAATGAGGAAACCGAGGCACACTGTCACAGAACTAGCAAGTGGTGGACAAATACTTAAAACCATAACTCTTAGCACACCATACTGTATGCTTATGCTTGAAGGTTGTGCACAATCAAACCACATTTATCTGTATTCTATTAGCTTGAACAAAGAGGAAAAGCTTTGAATTAAGATGATCGTGCTTAACAAACCTCATAAAACATGCAAGATAATTTTCTCACTCTTTCGACAAACATTTTTGAGTTTTTAGTATGTGCAAGGTGCTCTCTTGGAAACTGTTCAAGATACAAAGATAAGGGGGCGCCTGGGTGGCTCAGTGGGTTAAGCCGCTGCCTTCGGCTCAGGTCATGATCTCAGGGTCCTGGGATCGAGTCCCGCATCGGGCTCTCTGCTCGGCGGAGAGCCTGCTTCCCTTCCTCTCTCTCTGCCTGCCTCTCTTGTGATTTCTGTCAAATAAATAAAATCTTTAAAAAAAAAAAAAAGATACAAAGATAAGTCAAATAACAGATTAAAGGAACTTACAGTATGCGATATTAAAGAGAGAGAGAGAGAATGAGATGTTTCCAGGCAGCTGAAGGAAGGGATTCTCCCTCTTTTATAGCCATATCCAGGCTGTGCACGGATCATAATCAGCAATGAATGAATGAGCACGTGCATAAATGAATGTGTGAAGAACCAAATGTAGTAGTACATGAACTACGCCTCAACACAGAACTACAATTCACACACACAAAAGAAGTGAAAACATTCAGACAGAACTAATGAAGAGAATTAATAGTATAAACAATACTTAGTTTAATTATTGTTTATAAATGGAAGAAGACAATTTTCCTTCATACAAAGACAATAGACGTGCTTCTGTAGAAATTTCAAACAGAGAAAAAGAAACAAAGAAGAAATTGAAGAAGCCTGGGGACCATCTGGAAGTAATAAGTGGACCAATGAATCTGAACTGATCAATTTTCTTCATCCTATGTCCGTTTATTAAAATACTAGGCACATTTTACTGCTCTGTTATTACCATGTTTTGTTTTGTTTCAGAGATACTCGTGTTTAGTATACAGGTGAGAACAAAGATATTTGTTGGATTTCATACCATGCAACAAACTTAAAACAAAAAATGAAAAAGCAAATGTTTGGGAAAATGCCATGTGAAACCTTTGATGAAAAAAATAATTTAGTTTAATTTTTCATCATTTGCTTAGACACATCCTCAAAATCTAGACCTCTGGCTGTGGTTGACCTGGGCTCTGCTGTTTCCATTTTAAACAAAGGTCAAATGGGGCGGGGATGGGCAGCAATAAATCTACCTCCCTTGTATAGAAATAGGAATGCAGAAAAAAGTCATTCTTAAACTCTTCCTAAGGTATCATCTGTTCCAAAATATATGGCTCTCTTTCTCATCCTGCTCACCCACAGTCAATTTCAACTTCAGCAGGCTTTGATAAAGACGCAGAGATCTGTAGTGCTTTAACAACTGTGTTATGCTTTTTAAGGCTTCCTTACCCTCAAAATTAAGCTCTCGCTTCTCTGAAAAAAATTTTTTTTGCTTCTGTGAATTTTTAAAATAAAAAGTTACAATTAACTATTTTCAAATGAAAGTGGAAAGGAGATAATACAGAGATTACAGTCATGGTTGTCCAACACGCCAGCTGGCTGACCCATTTGCAAGCAGCAAATTTAATATCTTGACCACAACTGTTGAATTTGTTTGAGGGACTGGTCCCAGGATAAATAGGCACTAGGGGTTGATGGGGCCTGCTTACTGCTGTAAGTTTTCTCAATGAATACATGAAAGGCAATACCTTTTATTGTTCTCCTGGGGGTTCCAAAGGCTTGACCATCACTTTTAGTATTTATAGCATGTCACCATAGTCAAGAAACCAGTGTGACCCATGAAACTTAAATATGACAAGATTCCAGCAGACCCACACTGCCCAGGGTTCTCACATGCCATTTGATGAGACACGCTGACAATCAGACGGAGATCTGAGCCGCGTGCAAACCTTACAATCAATGCATCTAAATCTGAATCCAATAAGGAGATCCACTTAGAGCATTACTCGAACTTCCCATCCCCTCATTGCCCCGATTTCCTAAGGTCCCGAAGGCCTAAAAACAAATGCTGAAGTTATCTATAAGCCAATTGGTCACTGTAGTATAAATTGTTATTAAAATAAGTAGAATTCATGGCTAAAATTAAACGGCCCATGGCAAGGCTCTTGTGTAAATAAAACCATTGTTCCTTTGTATATTAAAATTGTATTTATCAAACACAAAAGAAGAATGAACACAAATTGCATGAAAAAGGCAACTCATTTAGGACAAAAGGATGGCGTGTAATAAAAAGATTTATTGTGTGACTAAAATGAAAATTAAATTCCTGTTAAAATATTTATGTGGATGTGGCTGAAACACTCTGCTGAGAGATAAATCAGAGCGGCCTTTGGCATTTCACAGACATAATTCCTCTATTCTTTTGCTGCAAATTTAGAGCTTACAAGATGCTAATGCATCACGGTTTCCAGGAGGTCTCTGCAGACTACTTTTGCTCAGCAGGTGGTACGAATTTGCATCATATTTCAAATATACTTCTATCTCATTACTGGCTTCTTATTTCTTTGTGATTTATGTCTCTATAAAATTCCAGCTAGTGCAATGGGGAATGGGATTTCAAAAAGGCAAATTCTGCATAATATGGACACTTATCACTTTCTTTCTTCTTTATTTTTTTTTTCCTTCCTCTCCAGGGAGACGGGGAGAATGACATGTAGCACTTAAAGAGGGGGGTGTACTTTTCTTAAAATAATGCCATTTGAAAGCTTTCCAGACTGGGGATATTGCTCTAAATGACCCTTTCTAGTAAGTGGCAATATTATTTGCATCATTGCCTAAATTTAACAGCACTGTGATCTTTAAATAATATATGTACATTAGAAAGTAAACTCACTCAGTAGCTATTAATTTGTAAGAGTCTTAACCATTTAAAATTCAGAAAGTGCTTTTTGTAATAAGTCTGAACATAACGAATCTATTTGGTATTCATGCAGGTGTCACAAGCAATTTCAGAGTTGTTACACTATAATTCTGTGCTACTTAATAGATATTAGGGTGGCAGCGGTTGTGTCACTGTAGATAAGACTCTTTCACAGTTCCCATGTCAAATTCACCTCTTACTGGTGTTTAGAATTTAGCTAAAGTAAAATTACATGCTTGTGAAAACTGACAGGTTCAGGGATTTAGAGGCATTTTCTGGGGGCGAGAAAGAGCAGGTTGTAGCGAAATAAAAGGCAGCGGGGAAGGTATGTAGGCAAGGGAGTTGAATATTACTAAGATTAAACTTAGATATGTAAATTTTTAATTTGTACGGTAAATTAAAGAATGGAAATCCATGTATTTTCTTCTAGGTCTTCTCTTCTTAGTATTCCATTCCAGAAGAGAAATTAAAACAGTGAGTGAAATTTTATAGGCCATATGCTAGAATACCAGGTACCAGGATGGCTCTCCTATTTAGAAATTTCATTGTTATTTTAAGGAATTTTCCCAGCTAAGTTCAACACATTTTGCCATATGACTCAAGATATAATTGTTACATTTAATGAACAGTTATTATGTATTTAGCTACTTAAGACTTTTTTTTAATTGGATCAATAGGCATAAACAAGAAAGAGAAGGTATAGGCTCACACAATGAACATATTCAGAGAAGAGGTTTGCTCCCAAAACTTAATGACATTCCCAAAGACTGAACTGTACTCTTTCTCTCCCTCTATTTCTCAGGACAAAGCTTCCTTGCAGGATGGCGGCCCACAGTAACTACGCTTCCAGGTTCACTCTCAGCAGAGATAAGGGCTATCTCTTTGGGGAATTCATGCAGAAGAGCAAGAAATCTTCATTCCCGAGGCCCACAGACAATGTCCCCTTAAGTCTCATTGCCCCAAACTGAGTTGTGCGCCATCTTGAAATTGGTATTTGTGTCTAGAAAATGGGGTGCACCGAGTAGATTTAAACTAACCAGGGCCCAACTCTGACCATGGGTGTCAGATCTACCAGAACACAGTGGCTGGGAAATACATGGGGGCTTTGTTGGTAACAGGAATGCAGGAACTGGATACGTGGGAGACCCTACACAACGTGTGCTCTGGGCACCATGCATTTTTTTTTTTTTCGATATAATAATAAGAGCAATTTTTAAATATTTGGCAGTCCAAAGCTCATATTTTATAGGCACTAAATATTTTACAACATATTCTTCCATGTTTGGTTTCCTAATAAAGTAACAGTCTTCGGCACCATGCATTTAAAGCCATGAATGTACTTACTCCTCCTCAGAGCAATCCTATTGCCTGGATATTGAAGATTCCAAACTTCTAAAGCATGAAGAATTTGAAATATGTTTGTAAACTCACTCCAATGTAAAAAGTAGAACAAAGCTTGAAACCCAGGGTATTTAAAATCTGGATACTGTGATTTAACCATCTAGCTCATTGTGAGATTTTACAGCCAGATCATATTCCTTTCTGCCAGAAACTTTATCACTGAAGTAAATAATATAAAAGACATGAGAACCACTTATTTTTCCTTTTAAGAACTAACTATCTCATTTTAGGTGGGTAGCCAGAAACAGTCCTCTGCCCCTTTTCTTTGTTTCTAAATGAGAGACTTTTCTCATAGACTTATGTCAAAGAAAAGCTTTAAAGCTGCCTTCTGTACTCCTAAGATGTAGAGAGGAATAACATGAAGGATGCCTTACTACATTATGAGCTCCACTGAGACATGGATATTTGTCTAACTTTTTCTCTCACTTCTGTACCTTAGTTCTAGGAACAATGCTTGAGACAAAGGAGAAACTTGACAGATACATATTGAATGAATAAAGGAATGAATGACTGTAAAGAGAACACTTCAAAGTCATAGTCCTCCATGATTCTAGGCAAGACCCGATAGTTGGTGGTGGTGGAGAAAGGAGGTCATGGGACTGATAGGTTTCAATAGACTACAAGGTCTTTCCTTGTCCAACCTGATGGGAACAAGACTTCAGTCGTGGGTCTCAGCAGGTGCAAACCAAGAAGCACACACCAGCTGTGTGCTCTGTAGCCTTGCGCTGTTTAAGAGAGTCAGCCATCTGTCTCCAGACCATATGCCAGCATGAGAACCCTAATGCCTATCACGCAGAGCCACAGTTATAAGCTGGATTTCTGGGGAACATTTAAGGACAGCCACAACCTAGGGGCAGGGTCATCTGTGCAGAAGTACTTAATACATTCTTAAAACACTCTTAGTTAAAAGCCAATCATAAAGCAGTATCTTCAACAAAAACTTTTCCACTTAGACCTGATACATGAACCAGTTTTCTATCTAAGGCTCAAGACTTTACTTCTTTAAAAGACAACCTATAACTAAAGAAAATTAGTTTCAGGATAGTTTATGTTTGGGCAGTTCTCAAGATCTGTTGGCTTTCCAAAGGATACACTCACCAAAATAAATGGTTCCAGAAAATCTTCTAAGGGTACGCAACCCAGTTAAATCTGGGTCCCATAGTCCTTCATGAGACAGAGACACATTTTAAATGTGTGGTCAGGTAGTCAAAGATTGTCAAGCAAACATCTATGTTAATACCGCCTCAGGACAGGAATAGAAATATTCTACTCTCCAGAAGTCCCCTGCATGTTCTCGGTTGATTACAATCCCTCTCCTCCAAAACTGACCACCATTCTGAAATTTATGCTGATCAGCTATTTTTCTTTATAGTTTTAAACCTATGTATTACAGTTTATTCCCCGACTATAGTGAATATATACACACACACATCCTCTTCAGCATTCTGCTGTTTTCACTCAGATAGCCATACAGGTATATTGATATGTAAGATATATGAATTTATGTATGAATCCATTTGGGGTATGGTCTACAACTAGAGCTCATTCGTTTTAATTTCATTAGTGTATATAAGTTTGGTTTTACCATGAATTTATCCACTCCTCTACTGATGGATATTTCAATTTATTTCGATTTTTCCACTAGGGGGCTCTTACAAATCACACTGCTATGAACACTCTTCTACAAGTATCTGGATACAAATATAAGAAGTTTCTGTAAGGAATATAATTAGTATTAGAATTGCTGAACCATGAATATACCTCTCTCCAACTTTAGGAGATGTCGCACATCTGTTTCCCCATTTTATAACTGAGATTTCTACACAAGAAGCTGGCAAGTGCTCGTGAGAGATGAGAAAGAAGCAAGGTCGAGCAAAATAAGGCTACGGTCAGTTCCACGGAGATCCCTGGAGCTATGACAGTGCCTCGGTTACTGTAAGCTGAGGCCGTGGAAGGAGGCCACTGCATACACCCACTGACCTCATATTAGATTCAGGCTTCCCCCAAGAAAGAGACCTTGGGTGAAGTCTCTGTACCGATGCAGTTCCTGTTGCTGAGGGCTGCCCACTAGCACCCCTTCCAGCAGCTGAGAAAACAGGTCCTTCAGTCTCGATTGAGCCTGGGTGGAGTATCCGCTCTGGTAATACCAACCAGCTTTCCAAAGTGGCCACCAGTTCCTATCTTTAGTAAATTCCTTAAATACCAAAGGGAGGGAATCATTTTCTTAAAGGCAAACATCCTAAATTTCCTCTTTGTCTTGCCCGTGTCACCAGAGCCACAAGGAGTGAAGATACTTATCATCCCCCAAAACTCGCTCTCTTCTCTGCTTTTCAATCCCAAGGAAGTCTTTTGTGAAAGAATGAGAGAGACACAGAGTTTCAGATGAGTGATGGAGAACACATGGGGAGATGGGTAGGCATTTTCTCCACTAACAGAGAGCTTTGGGAGTTTGGCAGGAGAAGGACCCAAGAGGTAGCAAACTCACTGAAAGGACCCAGTGAGAGACCACTGTGAGCAGCATTATTTTAGTATTTCTTATGCTCAGTCATTGCCTATCCCAAGTCCCTACCCCCACCTCCTCTCAAGAGCAAACTCAACCATATGGGTCTAGAGCCCTGTTAGAGTCAGCTCTCAGTCAGCTTCCAGCACTAGCCTCTTGATAGTCCCGCAGAGGTGAGGTCTGTTTGCAACATATTTTGTTCTTACCTCCCTTCACCCTTGTCATCCAAAGAAAATAATCTGGGACCTATATACACTTTGTAGAATAATAGCAGGGAAGTCCTAGCATTTGGGAAGAGAGAACTGATCTTAAGTAAAATAAATAAGTAAATAAAATCTTTGAACTATGAAAATAATGAATAATGAATGACACGTCCCTTTGTATCAATCAGCATTTTACACTTTGGTCCCTTCTGAATTTTAGTTTTACGGTTTACTCTAAACATTACTTTGATGTCAAATGTAAACCTTAAGGACCCCTTGCAAGGACAAAGAAAGAGAATTAAGCAATGGTATCTTTGTTGCCATGCTGCAAAAGCAGGTAACTCTTACTTGCAAGTTTGATATTTTTTAAATGAATGCATCAAAGTGCCTCTTCCCAAATAATCTGTTAAGGGAATATTGTACCTCTGACATTCCCATAATTTGTCTGTGAAGCGTGCAGGAAACTGATATTCATTTCCTCATTTACTTTCCCAATTAAGAAAGAGCAAGAGAGTTCAGATGACTTGTCTAGGGTCATAGAGCAAGTCAGTGGCAAGAACCTGAGTCTATTAATTCCAGTCAGACAGGACAGACACACTGAGCATTGCTAGTAAGCTCAGCTCACTCAGTAACCACAAAGACAGAAGTCAGATATTTGTTACTGAGATTTTCTCAAGGTGAGACCCACTGACCTGCAGAGGATTGATTGAGCCTTCAACACTGCCAAACCCGATGAGGGTAGCTCACTAGTAAATTAAATCTTGGCTTATGGCTTGTCTTCTAATTCTTAGTAACATCTTGGGATGAATCAGGAAAGCATTCTATTTCCAAATATCATAAGTGACTAACAGAAATATTTTATTAGTCCATATTTTGTTCAATTTCTACAACCAAGAAGTGGGCTAAAATTTATGTTCATAATGTATTTCATTAATCATGATATATCCTAGTTTCTAAGTCTAAAAAGTATGTATTCCCAGATTATTAACTCTACCTGCACTCAGATCTTGGTTTCCATTTATGCCTGAGCCCCTGGCACATGGTGATACTTTTTTGTGAATGTTAAGGGTTTCTGTTGTCTGCTGATAGAACTCCGTTTACATACACAGTAGATGAAGCTTTATCCAAAATGAAGGATTCTCAGCAGGTCTAAGTCATTTCTGAAGAAGTTTCTTTATCCATAACAACAAAAAAAGTGAGGATATGACTATTAACATTACAGAAGGCGGAGGCACCTGGGCGGCTCAGTTGGTTAAGCATCCGGCACTTGATTTTGACTGACTTCATGATCTCAGGGTTGTGAGATTGAGCCCTGAGTCCATGAAGGGGGTGAAGACTGTTTAGGACTCTCCCTCTTCCCAGTCCCTCCCCTGCCTCTCTCCCTCTTAAAAACAAAACAAACAAACAAAACAACAACAAACATTACAGAAGGCAAACCCCACAGAACTCAGAGTAAAATCCAGTCTTGGGAGGTCAAACTGCTAGATGAGGCTGTAAGTTTTGCCAACTCTGGTCACAGGTGTTTTTACTCCCACAGTGACTTCCACATGGGAAGTTAGTAGTAGTACTCTTTTTACTCCTCATACTGGAGGTCAGGCCTCCTAGGAGAAAGAGAGAAACCCACTACAGGATATTTAGGAGAACTTTGAGTCCTAAGGTCATACAACTCTACTGATTCTTAAACACATTTAGGGAAAGGATTTCTCTACCTACTTGACATCCCCAGCTGTAAAGAAAATTCCAGAGAAAAATAATCCACATAAGTGTTTTAAGGGTCACAAATTGTTTTTGTACGAACATTAACCCCATAGACAATGCCTAGAAAACAAGGAGAAGGTGGAAGGCCATTGCCTTCAGCTGCATTATTTTGCATTTTACAGTTTGGTCTCTATTTCAATGCCAAGCTCTGAAATAGTGTTTCTCAACTTTTTTTCATTATCATCGCCTTAAGAAATAGTTTTCTACTTTTTATTTCCTGAATGCCTCCCTTCCCCTGAAATGTTAACATGACAAATATACCGCACAAATAATGAATCTATCTGTGCTATATTAAAAAAAAATAGTAATTTTTTTCTCTTGTCCCCCAAAACAAACTGTTGTCCCCTTAGGAGAGACAACACCCCCATTTTGAGCTTAATAGAGCTCAAAATACTGACTCACATGTTTAAACAGAATCAAGTAATAATGGTGATTCAGTATGAAAGATATAATTTATATTATTCTAGAATTCATTAAGATTTTGAGTCTTTATGTCTATTTATTTATAGGATAATAACTGGCAGGTTTTCCATAACTTACTTATGACAGTTTTGGTGGACTCTAAGTACAAGAACTAAAATCTCCTCCTCTCTAAAAGAAGGCCAATGATCTTGGAATCAAGATTAGTGATATTTATTAATTTAGAATAATTCAGTAATTTCCCAGAATGATCAAAGACGGGGTGATATTGAATGATTTCATCAATTAGATACTTTTATCCATCTTGATGAAACTGTCTTATTAACCCTCAAGACCTAGAGACATTCGTGAATCAGCAAGGTACCAAAAATTCATTTATCTTCCTGATAACACCAAATTTCCCTATGAGAACTCTACCCCACTGTGCAGAGTAACTAGAATATAGTAAATGCAGGAGCCTAACATAGGTGCTTGCTTTTCTTGCAGAAGTGAGAAAAACCTGATATTTGTTCTCACTTCAAAGGAAAGGAGCATGTGTGTAGCCAAGGATGCATGCTCTCCTGCAGCTTTAAACTTCAAGCAAATAAAGCAATAAAGAGAGAAACAGGACATTTACTCACCCCTATGGGTCATCCAAAGCAGATTGGTGCAGAGAGGAAGCATGGCTGAGCAAACTACTCTCTTGCTTTCTCAAACTATTCCAGCCATGTACTACCTCTTTTTAATTTCATTAGTCCACTGTTTCTTTCCAGCACACTGTTCTGTTGTTTAAATTCACTGTTGGTTTCTACTTCTCCCAAAATTCTAAAAGCACCAGAATTTTGATAAAAGATGAACTAATCAGTTACTTTGGTAAGTCTCTAGGGAATATTCTAAAACCATGTGTCCAATACAGTAGTCACAACCACATGTAGTTCTTATTTAAATTTAAATTTACTGTTTTGGGCAATAGGGACACTTTATAATATTAATTCTTCCAATTCATGAATATGGGACATCTTTCCATTTTATTTCTATTTTCTTCAATTTCTGTCATTAATATTTTATAATTGTCAGTGTGGAGTTCTTTTACTTCCTCATTTAAATTTATTCGTAACTCTTTATTACTGATGCTATTATAAATGGGATTGTTTTCTTATTTTCTCTTTCAGATCACTCATAGTTAGCACATAGATATGTTACTGATTTTGTATGTTAATTTTGTATCCTTCAACGTTACAGAATTCATTTATTAATTCTAACAGGTTTTTTGACTACATGTCATCTGCTGAAACAATTTTACTTCTTCCTTTCCAGTTTGGATGCCTTTTAATTATTTTTCTTCCCTAATTACTCTGGCTGGAATTTCCAGTGTTATGATGAATAAAAGGGGCATCCTTATCTTGTTCCTGATATTAGAGGAAAAAAGCTTTATAGAAATTCAATGCAATCTCTACCAAAATCCCAATGGAATTTTTCACAGAAATAGAAAAACAACCCTAAAATTCATATAGAACAGCCCATGACACCTAATGGCCAAAGCAATCCTGGGGGAGGGGGGAGGCAAAAAACTATAGGCAGCACACTGCTTGCTTTCAAAATATACTACAGAGCTGTAGTAATCAAAATAGTATGTGACCAACATAAAAACAGACATACAGACCAATGAACCAGAATAGAGTCCAGAAATAAATCCATGCATACAAGGCCAATTTATTTCCAACAAACATGCCAAGAACACAGAATATGATGGGCAAAATGTGTGAAGATGAGCAAAAGGTACAGACATCCATTTATAAGACAAATAAACCCTGAGGATTTAGTGTGTAGGGTGGTGACATTAATAATACTATGTCACAGATTTGAAAGTTGCTAAGAGTGTACATATTTAAAGTTCTCATATATGAGAAGAAAATTTGCAACCATATGTGGTGGTAGATGTTAACTAAACTTATTTGGGACGTGTATGTGTATGTGTGTGTGTATATACACATATATATACACACACACTTATGCTTACATATATGTATACTGTTGCTGTACAACTAAACTAATAGACTGTTGTACTGCTATAGCACACGTAAACTAATACATTGTTACATATCAATTATACTTCAATAAAGAAAGATCAACTCAAAAAGTACTACAAACTCTAAGATACAACCTAAACTGTGAACTACTAGAAGAAAACCTAGGGAAAAACTTCTGGACATTGGTCTGGGCAATGATATTTTTGGACATGACCCCCAAATCGCAAGCAACTAAAGCAAAAATAGACAAAGGAGAAAATGCATCAAACAAACAAAACTTCTGTACAGCAAAAAGAAACAACAGAGTGAAGAGACAACCTACAGAATGGGAGAAAATATCTGCAAAATGTACATCTGAAAAAGGGTTGCTATCCCAAATATATAAGGAACTCAAAAAATTCAATAGAAAGAAAACAATCTGATTTTAAAATGAGCCAAGAATTTGAAGACATTTCTCAAATAGTCATAGAAATGGCTAGTAGGTATATGAAAGGGTGATCCACGTTACTAACCATCAGGAAAATGCAAATCAAAACCTCAGTGAGACAGCACCTCACATCTGTTGCGGTGGCTACTATTGAAAAGATAAGAGATGAGCAGTGTTGGTGAGGGTAGGGAGCAAAGGAATGCAATACAGACAGCAGGAATGTAAATTGGTACTGCCATTCATGGACAACAGAATGGAGGTTCCTCAAAAAACTGAAAATAGAACCATCATATGACCCTGCAATCCCACTTCAGGGCACATAATCAAAGGAAATGATATCAGCATCTCCAAGAGCTATCTGCACGCCCAAGTTTACTGCAGCCTTATTCACGAGAGCAAAGATATGGAAACGGTCTAAGTGTCTATCAGTGGATGAACAGCTAAAGAAAATATCCTAGAAAACACATATATAAACTATGGAATTCTGTTCCCCATAATGGAATATTATTCAACCTTAAAAAAAGAAAACCTTGATATGTTGATGAACTTGGAGGACATTAAGCTAAGTGAAATAAGCCAGTCACAGAAAGACAAAGAACTGCATGATGCCACTTCCATGTGGAATCCAAAATAGAAAAATTCAGAGAAGCAGAAGATTGTGTGATGGCTGCCAGGGATGGGGGTGTGGAAAACAGAGAAGTATTGATCAAAGAGTGCCAAGTTTCAGCTGTGCGGGATGAATCGTTCTGGAGACCAAATGTAGGGCACGGTATACAGTTAGTAACACTGTGTTGAAATCTGTTTGAAGAGTAGATCTTAACTGATCCATCACATACACACACACATACACACACACACACACGCACGCACAGTAACTATGTGAGGTGGTGGATGTGTTATTTAGCTTGATTGTGGTCATCATTTCACAATATACATGTATATCAAAACAACATGCCATACACTTTAAACAGATACAATTTTATGTTTCAATTATACCTCAAAAAGGTAGAAAAATTAAATTTAATTCAATTAAAATGAAATAAAAACAAAAATTCAGGCCCTCAGTTGCACTGGATACATTCCAAGTGTTCAATAGCCAAATGTAACTAGCGGCTAACATACCAGAGAGCACAGGCATAGAACAATTCCATCTTCACAGAAACTTAAATTAGATAGCTCAATTCTAAAATGCTTATGATCCATGATGGAATATGAGATATAGTATCAAGAAATCCTCCGAGAAGAATAAAAATCGGCTTCTGAGAACAGGATCTGTTATTTCCAAGATTTACTGTGATGAAATTTGGTATGAATGAATAACATCTACCACAGTATCTGATACATGGCAATAATCAAAATGTATTAAATTAATTAAAAGCTATTTTGTCAAAGCTTCCTAAGCTACAATGATTAAAAAAAAAAACCTCCAATTTTTACCATTTCTGCTCTTTTTGGTACTTACCTTCCCCCATGTCACTTGGAAGAAGTTAAGGACATAGATGACACCTCTTAGGTTTCTGTCACAGAAGAAAACCTGAAATGAGATTATAAATATGAGTGCTTTGAAAAGTATGACGCTCAAAGGTAGCATTGTGTATAATGGGTTTTGTGGACATTTAAAGGTAATCATTTATTTTTAATAGGTTGGAGGATCCTGGTAATAAGTTAGGGAAACAAAGTCTATGGTACACAAATGTGGGAGGATAATATTTTTTGATATAGGAACCAGTTATCTTTTGCTTCAGACAGTTCCCACTCCTGCACTGCTCCAATTAAAGCCACTGTTCTTTTCTGTATGCAGTGCCAGGGTGTGGGGGGCAGACGAGAATGTAGAAAGCAGAGAAAACAGTTGCCATCCTACAGTTGGCTTCCAGAAGTTTAACTCCTTAGGGGAAAAACACGATTGGAGGCAGAGACAAATAATTTGGGAGAAATTTAGTAGTGAAAGCAGTGTGTACAGCCTTCTTATCCACCCTAAAAAGATGGTTTTCTGGACTAGGAGAGGAAGAGGGAGGAAAAAAAGAAAAGAGAATTGGTAAGTAGAGACATTGGTTGTTTCCGGAAAAAGAGACTCTGAGCCTCTCTCTGGAAGGTGTGATCCCTGTAAATGAAATCTCTGTTGTTTGCATCATGTCTCTGCAGAGGACCACTTAGGTAACAGAGAGCTCTCTGTCCCAGTGCAGCCAAAATGCAATCAGCCACACTTGGCTTGGAGGGGGAAGTGGGAGCACAGAACCCAAAAGGGCCAAGCAGATAGGAATGAATGCTCAATGGTCTGCTTTGACTGAAAATGCAGGGCCAGGTAGGAGGAAGAACATGTCAGAGGACACTTGCATGGACAGATTTCTAAAAGAGCAGACAGCCTTACCATGGGGGCAAAAGAACACTCGAGCAAAGCAGAGCCCCATGCTGACTGTCACAATCCAGAGAAGGGCTTGGAAAAACATTATTTGCTGTGAAAGGGAGCGAACAGATACTTTGCAGCTGCAGGAGACAGGCAGTTTCCCCACATCCTCAGCATGGCATGGAGAATCGCGTTTGAGCAGGCACAGCTGGACACATCTTGGATCCTATCTGGGAGAGGGATCTGCTCTTGCTGGGGAGCCTTTACACGAGACTTTCATGTGAACGGCCTTGCAGTTTGAGTGTAGGCTGCTTAGGGAAGAATCATGACCGTGAGGGAGCCCTGTTTCTTTAGAACATCTTGGAACACACTCAGGAAAATGCTCGTTTGCTCAAATGGTTTTCTCCCGTCCACTAGCTTCAATCAAGTTATTGATGAGGCACATTTTTAAGTGGACTGGAGGCAAAAAATAGAAAGGAGTGATTTTGGAACATGGGTCACTGAAACATATGGTATGGGCTGTATAAGCCAGGCTATCAGTGCAAGACTGAGCAACCAGAGGGGGAGCTCCTGCTTCTTGGATCTCGTGCATGTGGGAGTAAATCAGCCTAGAATGAGGGTGGGACCCAAGAATGGAACAAAAAGGGAAAAAAAGGTGGAAATAGGAGACTCTAGGGAATGAGGTCCTGAGGCAATTTAGAGCCCTAAAATTTTGACATACATCTGTGCTCCGATTAATAAGTTGGAAAGTAAGGCTAAATTATAATTTTTTGAAGAATTATATACTTAATATAAATAGAGAAGCAACTGGTGCCCAAAGAAATCATTCTATAATAGGATGTTACTAAAATAAAAGCCATCATTTAAAATGATGTTTAAGAAAAATCTTATAACATAGAAATTGTTTGTTATATTTGAAGACTTAAAATAGATGTATTATATGTATAGTATAAGTTATATAAAATTACCAAATACATTGAAAATTAATAATAGTCACCTCTGGATAGAGCTAGTGTTTTGATTGTTCTACTCTTCTAAATGTTCCTAATGTTCTATAATAATTAGACATTATTTTTATAATGCAAAAATGAACTTTCCTTGAAATAGTATCTGCACCCTTATCAGTTTTCAAATGAAGACATGAATTAAACAAAACTTAACTAGGTATGACATAATTAAAGTTTAATTTTTGAAAAACAATCCCTTTACTATCCAGGTTATATAACACTAATTACGTTCAATTCATTCACTTTTTCAATTGAGCCATCTGTTTCTCACGTATTATTCCATTCAGCTATTTATCTTTAACAAATCTTTCATGACAGATGTCAGCAAATTACAGTCCATTGACCAAACCCAACCCACCCTCTAGTTTTATATGGCTTGCTAGCCAAGAATGGTTTTTAAATTTTTATAGTTGAAAAAAAATTAAAGGACAATAACATTTGGTGAAACATCACAATTCTATGAAATTCAAATTGTGACCTTGGTCACAATTCTTCATCTCTAAAAGAAAGTGACTGGTTCAGAATATGTTTTAAATTTCTCTCGATCTCAGTTTCGGAGAGCAAGAAGGCACACACAAACAGAACGGGGCAGTTCTAGAGTGCTGCCTGAAATAGTGAAGGCTCCCACAGACATCTCAAAGGCAATAAAATATTCTATCATTAATTCTAAACTCCACCCCTGAAATCATTTACCTAACCATCTGATACAACCGAAACATCCCGGTTTGCTGTACCAAATGAATCAAATCAAGAGCATAACTGTAAGTGCACTCAGGGTTTGCAAACATGGTACCCCAAACCTTAGGAGGCCACCTGGAACTGCTCTCTACCATAATAACATGCACGTCCGTTTCAGAGCTTTAAATGTCAAGAACAGATGAGACCAATAATCTTTCAGATAAACCCTCAACTCCTCAGACATTTAGAAAAGTCAATGAGAATTTCCTAATGCCTCCAGATGCCTACTATATCCACATATCCAGAAGAAGCTTTTTTTTTTTTTTTCAGATGTGTTATAATGACTCACATAGAAGCTTTAAGCACAAGGGTCCATGATAGTTCCTAGAGGTTCTTCCTAATTGTAATATCTGTAAGAGCATATCGGGGTAATGATAAAAGGAAATCTTAGGGCACCTGGGTGGCTCGGTTAAGTGTCTGCCTTCAACTCAGTGTCCTGGGATCGAGTCCTGCATCGGGCTCCCTGATCAGCAGGAAGTCTGCTTCTCCTTCTGCCTGCTGCTCCCCCTGCCTGTGCTCCTCTCTCTCTCTGACAAATAAATAAATAAAAGCTTAAGAAAATGGAATCTTAAACGACAGAATTTGCTTAAGCTAAACGAACGTGATAGGTGGGTGGTGAACTCAAGCTAACACAATTAACATTTATCAGAGATACATATGAAAATCTGCACTTAGGTCTAAATAATCTAAATAATTTCTAAATAATCTAAATAATCAGGTCAGGGAACACTTACTTTAACAATGGTCCTTAGTGAAAAAGGACGTAAGTTTCACAGACAGCTAGCCAAATACATGTCAACCTTTAAAGTCCTTGCATTGTAGTAAGAGGGAGAATATGATGTAATCTCCAGTAAGAAAGGCCCCACACTTGTTTTTATGCCCTGCTGTGGCCCTCCTGAAATATTTAACAGCTATTCATCAAGGGGCCTTGTATTTTAATTTTGCACTGGGTCCTGCTAATTATCTAGCTGGTCATGGCCTCCATCCTCATAAAATATATGAACTAACACTGTATCCATAGGAGCTGAGTACCTAGAAAGTGGAAGTTCATAAATCCATGGTTATTCTCTCTTTGCCCCACCTCCCACCTAATCTCATGCTTAGTCCTAGGAGGCTTATTTTATACTCAGGGGGAAAACACTGAATACACAGTTTTAATATTTCTCATTCAGCATTATATCCTGTATTTCTATCCATTCTTAAGTGTTCTTGGAGAAAATGATTCTTTACCATAGAAAATTTTAAAAGATGGAAGTAATCTAATTTATTTCTCTATAGCCTAGTAGTTGGATACTTCAGATGTTTTCAATAGTTTCCTATTAAAAATATGAATATACTTTTATATCTTTTCCTGTTTGACTTTTATTTAAAATTCCAGAAGAGAAATCCCAGGATCAAATAGTTTGAAATTTTTAAGACCATCAATACACATTGCCAACTCCAGAAAATCTATAACCACTGTACTCCCATCAGGTGGGGGTCAACTTCATCAACAAAATTTATATATGATTATCAACTGATAAATGAAAATGGGATTTCTTACTTGTAATTGAGCATATTTGAATATTATTAAAATGAACCATTTTTATATGTATATTGGTCATAGGGTTTCATTGTCTTTGAAATATTTACTCATGTAATTTACCTACTTTTCTATGAGGACATTAGCATTTTCTTTTGTTTTGTACAAGCTTTCACATATAAATGATTTATCTATACTATTTGCGTCAGGGTACCACTTTTAGGTAATCCTTTAGGTATTATTATGTTGCATAAAATTCAAAATATGGTGACTCATTTACAACGGAAATAAAATTCTCTGAATAAGCCAAATAGGATGGATTTGTTTTTCAACCACTCTTTTTTTTTTTTAAAAGATTTTATTTTTTATTTATTTGACAATGATCACAAGTAGGCAGAGAGGCAGGCAGATAGAGAGGAAGGGAAGCAGGCTCCCTGCTGACCAGAGAGCCCAATGCTGGGCTCAATCCCAGGACCCTGGGATCATGACCTGAGTTGAAGGCAGAGGCTTTAGCCCACTGAGCCACCCAGGCACCCTCAACCACTCTTTTTTTAAACCTTCTTCCCTGTTCAATATCCTATTGACATTTTGGGGAAAAAAAAAAAAAGGCATAAAGAAAACATTAAAAATTATAAACATGCTCCAGGAAGCCAAGAAATACTCATTTGAATAAAATGCATTGTTTAAGAAAAGTGTTGGTGGAGTTCTCTCTCTGTTCCTGAAGGACCACTTTGCTGCTGGTACATCCATTGCCCCCAGCAGAGCACATTGATCTCAGTACTATCTTTCTCTTAACCTTGCATTTTGCCTTCCAGTAACATTCAAAAACTATTACAGGAATTCAAAATATTTTGCTCTGCTTAAAAATCGAGGTCAGGGAAATTGCATTTAAATCGGTACAATTTCCTACACCCTCTAACCTCAGGGGCCAATCTGTTTAAAGTGAGAGCTTCACAGGATTGGTAGGGAGGACTGGCGCTAAGTCAGTGAAAGTAAGACTCACTGGGACTCAACATCCAAAGAACAAATAATCCAATCAAGAAATGGGCAAAAGACATGAACAGACATTTCTGCAAAGAAGACATCCCAATGGCCAACAGACACATGAAAAAGTGCTCCACATCACTCAGCATCAGGGAAATACAAATCAAACCCACAGTGAGATATGATCTCCTATCAGTCAGAATGGCTAAAATTAACAAGTCAGGAAACGACAGATGTTGGTGAGGATTTGGAAAAGGGGGAACCCTCCTACATTGTTTGTGGGAATGCAAGCTGGTGTGGCCACTCTGGAAAACAGTATGGAGTTTCCTCAAAAAGCTGAAAATAGAGCTACCCTATGACTAGCAATTATACTACTGGGTATTTACCCTAAAGATACAAATGTAGGGATCCGAAGGGGCACATGCACCCAAATGTTTATAGCAGCAATGTCCACAATAGCCAAACTATGGAAAGAGCCTAGATGTCCATCAACAGATGAATGGATAAAGTTGTGATATATACAATGGAACATTATGCAGCCATCAAAAGAAACGAAATTGTGCCATTTGCAATGACATGGATGGAACTAGAAGGTATTATGTTAAGAGAAATAAGTCAGAGAAAGATAATTATCATATGATCTCTCTGATATAAGGAATTTGAGAGGCAGAGCCGTGGGTCATGGGGGGTAGGGAGGGGAAAAATGAAACAAGACAGGATCAGGAGGGAGACAAATCATGAGAAACTCTTAATCTCATGAAACAAACTGAGGGTTGCTGGGGGGTAGTGCAATAGGGATAGGGTGCCTGGGTGATGGACACTGGGGAGGATATGCACTATGGTGAATGCTGTGAATGTGTAAGCCTGATGATTCACAGACCTGTACTCCTTGAGCAAATAATACACTATATGTTAATAAAAAAGAAAGAAAGAAAGAAAGAAAGAAAGAAAGAAAGAAAGAAAGAAAGAAAGAAAGACTCACTGGTTTTCCATCCTCTTATCATCCAGCTTTTTAGTCAATGTATAGACTCATGGGAAATATTTGGAAGGCAACATTAAAAAAAAAAAAAAAGATTAGTCTCATAGTTGATCAAATGAATGACATGGCCTACTGAGCCAGTCTGAACGATCAGAAGATCATATAAGCATACTGAGAAAAGCAACTTTCTTTCTTTTTTTTTTTTTGACACTTAAAAGTGACGATTTAATGCAGTACAACTGAGTACAAAAATGACTTCCGGTCAACATAGCTTCCTTATCACAAATAAAACCAAGTCCGTGGAGTTGGGGGGCAAGTGGGCAGGAGCACATACACAAAGGTGGCAGGGTTTTAGTTCTCCTAAATACAAAAATCCTGGTTTGTAAAATAGTCTCAGTCAAGAGTTTAGCAATATATTTAATATTTGGCAGACAATGGTGAAGTCGAAATCACTTCAACTACATCTGTGTCTCACCCATCTTTTTGAGGATAATTTATGCGTGTAATCAATTGCACATTATACTAAAAGCAAAATGAAAATTATAATATTAATGAGAAATCTTCTTTTCATTCTTAGAATTAAGATTCTTTATGTTGAATACATAAACTGATATTCTGCAGTTAATGTAAAATGTCCTGTTTTTTTCGGCTTCTGGTAGAGAATACAAGAGTTCATAAGCAATGGTGCCTTTCTTCTAATTAATATTGATGGATAATTGATTATGAGTTATAAGATGGAGCCATAATACTATGCAAAGAGTGATATAGAAAGCTAACAGCTTTCTAATACCAGGTCTTTCAGACACCCCTGTAGTCTGATATAATATGGGGAAATCACAGAATAATAGTATTTAGCAGCTGGTTGTGACCTCAGCAATCATCTGTTGCAATTACTTCAAGGAACAAATGAGAAAAAACTACCCAAATATGTTAAGTGACTATGTCATGGTCCTGAAGCTAATTACCACCAAAGACTAAAATTGTACTTGGTTGTCCTAATAATACATCAAGTTTTCTCTCTATTGCACCTGCTGGCAATCCTCTAGAGATCAGACTATGTCAGAATTTACCTATACATTTAAAATCTATTTTGATGGACTCAGAAAGACATTTTAATGTTAAGAATAGAACAAAGTTATGAATACATAGTATAATTTCAACCAAAGAAGAAATATGTAAATTAATAGCATCATCTACAGATGGGGGATTTGAGTTTTTTTACTAACTTCTCTATAATTTTCTGTATCTTCTATCATTTATAACATAATGACATAATTATACATATAAACAATGTGTAACTATTATTATACATACAAACAATGTCTAGTTATTATTATGTACCAGAAGAGAGGAGTATACTATTATATATCATAGGAAGGATACCACAGAATATACAATTGGTAATGATAAAGTTTTTTTTTTTCAATATTTTATTTATTTGACAGACAGAGATCACAAGTAGGCAGAGAGGCAGGCAGAGAAAGAGGAGGAAGCAGGCTCCCTGCGGAGCAGAGAGCCCGATGTGGGGCTCGATCCCAGGACCCTGAGATCATGACCCGAGCCGAAGGCAGAGGCTTTAACCCACTGAGCCACCCAGGTGCCCCATGATAAAGTATTTTTTAAGATATATATTACATAAAATTTATTATAATATGATTTTATAGTCTTACAGAAAATTGGTATCAGTGTTTCTCAAAACATTATTTGTTTAACACAAGTCTGTTAGGATGACCCTCACCATAAGAGCTTGGTGGAGAAGAAATCAGTTTTGGAAATACTACAGATGGAAACACTCTGCCTCCAATGAATGACTCACAGTTCACACTGACATCTGAATAGTTCTGAGACCTGCTACAGCAAAGAAAGCAGGTCTTTGCTGTAGCAGGTCTCAGAACTATTCAGGCATATATTCCAGGCAGTCTATACATTTATTTAAGGCAGCACTTCGCTAAGTTATCTGAACACAGCACTGTTAGGAGGCACCTGGTACACTTACACTAAATAAGGTTTCACAGAACACACTTGGGAAACCTCAGATCTCTTTGCAATTCCAAATCAACCACTCACAGGAAGGTCAATCATTTAAGGCTCTTAACTGAGCTTTGCTTACACATACTTTTATGGTATATTTGTAAAATGAACTGTAGGTTTGAAATGTATATATAATTGAGCCTATATCCAAAAGGTTCCTTTTTTAAACTGTGAGTCTAATGACATAGGCAATGAGAAGGGGATTTCTGTGAGTTATTACTGTAAGTTTTCACATTTTTTGCTCATTGATTTTAATGTTCGAGGTGATTAATTTTAATTTTGCTTCTGCCCCAGGGCTTTCTTATGGATGATCAATAGTATCACAGTCAAGAACAGAAGTTGAAGTAAGACCAGAGTCATGTCACTTTCTTTATCTTGGTCTGGATTCTAAGGCTTAAAATGGGATTAGTTCCATGACTTTATTTTCATATCTGGAGCATCAAACCAGCATACTGACTTCAGAAATCAAATAACTTAAGACATACTTAAATATATATACTTTCCATTTCTCTTCCTTCCAAAACCCTCAGCCCATATTTAGAATACTTCCACTCAAATGGCCTGTGCTTCTCAGCATCTTTGTGCCTCAGCTTTTCCTTCTTTTTGTCCATAAAATGGGAAGAAGAATGGCGCCGGCCATCAGATTTATGTAAAATTAAGCAAGTTACCACATGATGTGTGCTTAGAACAGTGCCCGACACAACAGTACCTTCTCAGTGTTAGGTATTAATCTGAAATGGGATATCGTTTTTTCTCTCCCACTTTTCCTATTATTAGAAACACTGTCTTCTCTCAGTGAGACAACAAGAAAACTACAGTGTCATCTTCATTTTCTCTTTTACTTTTATTTCTCAACTCTACAAACTATACACACATTTACAAAATTTACTTTTATCATATATACACACACACACACCACAAAACACACATAATATGCAATCCATTTAGAAGACTTTTTGTTTCCTCCTCTGAAACCACCGTTAAATCTATTCCCTTTTCTTCCATCTTATATTCTCACCACTACATCAGGGCTCATTCTCTTGTATCTGAACTAGTATAACAGCAGAGCACTCAATCTCTGTCCTTGAAAATTATTTCTTCCCAAATCTATCCTGTAAACAATACATCTAAAATTTCATTTTAATTAAGTCAGTTCTCAGCTCATAAATTATCACTAACTTCCTATTTCTTGCAGGATTAAAATCTAAACTCTAAAGACAATTCCAGGCAGTCTATACATGGGCCACACAACCCACACTCCCCAAATGCAGTCTCCACCCCAATTTTCATTTGTGCTGGGCCACTGGTGTGAAATAATCAGATCCCTCTTCTCTGTCTTTCTAAATGGAACTGACTGAACTTAAAGATTTCCAAACCATTTTTCTTCTACTACTTTTCTATCTACTTTTCTTCTACTCCCTGGATACTCTCATCCTGATATAAACTTTTTACCATCTTCTGAATCTCTGGCAATTCCTTAAAATGACCTCTTTAACATATGTTACATGTTTGGGTGAAAGGTCCATTCTATTTTGAATGTTTATAATGAATCTCAATGTCTTGGCAGAAGTGTGTGGGGAGGAGAGATGGATGCCCAGAGTAACTGTCTGTTCCAGTAAGAACAAAGTTCTGCCCCTTCCACAATGGAAGGGGTTCAGTATAATCAATCTGCCACCAGTTAGCTGGTGGATTGACCCAGGGAATGGCACCATACTGTGGGCTTGGAGTTGGGTTGGTATCTGTTGTTGGAAAATAGGATACTCAGCAATCGTTGTAGCCACTCATCTGAGCAAGCAGAAGCCTATGTTGCTGAGCCCAGGTAACTCTCTGCTAGCCACTATGGCCACTTTGTTTATGAATCCATTAAATAATATCAGGAATCAGGAAGGAGAGGGGTATTCATAGAACAGGTCATCCCACTTGCTTCATTACATTATCCTTCACTGAGGTCACTCACTGGTGAGCATTCACATAAGGTACAATTATTTCAAATATCTTTACTTTTTTTTTTTTTTGGCCCAGAGAGGTTTCCTCACATACTTTTCCCTTTCAAGGAAGTGGCTTACATGACTGTAAGGGTTAGGTAGGCAAGTCCAAAATCCAGAGAGTAGGCCATAAGGAAGCTCAGTTTGAAACAGTCAGGCAGGGAATGAAGCTGTTATTCACAGTTCGGTCTCAACTTTACTTCTAAGGTTGACCAACTAATTGAATCAGGCCCATGTAGTTTATCTAGGATAACCTCCCTTTCTGAACTTCAACTGACTGTGGACTTTAATCACTTTAGCAGAACACTTTCACAGCCAACACCTAGATCGGTATTTATATTTGACTGAATAATAGGGGACTGTAGCCCAGACAAGTTAATGCATCAAAAGACCATCACAATGAAGTTGACATATACTGAGGTAGGAAGATAGAGGGAAAAACTGAAGAAAAAAGGTTCAGAGATTAGTTTCTAGACATGTTAAGTTTGACATGCTTATTGGAAGCCTAAGTGAAGGGCTGATGGGCGTCTGGGTGGCTCAGTTGGTTAAGTCACTGCCTTTGGCTCAGGTCATGATCTTGGAGTCCCGGGATTGAGTCCCACATCGGGCTCCCTGCTCGGAAGGGAGTCTGCTTCTCCCTCTGATCTCTCCCCTCTCATGCTCTCTCTCCCTCTCTCAAATAAATAAAATCTTTAAAAAAAGAAAAAATAGAAACCTAAGTGAATATATCAAGAAGGTAGTTAGATATACAGGTCTTGACCTGAAGGTGCTGAAAAATACATTTGAGCACTGTAAGCTATTTAAAAGCACAAGACTGGATAAGATCATTGAGGGAGTGAGCCCTCGGGTACATCAGTACTAAATTTGAGACATGAATGATAAACCAGCAAAGAATACTAAGAAGGAAAAAAACCATTTGAAGCAAATGCAGGAAAACGCAGCATCCTGGAATCCAAGTGAAGAAAGTGTTTCAAGAAGGAAGGAAAGTCTCACTGTATCAAAAACAGCATATTGTCCAGGTAAAATGAAGAATAAAATTTGAACACTGTATTAAAAAATGCAATTGCTATTTGGTGATCTTAGAAGAGCTAATGATAAAGGATGTGGTATGATTAGTCCTACTGGATTGATGATAGGTGGTCTCATCAAGACTATGAATTTAACGCATTGGCAGTAGGTTGGGAAGGGAGGGGGTTTGAGATATGGGACTTCTTCGTTCTGCTAATGGTTAAGTAGAGAATGGTATAATCTTATCAGAAACACATAGTGGTTGGGGATGTCTTTTGGACTCCAATGGAAGCATAAAGGCCAGGAAAACCCAAGGTGATTTATATGTCATCTCCTGTGAAGTGCTAATGCACCCATATGTATTTCTAACAGGGAAACACTATCCACCTGAAATTATTTGTTTTAATAATTATTCAATGGAACTATTAGTTTTAATAATTCCATTATCTATCTTAAAACAATTTGCAGAAATTCGTGGGTACTACTACATCAGACATCAATTACCACATATGTTGTAGAATGCCTCTGAAATAATTTTCTTTTCTATAAAAACAACTAACTCTACAAGAAAAAAATCTGTATTTATTCATAAATGAAAACAGTTTGGTGAACTGTGTTATCACTTAGTTTAATACAATGTCTCAAGATAACAAACCCATCCAAGGCCTAGAGCACAGAATTGAACAGGAGTACAAGACAGAGGCAAATATGTGTATCTGTGTGTGTTGCTTGCACACAAGTGCACATGCATGCTCCCTGCGTTTTTGTTTTCCCGTCTTCAGAATCAGGTGTCAATTTAAGCACAGATGATTTTATTTTATTTTTTACTTATTTTTTAAAATATTTTATTTATTTATTTGACAGACAGAGATCACAAGTAGTCAGAGAAGCAGGCAGAGAGAGTGAGGAAGCAGGCTCCCTACTGAGCAGAGAGGCCCAATGCAGGGCTCCATCCCAGGACCCTGGGATCATGACCTGAGCTGAAGGCAGAGGCTTTAACCCACTGAGCCACCCAGGCACCCCGGCACAGATGATTTTAACTATGAAAGGCCTTGAAATAATTTGGAGAAAAGTTAAGATGTCCTGAATTTTCTCTAAGCCATTAGTCCTTAATGCCTTATAAGAATTTTTTTTTTAAATTAACTTCTTACAAAATGAAACTGCCTATTAAACACAATTGACAAAAGTAATTAGATGGTCCCAGAAAACTTTTGATCGAGCTGCAGGGTAATTTATACATTACTTTGACCAGTATATGGTTATCTGCTGAGCCCCCTGAGCAATAACTATCTTGTTTCCTAATGGAGTCCTGGCTCTGCTTCCTCCCTGCCTGAAATCAGATAGAAGGGGGTGTCTGGGTGGCTCAGTCAGTTAAGCATCTGCCTTCAGCTCAGGTCTTGACCTCAGGGTTCTGGGATCGAGCCCCACATCAGGCTCCCTGCTCAGTGGGAAGCCTGCTTCTCCTGCTGCCTCTGCCTGCTGCTCCCCCTGCTTATGTTCTCTCTCTCTTTTTCTCTCTCTCTCAAATAAATAAAATATTTTTTAAAAAGAAATGATATAGGAGGATATATCTGAAGCACCAGCAATGCCATCACAATCTCCGAAGATCAGTTCTCAGAAGATGAGACCCAGTTTAAAGATGAGTAAGGTTAGTGACCATGGAGTAAAAAATTTGCTGCTTTCTCACTTTCCTGTTCATGTGCACATGAGAACATTTGTGCCCCGGCATGCCGCACTAGCCTGGGAGGGACCATGAATGGTCCAGCTGATGTCCTCTCATTCCTTCTCCGGTTTAAATCCCATGATTAATCATGATCTTCACCCCTTGCAAGCACCATCAACTCCTTCGCCCACCTCCTATCAACATAAATTCTTGGCAAAGCTACAACATATGTTAACCCCCATTTATTCCCCAGCTGCACCCATGCAGCCGAAACAGGCTGGATACATGAGGCTGCTGAAGCACCTCACCACACGGACTTGCTTCACTTCCATTTAATGACAGTGAACCTCAGCGGGGCACTTGATGTTGCTGATTTTCCCCTAGTCCAATCATTCTCTCTCTTATTTAATACCTTTACCTCTCTCTTCAAACCCTCAACATCTATTCAACCTCATTTCCAGCTGATGCCTTTGCCTCCCATTGGCTGGAAAAGTGGGAACAGTCAAAACAATTCCACATACTCCCACCACTGCATTTACCAGCCTCTGGACTCCTGCTCTGTCCTCCCACCCAACAGCACAGATGGAAATGCCCGTGCTCTTACCTAAAATGGATACTTGAATGTAGGGACACCCCTTAACCACCCCCCCAACCCCCACTCCCACTTGACAAAGAACATCTCTCCAGCAATTCTCCGGCTCGCTCCTGATCATCAAATTTTCAGTGTACTGGATTGTTCCCAACCACATCCAAACAAGCTGTGATTTCTCCTGTCTTAAGGTTTTCTGTTCCTCACAAGATATGGCACAATGTCACAGCAACACTTCAGGGAGTGTTGAAGGAAATGTCTCCTTGACACTTGAAAGGAGATGCCTCTACTTGCTTTTCCAATTATTTTCCTCCCATCCACTCTTAAACCCATTCTACTGCAGCTTCCACCCTACCACTGCACTGAAACTGTTCTGTCAAGATGCCCACCGGTTTCCACTTGGATTGGAAGCATCTGACACGGTCACTCCCTCTTCTTTGATGTACATTTTTCAGTTGCTTCTCGAACATGGGTCTACACTCTTCTGGATTTCTCCTCTTCTTTTGTTCTCAGTCTCTTTTTCTTGTTCTTCCTCTTCTCCTTACCTTCTTGATGTTGGAGTGCCCCAGGGTTTGGTCTTCAGTCTTCTTCCCTGCTCTATTTATATTCCCTTTCTTAGTGACCTCGGTTTGAAATCTTTGGCATCATTCTTGGTGCTTCAGTTTATCTTAGTGGGTGAGTCAGAAATCTCTTGGCTTTACTTTGAAAAATACATACAGAATCTAATCACCCCTAAGTCCTCCACTTGCTACTTTTACTGTTTTAATCATCATTATCTCTTACCCGGATCATTCTCACAGCATCCTAACTTGTATTGTACTTAACACCTTTGTCCCTAGAGTCTATTGTCAACATAGCCGTCCAAAGACTCACATTAAAACAGTGCTCCAAAAAGGTCTTTCTCTTGATTAAAATCTTTCAATGGCTTATGATTTCACTCAGAGTAGAAGTCCATACAAAGTCCTAAAAGTCTATTTGTGACTTTAACTCAACACTTATCCCTAGTACTTTTTGCCGTCACTCATTTCACTCCAGCCTGGCTTTTCTCAGACATATAAAGAATGCTCTTACCCAAGCATTTGCACTTCCTGTCCCCTGTGTCTGACCCATTTTACTCCAGATATCATGTTGTTAACTCCTCACCACCTTCCTGACCTCCCCTTCCCTTCCAGTAGATCACTCCCTTCTCTGGACAATCTGCACCTGCATTATACTGTCTTTTCTTTCCGACTGTTAGTCCGTCCAAGGTGGGATCTCTATCCCACTCCTCTCTGTACCTCAGCATAGGGCCTGGCCAGCACCCATACACATGCAATTAGCATTTATCAAATCAAACTTCTTAAGGAGCATAGTTTTTAAAGAAACTTTATAGGTACATGACAGAAAGTTGGCAAATGCTCGTAAGACTAGAAGAAACGATAAAAATCCCATATCCCCTATTTTGAAAATCTCAGCATTTTGTTATCTATTCTTCCAATTGTTTTCCCATGCAAATTTTGGGTGTTTGTTTGAGACTTTTTATTTAGTTAAGTGCATACTTACAGTACACTTCTGAACCCTGACCCTTAGCCTTATTATAATGAGCACAAATGTGAACGTTTAATAATCTTTTAACGCATGCTTCTTTACTGTGGTTGAATGTTTGGATGATTTCCATTCTTTTTAAACAGAACTTTTAAAGGGGTCCACTCAAGCTATTCCATAGAGATAGGCAAACCTCCTAACCATGCTAAACTAGGAAGTTGCCAAATTCTCCACTTAATTTAATAGGTGCACCATCCCCGTCTCACAACATGAAAGTATGGATTTAATTTGACACCAAATGAACCTCAGTAGAAAGTGTCCCCTTCTCCCAAACAAATGGAAGTTTTAGTCTACAACTATAGAGACTGTTTTCAATAAAAATTTCCACATTTCTTTTAGTAAATTTCCATCTGTCATCCAGAAATATCTTGGATGATTGCAAAGGCACAGGATGCTTTACATGTTAAGAAAATGTGCTTCCAAGAGTCTTTTTTCCCCTTCTACCAGGTCTTTCTCTGCCAGGAGGAGTAAGTGACTTGTGACCTTTCCTTTTTGACACTAGGGTCATATTCATAACTGATTCAGACTCTTGGAGTAGCTGTTAACTGAAGTTTCTGCAGAAATACTGCTGACACACCTCAGTGCCTGAGGCTGGTGCATCTATAGGCCTGGGAGAGGAGGAGTGAGCTCAGTGGCATTGGGTTTTACCCTATTACTACTGCGACTGGAAGTTCAATTTGAAGTGCAAATTTGATCTTGTATTGTGGTGCATTTGCTTAATTTACCATTCTACAGAAATATGGAGTAAAAACAGAATATAATATTTTCCTGAACACTGCCAAAAATGATTGATCAAATTAGCTAATAATCATTAAAATGTGTGCTACTAAATTGAAAATATACAGATCAGTTTTGCTACTAAATTGTTAGGTTGTATGCATGAGTGAAAGATGGAAAAAGTTGTTCTCTTTCCTATAAATGAGACATGAGTAATCTTTTATCCTCACTTTCAGGGTAACTGGTAAAAGTTGATAATTTAAGTTATGCCTGGAACTGCAAGAAAGGCAATTCAAATTTTAAAACTTTTGACACAATATCCAAAACAACTACAGACCTGAAGACATTAGGCAATGAGAGTATTGCTCTATTTCCAAGTGACTTATCTTTATTTTCCTTTTTATCTGACTATATAATAATAGTTATCACTTATTTAATACTTTCTATGTACCTAGTACAATAAGCACTTTAAACTTAGATAATCCATACAACTCGATAGCAAAATAAAATTAAAAACTCTCCAATTAAAAAATGCACAGAGGATCTGAATAGACATTTTTCCAAAAATGATACACAAAGAACCAGAGAGTATGTGAAAAAGGACAGACCAAGGAAGAAGTGCTCACTAACCATCAGGGGACTGCAAATCAAAACCACAATGAGATATCTCCTTAAGCCTGCTGGGATAATAGGATGACTATTATCAAAAAGACACGAAATAACAATGTTGGTGGGATGTGGAGAAACAGGAGCCCTGTACGCTATTGGAAGGAATGTAAATTGGTACAACCGCTATGGAAAACAGTATGAAGCTTCCACAAAATACTAAAAATACAATTACCATATGATCCAGCAGTTCTACTTCTGGATATTTATCTGATGGAAATAAAAACAGTAACTTGAGAAGATGTATGCATCAAGTTCATTGCAGCATTATTTATAATAGCCAAAACACAGAAACAACCTAAGTGCCTATCGGTGGATGAAAGGATAAAGACAATATATATATATATATTATATATATATATATAATATATATATACACAATGGAACATTGTTTAGCCATAAAAAAGGGATTCTTGCCATTTACAACAACACAAATAGAACTTGAGGGCATTATGTTAAATGAAATAAGTCAAAAAGAGAAAGGCAACTACTGTCTGATATTACTTATATGTGGAATCTAACAACCAAACAAACAAATAAAGCCAAACAAACTCACAGATGCAGAGAATGCATTGATGGTTGCCAGAGGTGGGAGGTGGGGGACTGGGCAAAATGGATGAAGGAGGTCAAAATGTAAATACTTGTATAACTGACTATAAATATTATTATATATATTCTAGTTATGGTGATGACACCTAATAATACTGCATTGTATAATCGCAATGAGAGTATATCCTAAAAGTTCTCATCAAAAGAAAAAAAATTTAACTGTGGTGATGGATGTCAACCTGATATATCACGATGATCATTTTGATATATATACAAATACTGAATCATTATGTTGTATACCTAAAACAAATAAAATGTTATATGTCAATTGTGTTTCAATAAAAAATTAGACAATCTAATTTTATAGTAAACCTGTGAGGTATGTAGCATTTTACCCATTTTACAGATCAAAAAATCAAGACCAAGAATTTAACCTACTCCAAAGCATGTCAATAAAAATGCTGGAACTATTATTCAAATGTGGGTCATGTAACTGCCCATAGTGCTCTTTCCTTTGCTTCTATCTCCATGTCACTCTGTCTCTTATCCATCCATTTGTAGTTTTTTAAAAATATATGTCTTAATAACACCGCATAACTATTCCTTCCCTTGTATAGTTATTTCTCTCTTCCGTGTTCCTTAAACTGACCATAACAGAGAACAAAAATACATTCTAACTGTACTTTTTATTTGTTACTGAGTTTTATGTTTCATATTCCAAGTTTTAAGGGTGTAATTGAAATGTTTTAGCATACTTTTAGAACAGGATACAATGTAGCTTTCCCCAACATGCAGGTAAGACTAGCAAGCTACAAAGGACAAGTGGGAGGAACGCTGACCTTTCCCTGAATGGGATAATGCTTTACTAACCGGGCTCCCATGAAGACTAGATCTTTGCTGGGATTATTTTCAAATGATCAGTCTTCCCCTTTTCCTGACAGGGCTGTGAAGGGCTCTTTCTCAGATTCACTGTGAGATCCCAGTGGTGTCTCTTGAGGTAAGGCTCATAAAAGTGTACCCTTTACCAACACGTGTGGCCTTGTCCACACTCAGCAGTTTATCAAAACTATCATTCATGTGTTTTCATCAGTTTATGGCTCCAGCAACTCCTGTTCCAGGAAATAAGATCAGAGCTATGATCTGTATTAACTTGTTTCTTTAGATTTGGGGGGGGGGGGGCACAGTTGTATGCTCTGCAATCTCAGTTCTCTACTGAGTCTGCAAAAGTTATTCATTTTCAGTTTGTCCAGCTTTTTCTTATAGAAAGGATGAGAACAAGGACTTCTAGTTTCTTTTATGTTGGAACAAAAACCAAAGTCTTTCACTTAAATTTCAAAAAAAAAAATTTCGAAGTCTTTCACTTAAATTAAACTTTCACCCAGGCAGGGTGCTTGGGTGGTTCAGTCATTAAACTTCTGCCTTCAGCTCAGGTCATGATCCTAGGGTTCTGGGATCAACTTCCACGTCAGGGTCCCAGGTCAGTCAGGAGCCTGCTTCTCCTTTCCCTCTGCCTGTTGCTCTGCCTACTTGTGCTCTCTATCTCTCTGTCAAATGAATAAACAAAATCTAAAAAAAAAACAAAAAAAAAACTTTTAAAATTTTTATTCAACTGAAATTTTTGCAACTGAGATAGTGATTAATAGAAGAAAAATTTATTTTCCATTCTTCCTTTATTTAGTATTGTTTAAAGTGTTGATAACATTCAGAAATCTAGCACAAATCAATGATGCCTCAAAGAAATGTAGCATCTAAATCGTTTGGAAATCACAGAACCATTAAACAATTTCCATATTTTCTTTTTCCCCATATTTTCTATAAAGAAAACACATGTAAAGCTCTCTTTGTAATAAATCTCTCATATTCTTATGATCTTATTTGCTTCTGATGATAGAGGCATTTAGATTTATTTCATTGGAAACCACAGCACTAGTTTCTCTTAGTTATCCCCACAGTGACATATCCAAAACATGCTCTTCTATCAACAATCCATTTTAGGTATATTTATTCTTTTCATTGCTGATTAAAAAAAAAAAAAACAGCTGATTAGTATAATAAAATGGTGGTATCCGCTAATTTCCTAATTTTCCTTATAGATAATTCCTGTTCAAGAATATAAGTTAGTAGGGAATCTCTAGTCTGAACTAAATTCTGATCAACCATTAAGAATTAAGTGGGAAGCAGAAGTTCTGGGAATTTTGCATAAAAGTTTTTGTAAGCTTACCATGTTTTAAAGTCAGGATGGAGAAGACTCTAAAGAAATAGATATTTATATGGAACTAGGGAAAAAAAATTTCTTTTTAAAGGTTTAGTGAGGAGTGGGCCAGATTACACAGAATGATACCCAGAATGTGGTTTGATGGCCAAACAGAACTGACATGCTCTAAAAGGCAAACGACCAATTTGGAAGATGGCCACCAAGATTGTGAAGGGTGCTGATGTCATTTTATGAAACACATTTAAGGAACAGAGATTGTTTTGTCCAGAAGAGAAACTCAGGCAACAAAAGAGGTATCTTCGAGTATTAAAAAGATGGGGATGTAAGAGAGAGCAGTTAGTATGATTCCAAGTGGCAGCAATAGGATCATAGTTAGAAGTTATAGGAAAGGTGAAGAACACCTTAATAATCACAAAAATGTAAAGGCAGACTAGGTTATCTCTGGATTTAGTGACTACTTCATCATAAGAGACAGGAAAGTCACTTTAAATCCTTCCTGAATAAGTAAGGCAAATTACTACCAAATTAAATATAATTTTGTCTTGGTGTCCCTAATGGCTAGTACATTGCCCACAATGTGGTGGGTGCTAAAATCACATTTGTTGAACCAATTCAGTTAACAGACAAATAACCACTTGGGTAAGGGAAGCAAAGGCGCAGAGAGGATTCAACCTTTGGAAGGATAGTTGGATTGAGGAACTCCAAATGCCTCTAATTAGAAGATTCCCTGATTGTATCCACTTGTGCAAATATTCTTTAGTAAGAAAATAACGGTGGCCATTCTGCATTTTTGTAGAACAGTTTTAGACTTAACCAAACTCGTTTAGGAACTTATCCTATTTTACCTACATACTAGCTCTCTAAGGCACAGAATGTGAGGGAGTGGAGATGGGACCATGTGGGTGTTTGATCAATGTCACACCTGATAAACAGCAGACCAGTACGTGGACTGAGGTTTGGGTTAAAGGATATCCAACTGCTTCTTTATCAGGTAAAATAATTCCAGTTTCATCAGCCCTTCATCAAGGCTCCTAGTTTTAAATCTCTTCCACAGCTACCATAAAGAGTGTAATTAGTCAACTACGGAGAGTAGAAATGATATTTGGGGGACTTTTCCTATACTGACTATTGATTTTGCTGGACTATAATGTTTGCCATGGGGTCACATACTTTCCATGGACATGGCATTCTGAATAATTAAAACAGTTACTCGAACTATTCAATGCAGAACCCTTAAAATATGCTGTAGTTGTCATGGTGGGGGAGGTTCAGCAGGAATGAAAATTCTGAATAGATTTTTAACAATTTTAAGTATCTAGATCGTAGCATATATTACATAGATTTACATCTATCTCTGCAGATAGATATATCTATGCCATCTCTATATAAATGAATATGTAATATGTAAATACATCTATATGGAGAGAGAAATACAGAAAGTCTCAGATGCCTGAAGGTAGAGAGACAGTGTCAGAGTTAAATCCAACATAGGCTACATTAATCTGTCATTTTGCTGACATGGGAAGCACTGACAGTTCTTAGACTTGGTTACTTCAACGGATTATATTGATAATCTATCATCTACCTACATAGGTATTCCTCGCAAAAAAAATAATTTGCCCAAGGGTCTGGCACGGGCCCTTGAAGCCCTTTTGAGGAGCTGTGAAAAACAAGGGTGCTTCCATTTTTCACTATATTTCTCACCACAACTGGTTCAGAGACACATTGGAGATATTACAGAACATGATTATCTGACTATAAACTTGCTTCCAGATAAACTTCATGGTAAACATGTGAGAAGAGAAAAATAAAAATAATTCCTTGTATAGAAGAGGCCTTTCCAGTCCAGGACAGTCCCCTGATTGAAATGTCTATGAATCAACAACCTCAAGTTCAAATTTACCTTTCCTTCCCAAGCTGGAATGGATGTAGTCTTCAGCAACGAAGAAATTTAAAGTTTGCATTTTATCCATGTCTGCTGATTAGGTTAAGGTGGCCTAAGTATCAGCCAATGTATGCAATGCCCTTTCCAGCCCTTAGCTTTCATCTCTGAAAACAATTCTGCTATTTGAAGTTTCTATGGATGGTTGGAAGTAGGGACTTAGAAATACAGGCCACAGAGGTTCTAAGTGAGTAAACTCTGATTGCTTCATAAAATGTAGACTCAGTAGAAGGAAACAAAAACCTAGCTTTGCAGCAAGATAACACTGATGTTATTTTGGAACTTTGGAACTTACTGCATAATTTAATTTAATACAGTAATGAGAAATGTCAGATTTTTTTTAAACCAATTATGCATTGGAAAGAAGAAAACCTTTTAAATATAGAAAGTTCTAATTAGATACTCCTTTTCTTTAAATCCAAAATACAGACCGGCCTAAAGAATATAGAGCTATGGCTTTAGGCCATAATATTCTGTTTGATAGATTTGATTAATAAATGCTACTTTAGAGGCAGACTCAATATATCCTACCTTTGAGAAGTGCCCCATCAGATGAACAAAAGTCCTTCAAAGATTTAAACTCTGGTAAGGATTTTGGACAGACTCACCCAAAGCACTGTTTTAATCCTGTTTTGTTTTGTTTTGTTTTGGCTAGTAAAATAAAAATCCTTTCTGTGCTCTAAGGCACAGATCAAAATCCCAAGGATTAAGATTTAAATGAGTGAGCAATGAAAGCAGGCGGTCTGAGAGAGGTTTAAGGTGGTAAAGGAGCACTGAAATAGACTGAAGATGAGCTTTAAAAAATATTAATACTTGATTTTCCTCCAAAATATTAATGGTTCCGACTCATACAGTTATAAAAATGTCTGTGAGAATAAAGTGATCACTGGGACAACTGAGAGACACATATTCAAATTTCAGTGTGCAAACATAACGTCAACTTCACCTTTGGTTTACTTTCACACATTTTACTGCAAGTACGATTAGCAGAATACAGTAAAACTTCTACAGACTGGCATGTACCGGGACATTGGTACTAGATAATTGAATTCCAAGGTTAACGTAAAACTCATTGACTAAAATGTTTGTTTTTTTAAATAATAAACACTGCATCTTTTTTAATTAGCTTATTCCCCAGCCTTAGTAGAAGATTGTAAAACTGATGATGATGATAATCCTAATTATTTTTAGATAGACATCATACCATCTTTACTTTTTATGATCCAGAAATGTAATTTTGGGTGTATAGGACATAGAATATTGGTTTTTTGTTTTAGCAAAGGTATTTTCCTAGATATCCTTTGAAAGCCAAATTTTTTTTTATTCATTTGTTTTCTTGCTATTTTCTAAAGTAGAACTTAGTAATTTAAAAGTTCTGGTTAGTTGGCTTCCAATTAGTCAAAGGTCTAGTGTATGATCCCCTGGAACTGATAAAGATATAATAAATCAGTAACATAAACAAAGTAATTAGAAACTTTATCAGAGGAAGTTTTATTTCAAATGACCTAAAGCTAACCTTGAGTTGAATCCTTCTGTAGTTATCAGGTATGAATTTAGATTAGGTACCAAGTAAATCCTGAAAGTTTCATTGCATTGTTGCTAGGTTTTAAAAAATGAAGAGAGAGTACGGGATAAAAGTCAAATATCTGATATCTTCTATGAAAAAAATTATATGGATGGGGTGTTATAACACTACATCAAAAACTAATGAAGTACTGCATGGTAACTAACATAACAATAAAAAAATAATAAATAAAAAATAGAAGATAAAAAATGATATGCATAAAAGTGTAACAAATTTCAGAAAAAGGGAGGATTTTATGTTTCTAGTATTATAATCCTAGAACATATAGAACATATAAAACACAATGAAAACTATAAAATATGTAGCATCCAGCCAAAGATATGCACAGATCTAAACTGTTCTTTTATATTGCCAGTGGTGTCAGATTACAAACAGGATAGATGAGAAGGCTGAAGTTAGAGGCTCTGTCTAGTAGTCTAACAAAAGCAACATGGCGGCATTAACATGAGTGTGTGTTAGGAAAGGGGAGGAGCTGGAAGCGTAGCATTTGAAGTGGAGCTCTTCCTATCTGCCTATTTACCTTTGTTTAGGAACAGCTCTCTGGAAGTTTTGGGGGAAAATGATGTCTCTCACCATTTCAACCCACATGGAGCTAACTTTGCACTGGGTCCCCCGGGGATGAAGCTGTAACTAGGTTGCCCCCGTTGACAGCATCACCGTCTGTGCCAGAAGCAACGAATGAACGAGGCAAGAAGGGTAAGTGTGCACAGCATAAGCTTGTGATTACTGAAGCATTTTTAGGTCCTTCTTTCGACCAGCTTCTGTGGAGTTGGATTTCACGTCAGGTGGGTAACTATCCATCTGATTTGTCTGGTTTTCCTTAGCATTCGTGCTAGGAAAGCAATTCTGAAATCCAGAATCTTGGAGTGCAAAAAGGAGGTTCTTTTCTGTGGCTCTGAGTAGAGGTTCAGAACAATCTAGGAGTTTAATTTGCCCTTCCCTTCATCCTGGGTGGTTGGGTCCACCAAGAGGGAAGAAGAAACAGGTAGTTTAAAGTACAGCAAATCAAACCAGCAAGGAAACCTTCAGAGTCTTCACTGGAGGAGCCATAAAAAGACATCCACTGTGTTAGTACTCTACTTGAGGTGTTGACCAATAAAGCATCACATGAAAAAATAAAGAAAACATATGTTTGGGAAGGGAGCAACAAAACTGCCATTTATCCTGAGCTACAACTGTCTACATAGAAAATCCAAATACACAAATTATTAAACTGGTAAGAGAAGTCAGTAAGATGGCTGAATATAAATTCAGTATATGAAATTCAACAGCATTCCTATACATCAACAATTAAAAATAAATAACTTTAAAATGTCATTCACAGTCACAGTGAAAACTATAAAATATGTAGCATCTAGCCAAAGATATGCTCAGATCTTTGCAAAAACAAAAAATATATGTATGAAAAACATATATATATATATATAAACTTTGTTAAAAGACATAAAATAAAATATAAATACTTAGAGAGAGACATGACATATATAGAGACCAGAAAAAGCTAAATCAGGAAGATATATTGATTCTTGACAAATTAATCTATAAATGCATAGGAATTACAATCAAAAGGCCCGCATAGTTTCTCATGACAATGGCAAAGGGATTCTAAAATTGCCATGGAAAAGTAGATGATCAATTACAGCCAGAACACTCCTAAGGAAGATCAATGTGAACATACTCCGAAAGATCAATGTGGGTAGCCTGCCTTCCCAGCTACCAGGAGTGATTATGGAGCTCTAATAATGATGTCAGTGTGCTGTGGGACCAGACACAGACTAATAGAACAACGAACAGAAGAGGGAACATATCAGAGATGGTGCTGGAACAACTGATTATTCATATGTACAAAAATAATGTTGTGTTCCCTACCTTTTATCATATATGAAAATAAAGTCCCGGGATGCCTGAGTGGCTCAGTCGTTAAGCGTCTGCCTTCAGCTCAGGTCACGATCCCAGAGGTCCTGGGTTTGAGCCCCACATTGGTCTCCCTGCTTGACGGGAAGCCTGCTTCTCCCTCTCCCACTCCCCCTGCTGGGTTCCCAGTCTCACTGTGTCTTTCTCTGTCAAATAAATAAATTCTTTAAAAAGAAAAAAAAAAAAAAAAAAAGAAAAAGAAAAGAAAGTCCACATCAGTTAAGAACCTACAGCTAAAATGCAACTTGTTTAAACTTTAGAAAGAAATTTCAGATAGAGTAGAAAAGGATCTGTTTCATAAATATAGAAAAACTTATAAACCTTACCAAAAAACGGATAAATTTCACTACTTGGGAATTCAAAAATATCTGTATAAAAACATCATAAAACCATTAAAACTCAAGCATTTAGGGAGAAGATATTTACAATGCTAATAATGATAAGCAAATCATGTCTGGATATGCTAAAAATTCTTAATGTTTGTATAAAAGGAAAGTAATAATGGATAAAGGGTATGAATCAGTAGGTTAATAAAAACAAAAGCTAAAATTGTTGAAGTACAAAAAGATACTCAATCTGAACAATAAACAAGAAAACCCATATTATATTTTCTAAACTAACTCTATTTATTTTTTTATTTATTTAGAGTGCAGATAGGGGATGGATTTCAAGCAGGCTGCACACCCAGCATGGAGCCCCATGTGGGGCTCAATCCCTGAGATCATGACCTGAGCCGAAACCAGGAGTCAGAGGCTTAACAGACTGAGCCACTCAGCTGCCCCAAGAAAACTCAAATTTAAAAAAAAAAAAAAAAAAAAAAAAAAAAGTGGCAATCACCACAGGACTTTTGACCTGCTGCATTTCAGCCTGGGCCAGTGCATTCCTCCTTGGGCAGCCTAACCTCCTTAGGCAACACCCCTGAGAGATCACAATATTGATGCAGCACTTAGTGCAGACCCCTGGTCAGCACAGCACACTACAGCCCACAAAACATGGGCTCCAGCAATCCTTCTGCCTCAGCCTCCCAACTCAGTGGGACTATGGGCAGAAAGCACCTGGAAAAAAGCAAAACTGCAGAGACAGTGAAAAGATCAGTAGTTCCTCAAGGGCTGGGGTGAAGAGAGGAAGCAAAGGCGATTTTAAGGGCAGTGAAAATAATCTGCCTGACACTTAGTGATGGATACATGATATTGCACCTTTGTCCACACCCACAGCATGTACAAGAGTGAACCCTAATGTTAACTATGAAATTTAGGTGATAAAAGATGTGTCAACAAAAACAGACACATAGATCAATGGAACAGAACAGAGAGCCCAGAAATAGACCCTCAACTCTATGGTCAACTAATCTTCGACAAAGCAGGAAAGAATGTCCAATGGAAAAAAACACAGTCTCTTCAACAAATAGTGTTGGGAAAATTGGACAGCCACATGCAGAAAAATGAAACTGGACCATTTCCTTACAGCACACATGAAAATAGACTCCAAATGGATGAAGGACCTCAATGTGAGAAAGGAATCCATCAAAATCCTTGAGGAGAGCACAGACAGCAACCTCTTCGACCTCAGCTGCAGCAACGTCTTCCTAGGAACATCACCAAAGGCAAGGGAAGCAAGGGCAAAAATGAACTATTGGGATTTTATCAAGATCAAAGCTTTTGCCCAGCAAAGGAAACAGTTAACAATACCAAAGACAACTGAAAGAATGGGAGAAGATATTTGCAAACGACATATCAGATAAAGGGCTAGTGTCCAAAATCTATAAAGAACTTAGCAAACTCAATACCCAAAGAACAAATAATCCAATCAAGAAACGGGCAGAAGACATGAACAGACATTTCTGCAAAGAAGACATCCAGATGGCCAACAGACACATGAAAAAGTGCTCCACATCACTCAGCATCAGGGAAATACAAATCAAAACCACAATGAGACATCACCTCACACCAGTCAGAATGGCTAAAATTAACAAGTCAGGAAATGACAGATGCTGGCGAGGATGCAGAGAAAGGGGAACCCTCCTACACTGTTGGTGGGAATGCAAGCTGGTGCAACCACTCTGGAAAACAGCATGGAGGTTCCTCAAAAAGTTGAAAAAGAGCTACCCTATGACCCAGCAATTGCACTACTGGGTATTTACCCTAAAGATACAAACGTAGTGATCCAAAGGGGCATGTGCACCCAAATGTTTATAGCAGCAATGTCTACAATAGCCAAACTATGGAAAGAAGCTAGATGTCCATCAAGAGAAGAATGGATCAAGAAGATGTGGTATATATACACAATGTAATATTATGCAGCCATCAAAAGAAATGAAATCTTGCCATTTGCAATGACATGGATGGAACTAGAGGGTATCATGCTTAGTGAAATAAGTCAATCGGAGAAAGACAACTATCATATGATCTCCCTGATATGAGGATGTGGAGATGCAACATGGGGGGTTGGGGGGTAGGAGAAGAATAAATGAAACAAGATGGGATTGGGAGGGAGAAAAACCATAAGTGACTCTTAATCTCACAAAACAAACTGAGGGTTGCTGGGGGGAGGGGGGTTGGGAGAGGGAGGTGGGGTTATGGACATTGGGGAGGGTATATGCTATGGTGAGTGTTATGAAGTTCACAGACCTGTACCCCTGGGGATAAAAATACATTATATGTTTATAAAATAATAAATAAATAAATAATTTAAAAAAAAAGATGTGTCAATGTAGGTTCATTGATTGTAACACACGTGCCATTCTGGTGGGATGTTGATAATGAGGGAGGAGATGCATGTAGAGGCAAAGGAATATATGAGAAATATTGACCTTTCTCTCAGTTTTCCTGTAAACCGAAATCTTCTCCTAAAAAAATAAATAAATAAAAAATAAATCAATGATAAAGAACCCAGTGCTAAACTAATAAGTCAAGATAATAAATTTCATTATAAAATACTAGAAACATGTTCTAAAGGCCTAAATGTATTATTATCAGATATATTAATGAATCTTTTAAAAACTGGTTACTTGATTTCAGCTTAATATTTTGAAAGAAAACTTTAATTTTTTTTTAATTTTGTTTTTTTATTTATTTGACATTGAGAGATCACAAGTAGGCAGAGAGAGAGAAAGGGAAGCAGGCTCCCCGCTGAGCAGAGAGCCCGATATGGGGCTCCATCCCAGGACCCTGAGATCATGACCTGAGCCGAAGGCAGAGGCTTTAACCGGCTGAGCCACACAGGCACCCCAGAAAACTTAAATTTTTTAAAGGATTTATTAATTTGGGGCGCCTGGGTGGTTCAGTGGTTTAAAGCCTCTGCCTTCAGCTCAGGTCATGATCCCAGGGTCCTGGGATCAAGCCCCGCATCAGGCTCTCTGCTCCCGGGGAGCCTGCTTCCTCCTCTCTCCCTCTCTGCCTGCCTCTCTGCCTACTTGTGATCTCTGTCTGTCAAATAAATAAATAAAATCTTTAAAAAAAAAGATTTATTAATTTATTTTGGAGACAACGAGCAAACATCTGCCCACATGCAGGAGTTGGGAGAGGAGCAGAGGGAGAGAGTCCTCAAACAGACTCCATGCTGAGCAGGGAGCCCAGCCCATGGTTCCCTCTCACCACTCTGAGATTATGACCTGACCTGAAACCAAGAGTCAGACCCTTAACCGACTGAGCCACCCAGGTGTTCCAACATTAAATATATTTTTTTAAACATGGTACTGCTTCACACCGATTACACTGACAGGGTCTGTTAACAACAAGGTTGAGAAAGATGATGAAAAGCAAGAACTCACCCATGAGGCAAGTATAATTTGGAACGTAATCAAGAATTATCCAATAAACTTACAGAAGAATGCAGTGTGTGAGCCAGCGCTTCCACTGCTAGAAATTTACCCTGAAGAGGCATTCACACATTTTCAGGAAGGGACTCCTACAGAAAAAGATAATTACGGATCTATTTGTGAAAAATGTAAAGAAATGGCCACACTGCAACAGAACGTCATTGAACACCTTAGCAACGAGGAAGAAGAAAATAAATATTGGGGAGGAAAATAACAACATCTAACAGAAAATGTATTCATAAGAGTTATTTTATATATTTGTGTGTTTATAATTTTATTGAAATGATATTCTGAATGGTCCTTCCACTCAACGTTTTTAAGATTTGTCTATGTTTATACATGAAATGTAGCTCATTTCTTTCCATTGTTGATGTTATGCCATGAAAGAACTGCGGTGAATTTTGACTTTTTTAGAGATTTATTATTTTGTATCTTAAAAATCATGGAATTAGAAAATAATGGAAAGGTAATAATGATCACAACAACAACCACGGCAAGGCTGCCTTTTATGAAGTCTTTACTACATGCCCGAAATCGTGTTAAGCACTCTAATGATGTCATTTCACTTAATCCTCACGACCCTGCTACACAGTGTTTATCAATCTCATTTCACAGATGACAATGTGACTCTTACAGCGTCAAGACATTTGACAAAGGTCACATATTTAACACATTAAAGAGCCCAAGCTTGAGCAGTCCCAACATTGCAGGACCCGCATGGCTAACTACCACCTTAGGAGTGCATTTCCCTGCTTAATTAAGAGCAGGATATTTTCTATAAGCTTGCATGTTATTTTGAAAGACCTCCAGGAAATGGCAATCTCAAAGATAAACAAAATCTATATTTTAGAATCAACGTGATTTTTATATTGTGACAATTCATTAACTCCTCTTTCCTACTTAATTCTCAGAATATTTGAGATAATCTGTTATGCTGAACAGGCAACTTCTGTGCTCATTTTATCTCACCCTTGGCAAGCACTATTAATAGACGTTTCTAGAGAGAAGTGTGATTTAAAATGCAACTAAATACTGATTGGGAATTCCATAGGTTGCATGTTAAGAACCCCTACTGGCAAACGGAAGACTTTTAAGGACTTCTCATCATCAGGTATGAAAGAGGTTGGTTTTCACATCATGGATCCCTTCCTAGAGCTTCTCTCATAATCTCTGTTTCTTGCTTTCTACTATAGTGGTTATCTCTGGGATTTTGTCTATTCTCATGTGATTCCCTCTATTTAGGATCCTGGCTGTTAGCAGCCATGCTAAACTCCAACGCCCATGACTCTGGCCATGGTGGACTGGACCAGGGTGGCAATCAGGTTCAAGTATCACTCATCAGACCTGGCTTCCCTGAATTTAGACTTTAGAAGAGAGAGCCACAGAGTCTGGTAGGTATTAACAGCTGAACCACTGTAATTGAAACAATCTAGGAAGAAGGCTCCCAGATTCACACTACCAAGGTCACAGATCCAATCTGGTGCTTTCTCAGGTTTTGAGTCAATCCCGCCCATACTTTTAATCAAAGTGAAATAAGCGTTACTTCCTTCGTTTCTATCTCCCACCTGTCTCCAAAAACATCAGGCAACTATTACCAATATTTTCATATACATTAGTTTCACTGACCTTTACAAGTCAAGGAGGTGGGAATGATGTGTGGATTTGCCCCATTATCTAGAAAAGATCACTGAGGTTGGAGAGGCTCCCTCATAACAGAGCAGAAGCCGCAATCAGGTTCAACATTCACTATGGATAGTCTGCAACCAGAAGGTCAGCTATTCCTATAGATAATCAAGCTTAACTCTCCCTGGAATGACTGGCGATCTGCCAATAGTGCTAGATCAAAGATTTATGGTTCAGGGTACTTCTCTTTCAGGCTCTTAAATGATTCTTCTACCAAATGTCAAGACACCATCCTTGCTTTAACAATGAATGTTTAGTAGCTAACAGATTTTATTATTATTGTATAAACTTCTCCTCTCTCTTCTCTTCAAATCAAGGGAGGAGCCCCACCCTTTCTTTTAACCCTCCCTGCCAAGGCTAGTGTCCACCTTTCCCGACTGTCCTTGGGAAACCATGCTGGGTACAGGAGAGAGAAGGGACCTCCCTGATCCCACCTGCTACCCCAAGACTCCTTCAGCCCTACACTTGAGAAGGGATAGCAGGGTCAGTAGGAATCGGTTCTGTAGTAAAGGGTTCTAGATACACTGTAGGACTTGGGGCGCCTGGGTGGCTCGGAGGGCTGGGCCTCTGCCTTCGGCTCGGGTCGTGTTCCCAGGGTCCTGGGATCGAGCCCCGCGTCGGGCTCTCTGCTCAGCGGGGAGCCTGCTTCCCCCTCTCTCTCTGCCTGCCTCTCTGGCTACTTGTTATCTCTATCAAATAAATAAATAAAATCTTTTAAAAAAAAAAAAAAAGAATAGTTTTTTTTTTCTTTTGTGCAATTCTATATTCTTAGCCCCTAGAATATTACTGGGCCCATAACAGCTATCAATAAATATTAAGTGACCAAATAAGTGAATTCTAAGCATTGCTGAACCAAACACAAGCAGAATAAAACTTACAAGAGGTCAGGAATGGAACACTTGTTCTGTTACTAAATATTCCTGTTGTTTTAAGCAAGTGATTTAACCTCACTGAGCCCCAACAGACAAACGGAAAAAATGCTACCTAATTAACAGGGACATTGTGAGTATTAAATAAAATATGGGGCTGTGACTAGTACATGTTCAATAAATATGTGTTGAATTAATATATAAATGTATGCACACAGAAATCAATCAGCCCTCATTATCTCAATTTAATCAGTAGCACCAAAAATTTATTTCATAATTACAAAGATGCAGAGTAGAAACCAGACCTTAATTACAAATGTCAATGGACAGAACTCTTCACTATGTCCCACTGGCTTTCACAATAAAAGGCAAAGTCCTTAGATTTTCATGATCTGGTTTTTGTAGTCCCTGACTGATAGCCTACACTGAACAGCACCAGACTACTCATAGGTACTCAAGGCATACTATGCTGTCTCATGTTTCTCTACTTAAAATACCTTTTCTACACCTCTTTTTCCGTGTCTGATTTTAAAGGATAAACTCACATGTCACCTCCTCTAGGAAGCCCTCTCAGACTGCACCTTTCAGGCTGGATTAGGTCTCATCTTTCCTGGGTGTATATGGAACCCTTATTTCCATCATTATGTTTGCTAACTACGGAAGAGAGAGAGTGGTAGGGGAACTACTCATTCTTAGAATTCTGCACAGCAAAGGAAACAGTCAACAAAACAAAGAGGCAACCCACTGAATGGGAGAAGCTATTTGCAAATGACATCACAGACAAAGGACTGATATCCAAGATTTATAAAGAACTATGCAGACTCAACACCCAAAAAACAAATAATCAAGTCAGAAAATGGGCAGAAGATGTGAACAAATGTTTGCATGTCATCATGAAGACATACAAATGGCTAACAGACACATGAAAAAATGTACATCATCATTAGCCATCATGGAAATTCAAATCAAAACCATATTGGGGAGGGGAGGCGAACCATAAGAGACTATGGACTCTGAAAAAGAACCTGAGGGTTTTGAAGGGTCAGGGGTGGGAGGTTGGGGGAACAGGTGGTGGGTAATGGGGAGGGCGCGTTTTGCATGGAGCACTGGGTGTTGTGCAAAAAGAATGAATACTGTTACGCTGAAAAAATAAATAAAATGGAAAAAAAAAAAGAAAAAAAAAAGAAAAGCTTGTGACAACCAAAATAAAAAAAAAAACCATATTAAGAGGGGCGCCTGGGTGGCTCAGTGGTTTAAGCTGCTGCCTTCGGCTCAGGTCATGATCTCAGAGTCCTGGGATCGAGTCCCGCATCGGGCTCTCTGCTCGGCAGGGAGCCTGCTTCCCTCTCACTCTCTCTGCCTGCCTCTCTGCCTACTTGTGATCTCTCTCTGTCAAATAAATAAATAAAATCTTTAAAAAAAATATTAAGATACCACCTTATACCAGTTAGAATGGCAAAAATTAACAAGACAAGAAACAATCTATGTTGGAGAGGTTGTGGAGAAAGGGGAACCCTCCAACACTGTTGGTGGGAATGCAAGTTGGTTCAGCCACTTTGGAAAACAGCATGGAGATTCCACAAAAAATTAAAAATAGAGCTACGCTATGACCCAGCAATTGCACTACTGGGTATTTACCCCAAAGATACAGATGTAGTGAAAAGAAGGGCCATTGTTCATAGCAGCAGTGGCCACAGTCGCCAAACTGTGGAAAGAGCCAAGAAGCCCTTCAATAGATGAATGGATAAAGAAGATATGGTCCATATATACAATGGAGTATATTGCCTCCATGATAATGGAATTATGCCTCCATCAGAAAAGATGAATACCCAACTTCTGCATCAACATGGATGGGACTGGAGGAGATTATGCTGAGTGAAATAAGTCAAGCAGAAAAAGTCAATTATCATATGGTTTACCCTACTTGTGGAACATAAGGAATAGCATGGAGGACATTAGGAGAGGGAAGAGGAAAATGAAGGGGGGAATCTCAGGGGGAGACAAACCATGAATGACTGTGGACTCCGAGAAACAAACTGAGGGTTTTAGAGGGGAGAAGGGGTGGAGGGATGGGTTGGCCCAGTGATGGGTATTAAGAAGCGCACATACTGCATGGCGCACTGGGTGTTACACATAAACAATAAGTCACGGACACTACATCAAAAACTAATGACATACTGTACGGTGACTAACATAAGAAAACAAACAATAACAACAAATACATACATACATACCTACATACATAAAAAAGAATACTGTACTAAAATCAAATATCTTCTTGCCTGCTTCCCACATAAGACTGGGGGTTTTTTTGAGCCAAAAGACCACATACTATTCAACCTTGAATTCTAAAGATTCACTATGTGTCAGAGAATGGTAGGCAGGTGCTTCATAAAATTTACTGCAAGAAGAAAAAACAACACAATGTTTCTCTTTAACTAAGGAAAATCATAGACCAAGCAACAGACTAAATAGACGCTAGATACAAAGAGATGAACAGATATATGTCCATCAAGTTCATGGAGTTTATAATCTAACAGGCAGCACACAGGACAAACATACACTGATGCGAGTTGTTTTGAAAGGGAAGGGATGGAGTGCTGTCAACAGCTCACCAAAGAAATCAACTTAGTCTGTGAGGGTGATTCTCCAAATTGATAGCCCATAAGAATCACCAGGAATATTTGCTCCATATGCAGACCCTGGCCTCCATCTTCTAATTCAATTGTTCTGGAGAAAATCTCTGAAAACTAAATTTTAACACCTCCCCCCGATACCGATATAGATGATCTGAGAAATACACTTAAAGAAACATTCGCACGGGGCCCAGGATTTCCTTGCCAAGGAAGGTAATTTTCATCTGAGACTTAAGTGGAGAGTATGATTTAGCCAAGCTGGTGAGGACAAGGAATGAATCTGGTTTCTGGCCCAGAAAAATTAAGCCAAGACCTTGAAAAAAGAGAAGAAAAGAGAAAATAATGTCCCTAACGGGAAGCTTGAATGATTAATGCAGGGCTGGAGGAGGATGAACGCGTCAGGACAAAGACCAGAGTGGCCATGTTTAGGATATGGGAGATCACAGAACAGCTTTAGGCCTCACCGCCTCTCTGTGACTCAGCTACTGCAGCCGCAATCACACCTACGGCCCAGACACTGTAAGGCTTCGGGAGCCATGCTGGACACAGAGCAAGCATCTAGAAAATGTCCTGTATTATCTTGATGACAAGGTTTGCATGTGGATTGTTTTAAAATCTCAGGTAGAGCAGAGGATGGAGTTCAGATTAAATGAAATGCCAAACAAATTACAGAGCCAGGCAACTCGGTGAGTCTGGGGAAGGTAGCAGCATGAGGCAGCAGCACAAATGCCAAGAAAATAAGCATGACTTAGAGAAGCGGAAGACCTCCTAGGAGGAACAGACGTTTCTCAGACCGCAGATACGTGAGAGCGAGACAGGACCAGAAATGATTTACTACTGAAACTGGCACAGTAGGTGCTTCTTAATTAGCAGAATTAGAAGGTCTTAAAACTGGCTTTGCGAGAAGAGTGTAATTATTGTCTTTGAAACTACAACCCCTAAGTCAGAAAGAGATGGCTCAGCAAGACAGGGCTTTCAGTCTAGATCTGACTCTCAGGTTGAGTTAAGCCTTATAATGTTGGCTGATCCTTGAATACGTTCTAAGATTTCTCATCCTCACTTTGCCTCAGGTGGATCTCAAGAGACTGCACCTTAGAATTACTGGCCACTTACAACTCCTCACTTGTCTTTCCCATCCTTCTACCTTCTGCGTGCTCAGCTTACAGACCGAGTGAGCAAAAGCAGGTCCAAAGAAACAGATTCCAGACCTTGGCAGCTCTTACCTAAGAGTATCTTAAAACACTTCCAGGTGGCAGCCAGAGATGCTTAGCTTCGAGAAAGCTGGCCTACTTGCATGGATTTTGTACAGGAGAAGGAAATGGGCGATATATTCCATGTTTTCTATCTTCAATTATATCAGGGGTTATTCACCATGGCTATAACCTAGAGAGGTTTGGTTTTATTTTTGAGATGATGATGTTCCAGACATAAGAGAGAGTCCAGAGATAGCAGATGAGAATGAGAATCCAGAGGCTCTCATTTTATAATTAGGGAGACAGCTCCAAGAATCTTTTTTCGCAAGTTGGCCAGGTGATTCTAGTATCCAGCCGGGTTATAGCTACTGAATTATGTAAAGTTTGCTTAAGGCTCTCTTGCTCCCAAGTACAGAAATGCACTCAAAGCATGAAAACTTGGATACTCAAAGTGCTGAAGCAGGCGACATTCATGAAGAAAGCAGATGTGGTCTCGGGATGCTACGAAAAACTGGGGAGCGCCAGACCCATGCAGAGAAGTCATCACATACTCAGCGACAGCCAATCGCTAGGATGTGGAAATGCTTGTCCCATGTTCTCAGGGCTTCTCATTTTACAAGAACAGCTAAAATTCTGTATGTTTCTGTTAGTGCAAACATCCTGACACTTACATGGTAACAAAGAATTTTTTAAAACATCTTATGGGACTTATGCTATAATCTAACACATCACAAAGTCCTAATTCCAAAGATCCTGACAGCCCACCTGGCATCTGGTGTCCAGCCTTGATCTTGTAATTATGACCAATACATAATGTCTTATAATAAATGGCTACCACTCCTCTTGGGAACCAGATGGGCAAGTAGCTTTCAGACAAATATGAGCGAGCTTAAATTACCCAAGTACATCCATTTTAAAGAAGTAGGAAGGGCCTCTGGTGACTCAGTGGGTTAAGCCTCTGCCTTTGGCTCAGGTCATGATCTCAGGGTCCTGGGATTGAGCCCTACATCGGGCTCTCTCCTCAGCAGGGAGCCTGCTTACCCCTCCCCCTCTGCCTGCCTCTCTGCCTACTTGTGATCTCTCTCTGTCAAATAAATAAATAAAATCTTTAAAAAGAAAAAAAAAAAAAGAAGAAGCAGGAAAAAAGAACGGAGAAACTACTCTGGTGCATTTTGCAAACCAGAAAATCAGAGTCCAGTGGGTGAGAGTTACAGGAAAGGAGATGTTGACTCGCTGGAATTCTCCACAAATAGAATAGCCTTACTCATGAAGTCTGGTTGTAGTCACTGCAGCATCCAAGCAGTGGGTGAAAGATCACCTAATGGAAATGTGCCCATATGTGTGCACCTAATAACCGGTAATGCCTCTCTGACCCTAATATCCCATGAATATATGTCTATTATGCCAGGTTATTGAATTATGAATATTCTTGACCCCCATTCTGTTGAACTGAATGTCTCCTACAAGAATGTACGGATTACCTCTCTAATCACACAGGACTGATAGAGATTACCTCTCTAATCACACAGGACTGATAGCAAAAATCATGAATAAAGAAGCTCATAAGAATATGTTCTGATATATGCAGGAGAAAACTTGTTTTTAGTGTAATTGCCTTCACATTTTATCATGTGTTAATTTTTCCTTAACACTCTTTTTAAGTCCTGATAATTCTTATCCCCAGAGGAGATCACCAATCTTCCTTTTAACAGAGAATCTGTGTCTCAAAGCCAGGCCTTTCAACAGAATGCACAGGGAAGAAGAAGAAGCACCACTGACCACTCTGTGAGATTAGAGGTCAGGATGGAAGGGAGCTCTCCCTGCAAATAAAAAGAAGACCAAAAGCAATTTGTAATTAAAAAAGTGATTTCCAGACCCTGTGAGCATTGAGCCAGCTGCATGGCTTTCAAGAGACGGAATGCAGCCTTCCAAACACTCCAGGAGTTCTGACAATCAAGTTGTAATTAAATGTATAATAGCACTAAGGATTACTAATGATTGAATGCCTCCATGCATTATCTTTTTTCATCTTTGCCCCAAACCTTGAGAGTAAGCATGATCATCCCCACTTTATACATGAGTAAAATGAAGCTTAGATACCTTAATAAAAGGGTGATTTGGAGGCAGAGACCTAGTTTTGTGTCCTGACTCTCCCAGTTACTAGCTACATGATGTAAGGAATTTTTCCTAACCTCTCTAAACCTTAGTGCCTCACCAATAAAGGGAGGATAATGATAACTACAGAGAAGGAATTTTGTGGATATTGAATCAAATAAGATTACCTATGCACTTAGAGAATTCTTGATAAAAGTTAGCTGCAACTGTAACTGCCAGTAAGTGGCAAAATTAACTCTAATTAATGCTAAAATCCATTTTCTTGGCTATTAGTTTCCTTCACTATGGTTCCATACTCTTCTCTGAAGGGAAATATGCTCCTTGCTTTATTGGTTGTATCTGGAACTCTTTGACTCAATCAGTGGACTGGACACCTCCCTCTCTGGGACTGACTGACTTACTATTTCTACTTGGTTGTAGAACTTTGATCCATGTCTTAGCACCTGACCCATAAATGAATTGACCTCATCTCTGCCCTGCACTTACCTCCTGGTGGCATCATTTGTTTCTCACCATCATAATGATGTGGAACACAACCCCAAAGCTCAGTGGCACACAACTATAAACATGGATTTGCTGAGTGGTTCTGGATTGCTCATGAGTCTATGGTCAGCCAGCATGTGGACTGGGGCCTGGCTAATGTAGGATTGGCTTTCCCTGGGATAATCTGGCTTTCCTCCAGATGGACTCTAACCATTAGCAGACTAATCTGGGCTTCACCCCTTGCAGAGCCAAAAGTCCAAAAGAGAACAGAAGCTCAACAAGCCTCTTGAGACCTAGACTCAGAATTGGAACAGTATCATTTCACCTGCATTCCATTAACCAAAAGAGTCAAAAGGCCAAGCCAAATTTGGGGGATAGGCAACTAGATTCCACCTTTTGATGAGAGAACCTGTTTGGTCATATTGCAAAAGACATTACAGGAATGGTACCATTTATGAAAGCTACTACATTGCTCCATCAGTGCTTGGAATTCTAAGTTCAATGGCCAGGTTTTTTTTCCCAAATGGAAAAAGGAAGATCTACTATGGGTCAGTTGAAAATGTTCTCAATCATAAATTTCAAAATCGTATTTAGACAATGGATTTTTTTAAAGTTTTTACTTATTTTTTGAGAGCGGGAGAATGCATGCACACACAAGTGGAGGGGGAGAGGTAGAGGGACAGGGAGAGAAAATCCCAAGCAGCCTCCATACCAAGTGTAGAGCCAACATGGGTCTTGATCCCATGACCCTAAGATCATGATCTGAGCCAAAATGCAGAGTCGGGCGCTAAACTGACTAATCCACGCAGGAGCCCCTGCGTGATGGATTTTTTAATACTCTTGCTTGAAAGCTATTTGCTCTTTCAAAAAGAGTATCAAGGTACACCTTGATATCTAGTTAGTACTAGAGTAACTAGTTAGTACTAAAATCACTTTTAAGTATCACCTTTTTTGCAGGCAGAATGGAAGGAAGTCATAATGGTTTCTGGCCTTTTTTAAATTCTATCAGTGTCAAAGAATTTTTCCCAGGAGTTGGGAGATCAATCTTTCCATTAATCTGGAAGTTTCATTTTCATTCAATTACCTAGACACCTAGTCCAGGAAGCAGCAGAATGTTGTTGGCTTATAATTCCTAAAAACAATTAACACAGATCCATTGGTTTGGGATTATTTTGGGTCAAACATCAATCCCTCACACCAACATGTTCAACATAAAATAACCCTGTAATACATCAATTCAAAACTGAAAGTAAGTTTCAGTTATAAAAGTTTAATAGTGAAATAGTTTGAGTTCTGGAACAGGTACCCCACATGAAAATTCTCTAATTTCTCAGTTTCCCAAGCCAAATTCATAAAACAGCTACAGACAAAATCTGCTTTCAATTTACTAAGGGACATAATAAATTATTCAACCCTCTTGCAGGCTTTTCTTACACCAGTATAAGGTTCAATTCAGTATAAGCTTCAATTCAATTCTATTCAGCAAGTATTAGCAATACACCTTAGTACATGCTTAAGGCTGTATAGAAAAAAGATGTAGTATTCACCTCCCAAGAAGTTAAAGGTCCAATACACTGTATTTTCTCATAATTTATCATAGCTCTTCTGTCTCCATCTCCACTAGCTCATATTTTGCCAGTTTTCCACTGGACTATTATAAGACCCACCCCCTTTGTTCTTTCTGCCTTCAGTCATGTCTATTTACCATCTGTCCTCCACATCAGTGCGGGGGTGATCTTAGAAAATGAAAATCTGACCACATTTCTGCAGTACGTAGAAAACTTAAGTGCCCTCCCATTGCCCGCAGAGTAAGTCCAAACTTTTCTCCACAGTGTATAAGCCTTCCATGGTTTTCCCTCCAAGGTCCAACGTTTTCTCAGTTTACCTGACATCTGTCCCATTTCACAATCTATGGTTTTCTTTACTCAAAACCACTGTCCTTCCGTGAACATATGTCTGTATCATAGTCTTTACTCGGGTTGATGCCTTTTTCTGGAATTCCTTTCTCCGTGATCACTTCTCTCCTCCTTCCTTTTCTCCATTCTCTGCCACCTAAAAAAACATCTTATGTCTCACTCTCCTTTCAGGTATCTCTTCTTCCTAGGTATACCCAATGTGTCCTATTTACATTTCTTTTTGTTTTCTCATTTTTTTTAAGTCATCTCTACTCCCAACATGGGGCTTGAACTCACAACCTCAATATCAAGAGTCAGATGCTCTACCGACCGAGCCAGCCAAGCAACCCTCCTGTTTATACTTCTATCATAGCATTTATGTCCGACTATACTGATCCCCACAACTCTACTCAATTATAAATAGAATTTCATTCATTCTTACGTCTCCAGCTTCTAGCTCAGTACCTGATATGGAACTAGTACCCTAGAATGTTTCTTTAATTAACACATGGGTATATGGGTCGAATAAATGAATATGTTTTGTGACAGTGAGATATATGTATACTGTCTTAAATGTGTTATACTTGCCTATACGTGAAATGCTAAATATGGTCTGTAGGATGTGAAAGACTTCAGATGAAGGGAAGGTATTTCTGAATTACTATCATAAAGACTATAAAACCTGAACTAGGTCTTAAAAAGTAAGTATGCATTCACATATAGAAAGAACTGGGAAGAGCATTAAGGTAGAAGAGAAAGAGTAAGAGCAAGGTGGAGAAGTAGAAATGGAGAGAGTATTTGGAGCGTGGAGATGTTGGCATTCTACCTGCAGGACCTGAGTGACCTATAAAGGGAAGTCAAGTTAGAGTGAGGTTTTGTATATTGAGCTGTTGTAAATGGGGAAAAAATGCATATATTTACATGAATGAGCCATCTCATGCTCTATGTTAGTTCAATTTTGCTACTTTGTTCCTTTTTATATGCTGCATCTCTGTTACACTGGTGGACATAAAAACCAAGGAGGACTCTAGATTATAGCCCCTAGAATTTAATGAGAATGGAAGAAACCGATAACATTATTCCATTCTCGTTAAGATACTCTTCTAAGGGATTAATGTGAGGGGAGGCCATTTGGTATTCCTCTCGGATTGTTAGCCACCAAATGAGATATCAGGCTGCTAATGGCTTTTACACTCTCCCTCAGATAGCCTGTACATCTCTGACCTTTCAAAGTTTGGTAACATAATTGGTTGGCCATGTTTTTCCTTTCCCTCAGGGTTAGTGAAATTCTCAAAGACAAGTGAGAGAAAGGGAAAGTTCAGTATTTGTCCCAAGGAAGAAGCCAATCATGAAAGATCATGAATGGATCAGAACGGGACAAATCTATCACCAATGCTGGAAAAGCAAGAATGTTCTCAACTGATGGCAAGTCCATCTTAAAAATTGCAAAGCCTTGGAAATATGATCCATACATCACTTGACAACTACCTATTAATGAATGATGTATTTCAGTAAAACATTAATTCAACAACTGAGAGAGTGGAGGATATTGAATAATAACATCTTCTGATTACTGTTTCAATCAGGGTAATCATAGTCTCCTTTCTTTTCAATCATTTTGAAAAGTATTAAAAACTTCATTCATATATGAAACACTCAATAACTCCTTTGTTGAATAAGTACTATTTTTTAATTTCTACAGAAAGAAGATTAATCTTTTTATTTTGGCTGATGAGCCAGGATTTTATTAGAACATTAGGAGATGAAGTTCTGAAGAATAAATGCCATTCTCCATGATTATATATATAGAAAGCAAGAGACGGAACTTTACAGAGTCTTTCTCATTTAGGGGAGAAGCGTGCCGGGGACAAAACTGTGTGCTTAAAACTACAAATGACCACTTAACCCATGATTTCATTGGGAACCAAGCACATGCATTGGGGGTTTGAGTGAGAGGATTTTCAGGTACTGGAGACTGAACAGCACTAAGGAACGAAAGATGGGAACATGATGTGTCACGCAATTCAGCAAGCAAACATCCAGGTCCACCCACTGTGGCTCCTACATCAAGCACAAGTGAAGGTAAATGGAGCTAAGACCTTTTAGAAGAAAATGCAACCCATCTCCCTGGATGGTAATGTTCACTACTATTTAAATAGAAATTTGATCTTCTTTAAATACAGCCTTAAAGTACTTAGGAATGTAGGTTCTTGCAAAAACAGAGGCATCCATTCTGGGATGTTTTTATTGGAAAGTAAATTTTCATATAAGACTTTTCTCATTTGTGCGTATGGGTCTGAGGTTCATAGGATGCTGGGGCAGAAAAAAGGACTCTGTTTAATTCAGACATGTGTTTCTTAAACTCTCATACAAGATGAGAATCTGGGATAATTGTATCAAGTTACATATGCACCTGTGGAAGATTATATTTACCAAAGAAGGCCCCCCAAATTTCTCCCCTCCCACAGTCTCTTCTTACAGTGTAACCTTGACACTCCCATCTCTGGTAGAGTCTGCGGCTCCTCACCTTGAACCCAAGCAAATTATTCCAACTGCCTCTTACGTTCCAACCCACAGCTACACCCCTACGAGACACATAACTAAAGGAGTCTCCAGATGATTCCAGATGCCAGCCTTTGAGTGTTTCCAGCTGAGATGAAGCCCAGACTGCCACTGTGTACCTATCTGAACTTACACAAAAGTCTGACCTTTTGAGATTTGGACAGTAGGACCTCTGGCTTCCCTGCAAGCTTGAATTATCTATGCCCCTAAGTACACCTTCAGATCCCTCCTATGATACAACCTACTTCTAGAAATCTACACCTAAACTGTTAGTTCATTAAAAGAACACTCACAATTATAAAATGAGGAGTCCTAAGTCCTTAGGCTACCTCATTCAGGAGAATTCTGCCCCACTTTTAGCACACAAGGAGAAGGAATGCTTCTAATATTTAAAATTTATTTCATAAAAATTTTTAAGTTTTAAAATTTTGCACACTCTGTCATCATAAAAAGTGCTCATATTGTTCATGCTTATAAAATTATCACTTCACTAGCCCACTGAAGAAATCCCAATTATTTCAATTGTTGGGAAATCATAGTAATTCCCTCTACCTACTTTGCCCCCTCAATTCCTTAAACGCTTCTTTTGTAAATATACTAAGTACAAAAGACCATATTTGATAGCATTCCAATTCACACTGGACTTAGACGGACCTATTCCTCTAAAAATGTTGTTGGTTGTTCCTACATAGCACAAAAACACTAGGTACAGTGGTACATTTTTTCGGTAAGTAAACCAATTTAATGACCACTCATTCAATGATTCACTAGCTGTCAGATGCAAAAAACAAATGTCTTGACTTTTAGGATATTGACTCTGGGATTCACGTACATACTCTCCTCTTTACCCGTTCTCTTCAGTTGACTAACTCTGGCTCATGAAGCAGGTTTCAGGGTAGACATCACTTTAGAGGAAAGCCAATGTACCCTTCATGTAACCCTATGGTTCTTAACTGGGTACAATTTTGCTTCTCCCCTCAGAGGACACTGGGCCATGTCTGAAGCCATTTTGGATTGTCACACCTAGGGGAGGTGGGTAGAAGCAGGGATGCCTATGAACATAATGTGCAGGACAACTCCCAACACAAAAAAATTATCTGTCCCAAGTGTCAGTAGGGCTACTAAGAGAACCCAACTTTACCCACCACAGAATTTATCATATTGCAGTGTATTTGCAGGGTTCATGCACCTGGACAACAGGAGCCTATCTTGATTTCCATTCCATGCTCCTGTGTATCTAGTACTCATTAAATGGATGGTAAAAAATGAAATAACTGGCTGGCTGAAAGAATAAATGACAATACTAATTATATACAAGTGAAGGAGGCAAAAGCAAAACCATAGAGCATTTATTGTTAATAAAATGTTTTTAGATTGTCTAGTTAAAATGTTTACAATTTACAAAGTACTTTAAAACCACTGTCACGCATGATCCAACAACATAGCCTGACAACAGAACATAAAGTATTAATCCCATTTTTATAAGGAAGGCATCAATTCTCAGAGGAGTTAAGAGGATTGCAAATGTAAATGACACAAAATGATCTAGCGTTGGAGGTTTTTTATAAAGCCTTTACTGATTTGTAACAAGATTTTAGGCACTTAGAAATAACTAGTTAGTTGTGGAGTGGACATTACACTATCTATTTTATATTTCCAAAGAAAAGCAGTTTTAGCTCTTGGCAATCAAAACCCCATGAACACTTCACTTCAGCTAACAAAGGCAACCAAGTGCCATTAAGGAAAAGAGAGTCATTGACTCTTAGTAGAGCTGGCCTAATAGTACAGTAAAATTATGAAATAAGGTGTCACTTCACAATTCCCTTAGAGGTAGCTCAAAGGCAACAGGGACACATTCTAGGTAATGATGAAAATAAAGTGTTCCTTATTAAATCTCAAATCAGCCAGGTTCCCTACACATGTGGAACCCAGAATATATAACAGGTAGATTTCCAAAGCAAATTTCCTGGGTTTCAAACAACTCTGCACCTTGTTAGCTGTATTTCTTTGGGAAGTATCTTAACATCTATATATATGCCTTAGTTTTCTCAACTGTAAATGGAGGATAATAATTATAACCTATAATTCGTAGGATTGTTGAGAGTGTGAAATATGTTCATACACATAAGACATTTGGAACAGTGCCTGAAATGGAGCAAATGCCCAATAATTTCCCTTCCTCCTTTCCTCCCTTCCTTCCTTCCCCCTCTCTCTTCTCCTTCTTCCTCTTTATCATCAGCATTTTCATCGTCGTCATGATTTCTATATGCTTTCTCATGTACAGAATTTTTTCTAGAGATAATAAGCCACATCAACAAAATGTTACATGTGTCTCCTATAAATCAAAGATCTATTAAACATCTACATAATTCCTTTGACTAATGTAGTGAAGATTTATATTTCTTGGCTCCCTGTGATGAAAAAAACAGCTGTTTTGAGGTGCCACCTAGGCATTTTACATATGCTACTCTCTATGCTCATATCGAGGGTCTGGACATTAAGATAAGGACCTAAGCTGTGAATTCCCACCACAAATTCTCCCTTTGCTTTTCCCAAGGCACCTTTTAAAATAACCACTTTGAGTTGAGTCCACAAGATGTTAGTGCCCATCCACCTTGTAAATAATAGGTGCCTGCTGCCCTGCTCTCTACCTCCTGCTGGCTCATAACATTGACTGGAAGACTGCCCTGCCCCCAGCTCAGTGTGCCCTGTCCCATGTCATATCCACCCCCCAATTTCCGAGATGAGTAAGTAATAGATTTTGTGACTTTACTTCCTTGGTGTGGGTGTACTAATTATGCCTTCATTCAAAAGGACCCCAGGGTTTTCAATTCCTTGAAGTGAGAACTCCCATGTCCAGAGAAGTAGAACTACCTGCAGAAGCCCCATGGATGGCATGTGCCTCTTCATTCAACAGGTGATAATCCACATACTCTTAATCTATACACCAATTATGGGTCCCCCAACACACTCTCCAGCATCCTATTCAACTGAGCTTCTTTGGTAACAAACCAAATTCTTTGGGGGAATTGCGTCACCCACATGATGTACAGTTTTGGTGGCGCTGTATACCAGGTGCTCTGTTCTCTTTTAAGCATGGATGGGCACTGGATCCAACTTTGACTATGGCCTCCCTCTCTCTAGGAACTCTGAATCTTGAAAAGAAAGATGTAAATATCCAGAGACTAGAATGTATTGATTATAGTGACAGTTACATGATGAAACTGTCAAATAAATAATCCCTGCTACCTAAACTTTGAAAGACATCCTGGTGCCTGGCTATATAAGCTTGCCAGGGTGTTGTTAACAAATGCTACAGAGTCGGTGGCTTAAAGAATAGAAACTTACTGTCTTATAGTTCTGGAGCCAGAAGTCTAAGACCTAGCTTTTGGTATTGCCAGCAATGCTTGGCACTCCTTGGCTTATAGACCCAACATCAGGTCTCTGAAATTCTTCCTTGGGGATGGTTGTTTTCTTCACATAGCATTCTTTCATAAGGATACAAATCATGCAGGATTAGAAGCCCACTCTAGTCCAGTATGACCTCATCTTAATTTCATTAAACTGCATGGCCTTCTTTCCAAATAAAGTCACATCTTGAGGTGCTGAGTTTAGCACTTCAACATACGAATTTTGAAAGGATAAAATTCAACCCATTATACTCACCTCTTCCAACCCATGGTCCATGACCATCACTATTTTTATCTGTGAGCTGCTCAACTTTCTTCCAGTAAAATGCTTTCATTCTTAAGGTATTTGAAGTCCATTTCTGTTGCTCTCTATCAAAAAATTCTAACTATCCTAAGTCAAATTGCAGAACAATTCAGCCCCAACAAAATTGCCTTTTTTTTTTTGGTAGTTTATTGTTCAAAGTAAAAATGATACTTTTTTATACTGCCTAGAATGATCTCCCACTGTGAGATACCACCAGATGGCTTAAAATTATTGAGGCAATCCTGAAGAAATACATAACTAATTGTAACAAAATAGGAAGAAAAAATAGGGGTAAAACTAAAAGAATACAAATTTTCATATTTCCAATTGAGAAAAACTAGTCATGTTAATGTCTAAAAAAGGCAGTAACAGTTGGGAAACTAGTATCTTATGGATAGTTGGTGGCATTCAAATTAGTGTAAACTTGCTGGAGGACAATGTAGTAGTATCTTATACAATCTTAAAATGTGTACCCTTCAACCCTACAAATACATTTCTAGGAATCTATCCTACGATAGTACTTGTGTACATGCACAAAAGTATTTATACAGAATATTCTCAGCAGCTTTGTTAACAATGGTAAAATACTGTAAAAATACAAGTATCCATCACGTATTAAAAAGTTTAAAATTAGGTAGATTTATGTCCTCCTATGAAAAGGCATTCTAGATTTCAAGTGAAAAAGTTGAAGAATGCTCTGTGCAATTGATTTCTATTATTTTAAAATGAGAAGAAAGCTATAGGCATGTATACCTATATATATGTGTGTATGTATATATATATATATATAGAGAGAGAGAGAGAGAGAGAGAGAGAGATGTAATAATAAGCCAAAACTGTTAATAATACTTTGATTGAAGGAGTGGAACTGGCTACAGGAATGCAATGGAAATCTTTCATGTTTCAATTTATCTATTTCTGTAATTGTTTTTACAAAGCACATGTATTAGTTTGGCTAACAGATCAATTTTGTTCATACTTGAGAAATGTAAAGAGCTTTTTAAAGAGAAATTCTCATTATCCCGTTCTCCAGTCTTGACCTATATTATATTAATTTCAATATGGTGTCGATGTATACAATCATAAAGTAAAACTTGGCATTAACTCATTAGATTAAGTAAATTGAATGTAAAACTAAAGATAAGGTAAAATTTTGCTTAAATTGGGATGAAAAATTGGTACTGGAATACCAAGGTTGAGTTTAATAGCAGGGGCAAACAACGAACTGTACCACCCAGAATGCCCTTCAAGGAAGGACGTGCTGACCAGCTATGGGACTGCAGGCTCCAGCTGTCGCCTTCTTCAAGGTCTGTCTCTGCAGCTTTCTGGCCAAGGTCATGCCTCTCCTGGAGCAGCCTGCATCTGGAAACTGCAAGGTGGGGACTGTATAGGCCTTGCATTTCAGCTTCACATGGGACACTTCTCCAACAAAGCTCACTGCCAGGTGAGGCCAAGCTTTTTATTGGTCTGCCTCAGAGCTGAACTCCCTATTCTACCCAGTCCTATCCTTTCCTCCTTCCTTTCACAGACATCGATCTCAAAGAAACCTCTTGAACCCCAAGCTGTCTGCTTCCTGAGTATCTGATCTGCAGCACAGCATAAAAACAGAGTCTACGCTTCTATATTTTTGGCCTGACAACACTAATACCAGGAATGAATGTTTCACGAACAGGACAAAACAGTATTAATAACCGCAAGTCTATATTCGCCCATCTTCAACTCGGGCCATGCAATAAAAGGAAGGGCAGCTTGTGTGTTTAAGAATACAATTCTTTATCCCCCTTCCATTCTTCAGTGAGCTCTGCAGCCGCACCTAGTAATTAAAAGCTCCAGCAGCCCATCTTCCCATTATGCAGAACAGAAAATCATTAATGAAATATTAGACGAAAGAATATTCAGGGCAACTGAAAGCTCTGCAAAGCATAAAGAATTGCTGGGTTAAAATACTGCACGAAACAGGCGCTTATTTCAAGAAGGCATCATACCAGCTACCAATTCTTTCATAAAACACTACACGCAATATGGCCGATAACTCAGAAACACATCTCACAGGGTAATTATTCAAGGCCGTTCAATAAATGTTTATTCCAAACTGGCAATTATTTCTTAAACAATGATGATACATTCAGGAGATGTTTGCAAAACCTGTCGTAAACAGATATGCTGAAGGAAACCTATGCATGTCCCAGAGTTTCAGGTTCAAAGGCTTTTAAGACGGTAAGCACAAATGAAAAAAAAAATCTGTTTTTGCTAAACAAGCCATTTCCCCTGTACTTTTTCATCTGCTCAATTCATTTATTTATGAACTACTTATGTATCACCTACTTTATATCCTGTGCTGCTGGGATGAAGAAAAAAATTCCTGTGCTCAAGGAGGAGCTTACAACACACAAAGGCTGATGTGACGAGTGCTGCAAGGAAGGTGGCAGTTGCCCATCTCTCTCTCTTCAACTCATCCCCTGCCATTCTTCCCTCCTTTTTAGCCACTCTGGGACGGTTTTCTCGTTCTCAGCTCTCCAAATCTGTCTTTAGTTTAGGCCATTTGCCCCAGCTATTTTCTCTGCCCACAGCTGTGTCACCCGCCAGGGTAGCCACTAGCCACATATGGCTACTGAGTCCTTGAAATGGGATTACTCTAACTGAAATGTGTTCTAAGTGTGAAACAGTCACCAGATTTTGAAGACTTTGTACAAAATAATAATAATACAAGATAGTCCACCAATAATTTGTTAATAAAATTGTGTGATAATGTTTTAGAAATATTGGCTTCTACAAAATACATTATTCAAATTCATTTGACCTGTTCCTTAGTTTCTAATGTGGCCACTAAAAAAATTAAAACTACTTCTATGCCTCACACAATATTTCTATAGGACAGTTCTGGTCTAGAACACGTTGACCTATTCTCACTTTCTTCTTGGCAATCTGGTGTCAGCTCACTATCCTTTTCTCAAAGAGGTTTTTCCTGACTACCATTCTCAAGAAGACACACCACTTCACCTACTGAGTCATTCCCACATTACTGTATTTTATATATATATATATATATATATAGTGGTAAAACACCCATAACATATCTATATATCTATCCTGTTAACATTTTGAAGCCTAGAGTACAGTATTATAAGCATACCTGATTTAATTGTGCTTCACTTTACTGCACTTTGCAGATACTGCAATTTTTACAAATGGAAGGTTTGTGGCAACCTTGCATCAAGCAAGTCTATAGGCACCATTTTCCAACAGCATTTGCTCACTTCATCTCAGTGTCCCATTCTGGTAATTCTCACAATATTTCAAACTTTTTCATATTGTTCTATTTCTATGGTGATCTCTGATCAGTGATCTTTGATGTTACTATAGTCACTGTCTTGGGACACCACAAACCATACCCACATCAAATGGCAAGCTTAATCAATAAATGTGGGTTTTGTTTCCCCCATCAGCTTTCTCCTCTTTTCCCCTCTCCTCAGGCCTCCCTATTCCCTAAGATACAACAACACTGAAATTACTAGGCCAATTAATAACCCTACAATGGTTTCTAAGTGGTCCAGTGAAAGGAAGAATTGTACATCTCTCACTTGTAAATCAAAAGCTAGAAATGATTTAACTTGGTGAAGAAGGCATGTTGAAAGCCAAGTAAGGCTGAAAACTAGGCCTTCTGTGCCAAGTGGTTAGCCAAGTTATAAATGAAAAGGAAGAGTTTTTGAAGGAAAATAAAAATGCTACTTCAGTGAACAAATGAATGATAAGCAAAATCGCTTGATTGTTGGTACGGACAAAGTTTGACTGATCTGAGTAGAAGATCAAAACAGGCAGAACATTCCTTAAACCAAGGCCTAATCCAGAACACAGCCCTAACTCCTCCTCAGTTCTGTGAAGGCTGAGGAAGATGAGGAAGCTATCAAAGAGAAGTCTGATGCTAGCAGAGCTTTGTTTCTGAGATTTAAAGAAAGAAGACGTCTCCACTACACAGACGTGCCAACACAGAAGCTGCAGCAAGTTCTCCAGGAGATCCATGAACGTGGCTACACGAAACAACAGATTTTCAATGTAGAAGATGGCCCGGTATTGCAGAAGATGCCATCTAAGACTTTCTCAGCTAGAGAAGAAAACTGAATGCCTGGCTTTGAATCTCTGAAGGCTCACTCTCTTGGTAGGGGCTAAGGTGGCTGTGACTTTCGGTTGAAGCCAGGGCTCATTTACCATTCGGAAAATCCTAGGGCTCTTAGGAATTATGCTAAATCTACTATGCTAAATCTACTCCACGCGTGCTCTAAAAATGGAACAACAAAGCCGGATGATAGTGTATCTGTTTACAACATAGTTAACTGAATCTTTTCAGACACACTCCTCAATTTAAAAGATTCCTTTCAAAATATGACTGCTCATTGACAAGGCACCTGGTCACCCAAGAGCACTGACGGAGATGTGCAATGAGATTAATGTTTTCATGCCTGCTAACACAGCATCCATTCCACAGCCTATGGATCAAGGAGTCATTTCAACTTTCAAGTTTTATTATTTAATACATTTTGTAAGGCTGTAGCTGCTATAGACAGTGGTTCCTCTAATGAATCTGGGCAAAGTAACTTGAAAACATTCTGAAAAGGATACGTATTCTAGATGCCATTAAGAGCATTTGCGAGGCATGGGAAGAGGTCAAAATATCAACATGAACACGAAGTTTCTTCCATTTAGAAGACTGGAATCAACTTTAAAACAACTTTGAGGGGTTTAAGATTTCAGTGGAGGAAGTAATTGGAAATGTGGTGGAAATACCAAGAATTAGAATTAAAAGTGGAGCCTGAAGATGGGACAGGACTGCTGCAGTCTCATGAGAAAACTCGAATGAATGAAGAGTTGCTTCTTATGGACGAGCAAAGAAAGAGGGTTCTTGAGATGGAAACTACTCCTGGGGACGATGCTGTGAAGATCACTGAAATGACAACAAAGAGTTTAGAATATGACATAAACTTGGTTGATAAAGCAGAAGCCAGGTTTGAGAGGGCTGACTCCAATTTTGAAAGAAGTTCTGTGGGTAAGATGCTATCAAACAACATCACATTGTATGGAAAAATCATTCCTGAAAGCAAGTTAATCAATGCAGCAAACTTCACTGTTGTCTTATCTTAAGAAGTTGCCACAGCTACCCCACCCTTCGACAACCACCACCCTGATCAGTCTGCAGCCCTCAACATCAAGGTAAGACTCTCCATCAAATATTACAGCTAGCTAAAAGCTCAGATCATGATTAGCATTTTTAGCAATCAAGTATTTTTTAATTAAAGCATGTTCATTGTTTTTTTAGACAATGCTATTGCACACTTTATAGGCCACAGTATAGTATAAATTTAACTTTTATATGAATTGGACAACCAACCATAGCACTTCTGTTTCAGGCACTGTGCCAGTTGCAGAGAAACACGGAAGTAAGGTTAACCTGGCTCTCACTATTAAGTGGCTTACAACCTAGATGGGAAGGCCAGTGGTTATGTAATTACATAAAAAATTACTTAATTATAATTTTGATGAGTGCTAGGGAGAGTGATGTGTCTATGCAGTCAGAAAACGTTTGCATGGGTAAGCAATATTTATGCTGAGACATGACAGATGAGGGCGTTAGCCAGAACAAAGTCCTAAGGAGACGGGGGACAAAGGGAAATTCAGAGAAATCCAAGTAATTCAGTTCTGCTGGAGCATAAATTATGTATGTAAAACAAGTGGCTAGCAGAAATGTAGGTAATTTTATAGACAGCATATTTTAAGCTATATAAATATATGTTGTTGTAGAATAAATAATGCAACAATGACCTTAAACTTTGAAGTCAATGCCACATGACAACAAGCCAAACATGGAAGTTAGGAGGACCACATTGAAATGAACACTGACTACTTTTTTTTTTTTTCAAGATTTTATTTATTTATTTGACCACAAGTAGGCAGAGAGGCAGGCAGAGAGAAAGAGGGGAAGCAGGCTCCCTGCTGAGCAAAGAGCCCGATGCGGGGCTCGATCCCAGGACCCTGGGATCATGACCTGAGCCGAAGGCAGAGGCTTTAACCCACTGAGCCACCCAGGCGCCCCAAACACTGACTACTTTTAAGTGGAATTTTAATCACCTTAAAAATCAAATCAGATAATCAAATTTATTTTTAAAAGTTCAGAAAATATCACTAAGAGGAAGTTAGAGTTATTCCTGTTCCCACTTTCCAAAGATAAGCACCAGTAAGAATTTGGTTTACTTCATCTACATGTATATACACATAGATTTTATAAAATGGCTGAGTATAAATGACCATTCTCTTGTATTATGGGTACCTCTAGAAAAAGAGTAGGACCAAAACTCTAGAAAACTTGTAACTAACTCTCACTTTTCTGGGAACATAAGTAAAGAATTTTTAGAATCTGTTTTTAAGAACTAAATTCTTCCCTAAAATTTAGAAAGTAGTTAGCAGTTTTCACCACTTTCCCACAAAACCAGAAGTGTCACAGAAAGTTCTTTGATTTAAAATCAAGGAAAGATGCTATTTCTCCTTGCAGATATATGGCCAGACACTTACTATGAAGTCTTACTATAAATAATTAAACATAAGCCGCCAATGCTCCTAGTAAAATACATGAACCAAATATATTTATGGGATGCAGTACCTGATTATCATGTGCTTATTCCCTTACCTAATCAAGACTGGTTTGTAATTCAAAACAAATGTCACAATCTTTAGAGCAAAGGAAAATTAATGAGCATGAATAGTCTATAACTCTAACTTAAAAAAATTTTAAACCAGGCCAATCAAAGCTTTCTCAATCAAATCACCATTTCCTAAAAACTGAATGCTTTGGGAACCAAATAATAAAGTTCTTGATAATATGCTACATTCTATTCTACTCAAGTATGCCCAAAAAAACACAGTTTATAAACTCAAACCTTCTTTCCCTGTTAACTATAACATTTCTCAGTCCAGCAACTACACGAGATTGAGAGCCTCCATTTTTCACCCATTTCTGTATCTTTATACACTTTGCCGTGTAACTTTGCAGTACTCTGGATGGGACATTCTGCTTTACCCCTAGACTCTGGCTCAGTCATGTCAACTAGCAAATGTGAATCCAGTAGAGGCTTGGAAAAGTGCTTGCATGTTTTAGTTTATTCTGTTGCTTCTTTGTGATTGCCACAAACACATGCTTGAGCAAGCTTGCTCCACTCATTCCAGCCAAGACTATGCTAGATCAGCTAATAACCAGATGATGCCCAGGTGGGCAAGTGAGCCCAACCCAGCCTCAAAGAACTGCCAAGCCAATACCACACTGAAGTGCCAACCTACAGACTTGTAAGCAAAATTTTAAAATGATTAAATTATTTTAAACCATAGATCTTTGGAGAGAGGATGCAAAACACAGCATTACTGAGATAATAGACAATTGATAGACACAGCAATCATACGGTAACAAATATCTTCCCTAGTAGCATTATTTTCCCTTCTCAAAAGAAGTCAAAGTATATTAGAGAAGGCAACAACTAACTAAATAAATAAGAATTTCCTTCTCTTATTTTTCTAATTAAATTTTCCACAAAGAAATACCCTCATCATAGATTATAATTCCTCATAGTAAAGCCTATGTAACTGTTACCAGTCATAGTATTTTGACCATTTCCAAACTCCCACAGTGAGTGTATAGGAAGAGAAAAAGAGCTTATAACTCCTTTCACACTGGTAAAGTTACTTTTAACAATGACTGTTCTTCTAGTTGGTTTTCTTTAAAATTAAAAACACTACTTCTGGTCATCAATATGAAGTTAGAATTATCCAGATACATGCAATAGACTGATGTTTGGAACAAATATTTTAACAAATTTAAATAAAGACATTCTAAAAAGTGTTACACCATTATGGCACCATTAAAATCTATGGGAATAGTAAAGAACTAAGTAGAATGAGCAGTATGGAGGCTCTAACAAGATGAAGTTTATCAGGAATAAATGTCATATTTTGTGCTTAGCATTAATTAATCACCTATACCTATAATGTATGGTGTGGGAGAGATGTAACTCAGCACACCAATTACTTAAAATTCAATTATAGTTAATAACACAAAAAGCATGGGGGAGTAGATGAAATTAAATTGAATTCAGGTTCCACCATTGCATGAGAAAAGGAGAGTTCATTTATAATTGACAACAATAAGTCAAAATGCATATTGTAATATAGCCAATAATATAACTTTTAAAAAGTGTAACTAATAAGCTAATAAAAGGAAAATATGGAATTAAAACATCTGATTAGTCCACAAGAAGAAAAAAGTGGAAAGAAAAATAAAGCAGGTGAGACAAATAAAAAACAAATACTAAACATTAACACAAACCCCCAAATATGTCAATGATTACATAACAAGTAAGAAAACAGAATTCTCCAACTAAAAGGCAAAGATGACAGACTAGATATGAAAAAAATGGTTTGCAAAAATCACATCTTAAATATAAAGACAAAGAAAAGTAAAAATTAGCATAGAAGATATGCACCAGACATCTCTACCCACAAGACAGCAAAGCTCATAGCAAACAAAATGAATTTTAAGGCAAGAACTATTTCTAGAAGTAAAGGCAGTAGGGTAGAGGCTGGGAAAGGATATTCATTGGTAAAAAGACCAATTTGCCATGAAAATAAAAGAGTAAAATGTATATGCAAGAAATAACAAAACAATAGGTTCCAAATACATAAATAAAAATTGAGAGAAATTAGATAATTTTCAATCACAGCAGACGAGTTTTATATACTTCTTTCAATAACTGCTAGAAAAAGCAGACAAAAATTAGTAAGAATATATATAAAATATTGGGGGGGCCTGGGTGGCTCAGTTAGTTAAGCATCTGACTTGGTTTCAGCTTGGGTCATGATCTTAGAGTCCTGGGATCAAGTCCTGCATTGGGTTCTACACTCAGCAGGGAGTCTGCTTCTCTCTCTCTCTCCCTCTCTCCCTTTGCCCTTTCCACCACTCATGCTTTCACTCTAAAATAAATAAATAAATCTTAAAAAAAAAAGAAAATTTATGTATGAAATCTTAACAATATGTTTAACAAACCTGACATAATTAAAATTTATAGACATCACACCATACAGTGATAGAATACACATTCTTTCCAAGTGTGCATGGAACATTTGTCAAAAAGTAAAACTGTAAAATGAGATTCAAAAAATTTCAAGAAATTTATATCATTGAAATATGTTCTCAGACCAAATTGAAATTTAAGCTCGAAATCTGTAACACAAAGTCAACTAGAAAAACACAATTTACTTAGGAATATGTAAAACCTTTTAAATGATCCATGTAGCAGACAGGAAATCATAAAAGAAATCTAAAAATATCTGTAATTTAATGACAATGAAAATAAAGAAAATCTTGAAGGACTCAGCTAAAGTAGTACATATAGGAAAATTTATAGTCTTAAAATATATAAATAAGAATAAAGTTTAAAAATCAATGGATCTAAATATATATGTTACAAAAAGTGATAACAGCAAATTAACTCAAAGCACAAAATAATGGCATAATAAATACAAGAACATAAACAATAAAGGTAAACAGACAGATAACAGAGAAAATAAACAAAGCCAAATGTGGTTCTATGTAAGAACTAACAAAAATGATTAACTGTTAACAAGACTAATTAAAACAAAAAAAGCATAAATTACCAACATCAGGAATGAAAAGGAGGTCATTACTTCATATATATGCACACTAAAAAACGAATATATGATAAACAACCTTATGGTCTGCAAGCTTCCCTTTAGGTATATGATACTTGAACAAAAGATTTACTTTCAAAAATGAAGAAAATATTTAAATTATTATGGTGCTCAAGCAGCACACTGCTTCCCTACAAACCCTTAAATTCTCAAAGGCAGGCATTGTGCATTTATTATTTTTATCACTAGCTACAAGAAGACAGGGGAAAATATCTTCCTATTAAAAATATTCTACTGTCTCTATCTGCAGAGGACATAGTCTTATATATAGAAAATTCTACACTAAACACTCTGCCATAAAGTTGTTAGAACAAATAAATTCAGTAAAGATGCAGGACACAAAATCAGTATATAAAAATCAAGTTATGTTTCTAATACTAACAACAAACTAACATAAAGAGAAATTAAGAAAACAATCCCACATACAACTGCACCAAAGAAAATAAAACACCTAAGCATAAATTTAACGAAGGAGGTTAAAGCTCTGTACACTGAAAATCTATACGGCGTTGATGAAAAAAATTTGAAGAAAATATAAACGGAAAGTTATTGTATGCTTATGAATTGGAAGAATTCATGTGTTAGAATGTCCATACTACTAAAAGGAATCTACAGATTTGATACAATTCCTATCAAAATCCCAAAGACATTTTAAAAGAAATAGAGCAAATAATTCTAAAATTTATATGGAACCACAAAAGATCCGGAATAGTCAAAGCAATCCTAAGAAAGAAAAATTAAGCTGGAAACATCCTTGATTTCAAACTATAGCACAAAACTATAGCAATCAATAGTATGGAACTAGCATAAAAACAGACATACAAATTAATGGAATAGAAGAGGAAACCCATAAATAAACCCATGCATAGATAGTCAACTGCCTTATAACAAAGGAGTCAAGAATATATAATAAAGAATAGTTTCTTCAGTAAATTCTGGTGGAAAAAATGGATAAGCCACATTCAGGAGAATATATGTTTGCTCAGACATACAAATATATTTGCCTTAAGCGAAGATAATACACGGAAAAAAGTTAATTTACAAAACAAATTAGAGGTTGACTATTCACACTTCTATACTTTACTGTATGGTTCATTTAAGTAAGAGGTAGTAGTCCCAGGTCACTTAACAATGACTCATTTGCTTCAGAGTCAGCTTTCCAGAAACACCGTTCCACTACAAGAGGTGTGCAAGTGGAACTGAAGTGTTATCACGGATAAGATTCCTTTTCTGAGCAAGTGAAGAACAGCAATTTCCCTAAGATTCTTGGATTCTGTTATCGTATGGAGCTCCTTGAGGGCAGATCCTCTGTCTCATTCCCTTAAGAGACTTTTACATGCCGGACACACAGTAGGACAATTACCTCTCAGAATCAGCAAACTGGATGTTTACATAAGTCATCTTGTGGTTATGTTGTGAGGTAATGCTTTAAAATCTGTCAATGTGCTTTTCTTTTTTCGTACTACCCGCTATTCAGCAGAGACCTCCATTGCCTACAGAAGAATTAGGATGTTTGAGGTGGAAAGCATAGAGAAAGGAAGTGTCACTATTCAGCATCTGACTGCCAGAACAGTCACTTGAAGACTGTTTCAAAGACAGTGCTCCTGAAAGCCAGTGTTTTAAGTGAGAACTGAAATGTTAAAGAGGTTGAAAAAAAAAAAAGTTGAAAAAGGATTTTGTGTCAAAAAAGACAGCTGTAGAGAAAGAGAGCATAAAATGTACTCACAAGAAAACAGAAGAAACACAGATGAAAAGCAAAAGGATCCCCCCCCAAACAAATGGGAAAATTAAGGTCCCTTTGTCTAGGAGGATAGACAAAGAGAGGGCACAAGGAGGACAGCCAGGAGGACAGGAAGGATTCCATGAACAGGCAAAGCATAGGATCTCCTATCTACCCTGTGCCTGGCCCTTGAGAAAACCCGGGCAATGCCTACAGGCCACTCTTTGTCCTTCCAGTGAGTGCCAGTGGGTTGGTTTTCCCCTATAATATTGGTTTTCCTTCCCTTTGCCAAAGAATAGGGGCCTCCTATCAACAGTTGTTGGAACACGGCGCAACATTTCACATCACCCAGCAGAGGAGTGGTCAACTACCATTGGTTTGCAAACATGGGAGTTCGCCAGGTGATATTCAAAACTGGTCTCAATACAGGGAAGGCAAGAAGAAACCGAAAAAAGAGGCAGACCACTCCACATTGTTAGGTAGCAGATTTAATAAGCAAGGGAACTTCCAGACAAGGCTTACATAGTTGGCCACAAGATGAGTAGAACTCTGCACCTGCCCACCATAAACTTTCAAGTTTATACAGAAGCTTTAACAAGGTTCTGTCACCTACATAGTCCACATGGGGTCAATAATACATTACTCTCTTGAAATAGCTCCTGATGGTAGAATGGTGGTGTCTTATTTTAAAGACAAGAAAGTAAGTGAGGAGTCTCTGATTGTCCAAGGTCCAGAATTCAGGTCAACTGAATTCAGGTCACATCCTCTCGATGAACTTCTCCAGCAACTGTGATGCAAAACTTTGTTTAGGTTACAAAGGGTCCTATATTTACAACGCCCTCCTCCATGGCCCAAGCAATCCTAAGTGTCTCAAAACAGACATAGGAACACTGATTTCTCAGAAAGAGCGGTGTGAAAGAGAAAGCACCCAGCATATGTACTTGGTCAGGAACCATTAGAACCAGTCTGAGATTCCTCCTTGCTCCAAACCAGGACAGGGTGAAACTGACTCAGACCACATTTCCAAGTCTAGAAACCTGTGGTTTCTAAAGGTCTATAATTCTATCATGTTTTCCATACAAAAGCAGTAAAAATAACTTTTTCATTCTTTTCTTTCATTAGTTTTATTCTAATTTCTGTGTAGTTAATAGACCATACTCTATCAGTTTCACATATACAATATAGTGATTCAACACTTCCATATACTACTCAGTGCTCATGAAGACAAGTGTGCTCTTAATTCTGATCACCTATTTCATCCCCCCACCCCCACCCCCACCTCCCCTCTGGTCACCATCTGTTTGTTCTCCACAGTTAAGAGTCTGTTATTGGTTTGTCTTTCTCTTTTTCTTCCCTTTGAAGGGAAATTTTGTTTTGTCTCTTAAGTTCCACATAGGAGAGAAATCATATAGTATTTGTCTTTCTCTGACTGAGTTCAATGAAGAAAGAGGGGGAGGATTCTAAATAATAAAAAAGTCTCATAGGTTCAGAGAATTTATGTCAGAACTGGTCAGATTATCAGGGATCATCTCATGCACCAACTGCCTCACTTTACAAATGACCAAAGTGAAGCTTTGGAGAGGTCAGTCACTTCTCCTAAGGTCTAGTGGAAAAAGCAAGACAAACTCAAGGATCTACTCCTCTCTGCCATTTATGAACTGGATGTGGAAAACTCTGCTTTATGTTTTTGCATCTTACTTTATCCTCAACTATATAAACAGTACAATTAGGCTTTGGTTACCATGTTAATGTTAATTCACTACCTAAAGATTAGATACCTAGTACCAGATTCTTTTGATTTTAAAAGTGAGACTTTGGGGGTGCCTGGGTGGCTCAGTGGGTTAAAGCCTCTGCCTTCAGCTCAGGTCATGATCCCAGGGTCCTAGGATCAAGCCCTGCACTGGGCTCTCTGCGCCACAGGGAGCCTGCTTCCTCCTCTCTCTCTGCCTGCCTCTCTGCCTAGTTGTGATTTCTCTCTGTCAAATAAATAAAATATTAAAAAAAAAAAGTGAGACTTTGCTTTTGCAGAACAGTCTCTATTGCTGTTTTCCCTTCTGGGGTGACATTTCCTTTGGCTTCCCATAGGCAACTTCCTTTTTACTCCAATTCCCATTTGCTTTCTCCAATGGTTCCATATGAGGTCATTCCACTACCCCATCTGTCTCTCATTAACCTCTAGGCTGTTTTCCTGAAAATTATTTAGAATGACTTAGCAATATTTTCTGATACTGGATTCAACTGATACAGCTTAAATATAGTCAACTTGTAGCATAACATAAATAGGTATATGCCATTTTATAACTTATTAAGTGACTTTGTGTGCATTATTTCTTCACAAATTTATAGACATTTTATTTATTTATTTATTTATTTATTTATGTATTTGATTTAAGAGAGAGCACTAGCAGAAGGGGCAGAGAGAGTCTTGAGCTTAGAGCCCAACTTCGGGCTTGATTTCAAGACCCTGAGATCACAACCATGAGTCAGATTGATGGTGGAGCAGAAGGCTAACTGAGGACAAAGCACAAGTTGACACACCCCAACTTCCCCATTCCCGCACCCATACTCTGGGGTGGGATATGTTTAACATTCCTCCAGGAAGCTTCCAGGGGTCTTAATGTTAGTGCCTTGCTAGAGGGAAAAACAACAGTAACTTGATAATAGCCAGGCTTCCAGTGTCCAAGGTCTTCTGAAGCATCTGAAAGTTCTTTTGGACACCGCCCCCCAACTCCCAACTAAACAAGCAGCCATTCCTCACAACACCAGGGCCACAGCACTTTCTGTTCCAGGGTCCTGTTCTCATGCTTGAGTCAAACCACCATTTCATACCAAAGACGTCTCAAGAATTCTACCTTGGCTGTCAACTCTGGACCTCACTCCACCAAACCTAACCTATATCCCAAAACTACATCAGGATGTTAACTGATTGTGCCACCCAGGGGCCCCATAGTTATTTATTTTTTTAAATACAACCTCTAGAGTGTAGAAGTCCCTGGTTGAATACTGTGTTGGAGAGTGAGGTCCGAAATCCAGGTGTCTCTGATATAGAATCCCATGTTCTTCTTACTAAGTCATACTTCTTCAGAAAAATTGCTACATTCTTCTGTCTCTGGAGAATGAGAGTTCATAGAGGCTGAAGAGATTCATGTGTAAGCTTCTGGTTTATGGGAGTGAGAGACCAATCACAATGTCAGCCCATGCTTCTGAATTGGAATAGGACAGGCAGCCCTAACTAGGACTCAACATCACCAATATGTTATGAACAGAGACAGGGACCCATAGGCATGTGGCTTAGGAACTGACTGAGGCCAGATAGGAAAGGCATGAACAGGAGGTACACCAGACACCAGGGCTGGAAAGAAAATGTCAAAACAAGCCTCCCACCACGATAAAAGCCTGCTGAGAGGAGTTGAAGCAGGGCATGGCCCGACCTGCCTGCAATCTGATTGCTTCTTCAATTGGCTCAGAGTGGATCTGAATAGAAAATGGACCTTGTGGGGTGCCTTGGTGGCTCAGGTAGTTAAGTGTCAGACTCTTGATTTCAGCTCAGGTCATGATCTCAGGGTCCTAGGATCCAGCCCCGCATTGCGCTCTGCACTCAATGGGGAGTCTGCTGGAGGTTTTCTTCTCTTCCTCTATTTCTCCCCACTTATTCTCTCTGTCTCTAAAATGAATAAACATTTAGTAAAATAAAATAAAATAAAGTAAAATAATAAAATGAACTTTGCTCTGTAGAACAGGAAATGACACTGAGAACCTGAAGGAACGTACTTTCTGGCCTAACCAGGGCCTTCAGAGGGATTTAGGAGGGATGACTGTGTTGGGGGAGGCACAGTGGGGAGCTGAGTGGGAGGGCTCATGCACAGTCCATGTCCTGCCTGACATTCGATATGTCTGCAAATGCACCCATTATGTGACCATCTCACACAGGACGGAATTTGGAGGACCAATTCAGAAAAATAAGGGGGCACTTTTGTGGCCTATAATCCCACCACCTCTCTCTGTTCCTTCCTGAAATCTAACTCTGTATGTCGTCATACTCAAAGGAAACACAGAGAGTGAAAAACTGCCTTGAATTAGGCACATTCTCATTAAATGTTGTCTGCCACCATTAACGTGGGGTGGGTTTGTTTCCATTGGAGCAGTCCTGAAAAAGAAACCATACATTTTCTCAGGCTGTACAACTGACTGACAATTCTCATTTTGGACATTGTGTTTTTCTCAGACCATAAGATCAAAGTTGAGTTATTAGACACCCTCAATGCATCATGCATAGAAAAAAATCAAAAAGAGGAAGTATTTTCTTTTCCCTCAAGGAGATTTAAAATCTGTAGTTAAGAGTTAAGACACAGGGCTTCCCAGTCTTTGAGTTAGTGACTGGGCTCCCCCAGCTGGAGCTTCACAGTATTTCAAGGCCTCCTTGGCGGTTGTCATGATTTAAACCAAAGTGTGTAAATAAAGTGTTTGATTGTTCTTTATAATCTTCATAAACAAAAGGACCTCATTAGGGGATTTTAAGGCTCTTTATTTTTCCATCCTTCTTCTTTTCTTTGATTTACTGTATGATTGATCCATTTACCCTTTAATGAGTATTTTCTGAGCACCGCTATGGACTAGGTCCTATGTAAAACTGGGTAAGAGCACAAACGGAAAATTGCAATTTTAAACATGTAATTATGAACAAAACTTTGAGAAATTAAAGGGAGTCCCAAGAAAGGACTCTGGGCACTACACCTTGAGAACAATAGTTGAACTAATTATAAATGTAATTACAAACTAATTACTGCATTTAAACAAATTACAAATGTTCAGTCTGAACGAGAAAAGGCTAAGAGATTATAACTGTCTTTACACATCAGAAGGTGCCTGAGGCAGAAGAGGGCTCAGACTTATTCTGTATTGTTCTATAGCTGGGTTTCTCAGCCTTGGCACTATTGATATCTTTTGCAGGGTAATTTTTAGTTGCTGAGGGTTAGCCTGTGCATTACAGGACTTCTAGTAGCATCTCTGGCCTCTATCCATTAGCTACCAGTGGCATCCAGTTGAGAAATTTAAAAAATGTCTTCAGACCCTGCCAAGTGTTTGCAGGGGGCCAACATCAGCCCCACTGAAAACCAAGGCTCTGGAATCTCTAGTGGTGGTTTTTCCAAAGGGATTTCAAAAATGGGTATTAAATTAGCAGGATTCTAAATACCCTCTTACCAAAATGGCTCCATTAGTCTGTGTTTTCATAAGGGAGAGGAAATGCTATTGAGATCTTGTACTCAGGTCAATTTAAGAAAGAAAAAAGTCCAAAAACCAACATTTGATTACAAATGGAATAGTGAGGCTCCTGATGCAACAAATTTCCTTTCCATGAGGAATCTGACAGAAGCCTGGAAATATCAGTAGGAGAATCTGTAGAAAGATTCTACTCAACAAGTAGGTATTGAGAGGTGTCATTTCTCAGGTCTCCATAATTGTGATTCCTTGTCATGATGATATATGGTTTTATAACCCAGACAGAAATTATGGCCACACAGAATATCATGCACTAATTAGCTACAAATTGGGTCAGCTGTTTCCTTTAAGAATTTGAAGACATTTGTGGCCATAATTTAAGTTGTACCATTTTATTTTTTGTATTGGTCATCTAAAATGCTTAATCATTTTCAGAATCTAAGATTAAAACCCACCCCACTTACTTCTCTTCCTGTTATGCAAAATAGTGAAGACTATTTTACATTTTCTTTTTTTCTACCTCAGAATATATATTGGCATTATAGAAAAAACAAAAAACAGCTGCTCACTGACCACTGGATAGTGGTTGTTTTGGGTCATCAGTGTGCACATGTCTTCATTACAATATATTTTAATATCTTATTGTGTTAACTGCAATATTGTTTTAGAACATTGAGTTCAATATGTTCTTAGACCTTCCAATGGAGAAAAATCTTTGTTTGGCAACACCCTTGCCTTTTACGTGGAGAATTAATCAGTCCTTTTGGAAACCACCCTAATCCAAAAGCTATTTCCAAAAGGTGAGAAGTTTCTCAGCATTCCCCAGCATTTCCCCAGTTCAGACAAGTCAGAAAGAAACAAAAGTATAGGGATGCTTCCAGGCCATGTGTTACTTTGAATCATGAACATAGTTAGAAGGCTTTTCAGAATGACCTAAAAATGAGCCATTTTAAACTGGCAATTAGAAGATCATCTGCATACCAGTATTTTTTTTAATTAATTTTAAGCCCCAGAGGGCTTTCGAATGGTTGAGTAGCCCCATTACTGAGTTTTTAATGCTTCAGTTATTATATAATTTTTTGAATTTAAAAGACAGTGGAGAGCTCCACTGATCAAAACTATATTAGCTCCCAAGATTGTTTCTAAGCCTCAAAGTTTACTCATTTAGGTTGGATTTCCTCAAGTCCAAAATGGCTATTCCTAAAAAAATTTTTTTAATTTTTAAAAAAAGGCCATTCCTTAGAAATTGGGGATGAAGTCTAAATGATGCCTTTGAAGTATGTCTGCTTATTCCCATCCCTAAACAACAATGTCCCTGTGAAAGCCACTACCAAAAGTGTCAATTCCATTGGTTTATTTAATAGGCTTCACTTAGCTCCAAGATACTTAATACAGTGGGAATACTCAAACTCAATGCCTGGCAAAATAGGTTCTGAATATAAAAAGCACTGGATAGAAATTAAAGTCATGGTGCCTTGGTTTTCCAGCCTCATCTATCATCAGTGAGTTGTGTGATTCTGAAAAAACTGTGCCCTCTTCCTAGGCCTCAGCTTCTCCATCTCAATATTATCAGACAGTCCTTACTTTTATTTATTTATTTGTTTATTTTTAAAGGAGATAGAAGTTTATTGAATACACTGCAAAGGGGTGGAGAGCAGGACAGCAAAGCAGAGACTGTCTCAGATAGTGCTTACTTTTATTTACTTATTTTTAAAAAAATTTTTAAGTAGGCTCCTCACGCAGCCTGGGGCCCAACATGGGACTTGAACTCACAACCCTGAGATCAAGACCTGAGCTGAGATCCTAAGTCAGATGCTTAACTGACACAGCCCCCAGGAACCCCCTCAGATAGTCCTTACTTTTAAATAAGTTATCGAAAAAAATAAATAAATAAATGAAGTTACTGGATTCCATATTCTGCAGGCACACTAAGACACAGAACAAACTGTACTTTTTAGAACTATGTACCACAATTACATCTCCATCCTGAAGAGATGTGCTGTAGTTAACTTCTTCGCAGAACTCTCATATTCTTCCACTGACTCAAGATATGGAAGAAACATTTGGAACTCTAAAAACAGTGGAAACTATTTGAAATAATTCATTGTTATTTGGCTTAGGTTGTTGGATGACAGTTTTAGGTAAAGGAGACTGTATTTCCCAGATGATTCCCACACTGGCTGGGCTACAGAGCTGGACTTTCTTCAGGGGATTCAGACCAATCACCCAAGGCCAAGCAAAACACTCTGCCCATATTCCCACAGACTTCCTGACCGAGAGTGGTGGGCTGTACAAATCAATTTATATCTCAGCCCACTGTTATAGTAAAAACACATTTTCTAATAAAGGGCAACCTATGAATTTAGCATAATTTAGAATTGCAGACACAGGTATAAGGAAGGGGAATTCACACACATACATACACACACACTCTTCTTCAAACCTGCTTTTGTATCATTATAAATGTGTTGCTGAATGCCTAAGGTAAAAATAAGCTCATTCTCTGATAAAAGCAGATAGAAGATGGAATAAAATGAAGTAACAACAAGTTCATCAAAACTGATGTAGCTGCCAATGAACTACTCCAGCTCCACAGAAATCTCACTAGGTTTTGTGTCTTCTCTCTAAACTCAGCTATGCTTCTTCATAGGCGTGGGGGAAAATCTTCTGAGTTAGCAAAATTTGATTTAAAAAAAAAAAAAGGCGGGGTGGGGGGGAGGTGCCTGGGTGGCTCAGTGGGTTGGGCCGCTGCCTTCGGCTCAGGTCATGATCCCAGAGTCCTGGGATCGAGTCCCGCATCAGGCTCTCTGCTCAGCAGGGAGCCTGTTTCTCCCCCTCTCCCTCTCTCTCCACCTGCCTCTCTCCCTACTTGTGATCTCTGTCTGTCAAATAAATAAATAAAATCTTAAAAAAAAAAAAAAAAGGCCTGAGTAGGAAAGATGCTTGGAAGTGTTCCAACTCACCCTGTAAGAGAGCCCCTCATTCCTCAGCCATGTTCCTCCGGCCAAACCCAAAGCCTGAAGTCCACATCATTTTTTTAAAAGGATTTTATTTATTTATTTGGCAGAGAGAAAGATCACAAGGAGGCAGAGAGGCAGGCAAATAGAAAGGGGGAAGCAGGCTCTCTGCTGAGCAGAGAGTCCAACGTGGGGCTCAATCCCAGGACCCTGAGACCACGACCTGAGCCGAAGGCAGAGGCTTAACCCACTGAGCCACCCAGGCGCCCCTATCAAAGCCTGACAGGGCATGACATGATAATTAAGACTGAGTATGTACTGTGCACATATGTCTAAGCACTTTTCATGTATTAACTCATTTAATCTTAACAACATCCATGATGGTTAATTTTATGTGTTAATTTCACTTGCTAAGGGCTGCCCAAAAAGCTGGTAAAACATTATTTCTGGGAATGCATGTGACGGTGTTCCCAGAAGAGATTAGCATTTGAATCAGCAGACTGAGTAAAGAAAACTGTCTTCACCAAGGTGGGCATCATCCAATCACAACAGAACAGAAACATGGAGAAAGCAAATTGTCCTCTTTGCTTGAACGGAGACATTAATCTCCTGTGCTTGGAAAATGCCACTCCTGGTCTTGGGTTTTTGGACTCAGACCAGAATTTACACCATCAGCTCCTCAGTTCTCAGACCATTAGACTTGGACTGAATCATACCACCAGCTTTCTTGGTTTTCCAGCTTTTGGATGGCAGATCACAGATCATGGGACTTGTTGACCTCTAACCATGTGAGGAATTCCAGTAATAAATCTCCTCATATTTATCTGTAGAACTCAGACTAATACAAAAACCTTATGAAATAAAATCAATTATTACCTCCAATTTATAAATGCAGAAATACAAGTACATGTAGACTCAATAATGTGCCTTTGGTTACCCAATAAATTTCACAAAAAGAAGGATTCAAGTTCAGGCAATCTTACTTCATATTTCCTCATCCTTGACCAGTGGCAACAATAACAATTAATACTATGATTAAGCATTATTGTGTATCTATTATATGGCATGCCCTATGCTGTATCTTTTTTCATTCAATCTTCACTTCCTCCTCATTAACTGAGAGTTCGTATTCCCATTATACAGATTCTGAGAGGTTAACTAAACAGCCTGGTATCGAACAGTTGTAAATGAGAGAACACAACTCTAAGCTTCTGCCTTTAAAGCACTTTCTGCCCTGTTCTGGAGGCTCTGAGAAATACTCTATTCTATAATTGTAAGAAAATTGAGGGATAGTGGATATAGTCCTAGGTGGCTAAGAGCTATCAACCAACAGAATATGGATATATATACCCAGCATAAAATGATACCAAGGGAAAAAAGTTGAGACAAATTCAGCAACTTTATAGTTCAGAAAAATCCCAGTACTGCTCCTAAAAACACTAGACTCCTTTTCCAGCCATGCCTTACTCCACACTCCAGGGAGGACCTGACCATCAAAAGCCCCTGCCCTCTCTTTAGATCACTTTGGTTACCTAGGACTCCAAAATTCCCCATCCAAATGATCTTCAGCCCAAGAAGGGTATGAATGGAGTGAATTGGGGTGTGTGTTTGCCTTCGTATAGAAAGAACCTACAGATACAAACAGAAATATGGCAAGCTATGGACTAGGGTCTGGGGCCCCACAGCATCAGGCTTCACCACAAAATTATGGTAAATCCAAGAAGTCTACATTTGAACCTGGCTTTTTAAGACAGTTTGAAGCTATATTGGTTAAGAGAAGAGGATGAAGCATATCTTAGGTAAATACTTTAAGTCTGATTCATAACTTTGAAAGACCTATGTCCTTTAAGTCTCCACTGACACCCTTGCCCTGAGTCCAGAATTGCTAAAGGAAGGCTCAAACAAGTTCATTTCTTATCTTTTCCCTCCAACAGAGGCAAATATGCTGCCATGAGCTCACTGTAGTATTTAATTAGTAGTAGTTAATAAACTTACTCTGTGGCTCCACTGAGGCAACTTGCCAGAGAGTCTCATTCCATCTCAGGTAAAGGCAACTTCCTGTAGCTCCCTCCTCAGTCCCCACTGGGGACAAGAAAAAACCATCACCTGGTGTTGTGTAGGAATTTCCATTTACGTGACACATTGGTGTTTATTTCGTTGGCAACAGCTGTTTCATTGATTCGTTTCAATGTTCATTAGCTTGACATGTAAGATTAGACTGTGCTGTCTACGTGATGCCAGAACCGCCAGATGATTTCATTGGACTCAGTCCAATAAGCAGACAATCTATTTTGAAAGAAAAATTAGGCCATTTGTGTTCACTTGGTTGTTATTTTTATTGTTGTTGTTTTTTTAACTATCAATTCTATTAAATCAACAGGGAAATCAGTCATGCTCACTTTTTCCACAGAAGCCAATACAATTCATGCAGCAGTTAAAACAAAACAAAAAATCCAGGTATAAAGTCAAGCTATTAGTCAGTCAGTGTTGGTGCCAGTAATATCGCCTTCATCACCTACGCTGATATTCCATACTGATGAGATGTCTGCAGGGGAATGCTACATGGCATGGGTCAGCATCCCAAAGCCAACAGAGACACAAAATGCACCGGAACAGACACACACTCTTCGGAGTCTTGATGGAGATAGCTCGGCTAGATTTACAAAGTGTTGGTGACTATAGTCACTGCTTATTCTGAACACACATGAGTTCACAAAATCCAAAATGTCTCCATTTCACGTTCCTATGAGCTTCCCGCCTTCCTCCACTGGTTAAGCACAGGAAAAGGTTAAATAAATGTGATCTTATAACCATCTGTGCCGTCATTTGATGTCCAGGGTTGACCTGTCTCAACCCACTTCCTGCCTGGAGGGAAAGGGCCGGATGTCATGGAGCAGGAGATACATAAACAGACTTTGAGACCCAGTTGCTTGGATACTCTGTGAAATTCCCTTTACTGACAAACACACATCGGCATGTTAATAAATTGAGCATCTAACTGAAAGCCATGTGAGAATAAACCTGATTCATTTTCTGTGGATGGCTGCCAAATACAATACAGAGTGATGGGGAATCATTAAAGAAGTAGCTTCCGCAGCGTTGGAAAAAGAGCCCGCTGACTTTAGGGAAGGCACCTTAAAGGAGTGATGCCCCTCCACTTAAAGACAGAGACTCCTCTGGCCAGAGGGAGCAAGTAATTTTCCACTCTAACCTGCAAGTCAGTTGGGTCATAGTACAAATTTGAAAGGCCGGATGCAAGGAGTGAATTTTACTGATCATTTCCCCTTCCTAAGCAGCATCGTCTCCCAGGATTGCTTTGTTAGAACGCAGTAGATCACAGCTTGTGGTAGGTAAGGCCGCAGCCCAAGCTAAACGATTTCATTAGGCACATGCTGACTTAGCACAGATTGTTCCCTTCGGGTCCTGGATCCTACATGGAATTGAATCATCCTCCATCATAATTACCGGAAGCATCAGAAGCAGCTGTTGCCTCCTCTCCAATGCTCATGCCAGACAGCAGACAGCCTGAGGGTCCCATCATCTGACAATGATACGCTTCATTTCAGCGTGCATGCCTGTGCATTCCACTGCCTGGGCCAGGAGCCATTACCTGCCCACTCGCTGCGGAACATAGTGTGGAAAGTTCTCTCCCCAGCAAGAGAGCAGAGCGAAGACAGGGCTAGTGCTCCCACTGAACACAACAGGCTTATGAGCCCTACCCTTCACTGAGACTGTGGAATACTACTGTTAGTATTTGTCCTGAGTTATTTATCCCTGCTAAGGGCCACACTAAGTATTCTGTGTACATTATCTGACTTCATCCTCCAAAATGTCCCTGAGATTAAAAAGTTACACAGTCATCCACCAGAGCAGAAGGGAAAGTAAAACAGACTTTCTCCTTTGCACAGGGTTTATGAAAATAAAAAGGAACGAGAAGACCTGGAGCCACTGATCCAGAAGTTGTGGATGGAGGGAAGAGAATTACGAGCCATCTGTAAACACTTATGATCATCTGCTCTATGGTAGGTCCTGCTGTCGATGCTGGGGATATAATAGAAGACAGTGACATGAGCTTTACACTAGAGGAATTTAAGGATGACTTTTTTTTTTTTAAAGATTTCATTTATTTATTTGAGAGAGAGAGAGCGCGCAAGCATGAGTAGGGGGCGAGGGAGAAACAAACTCCCCACTGAGCAGGTACCCAGGACCCTGGGATCATAACCTGAGCCAAAGGCAGATGCTTAACCGACTGAGACACCACTTAAGGATGACTTTTAAACAGTGTTTTGAGGATTAGGAGGGACATGGTTTGGTATAGGGTGGGGAGGAGGACAAAGGGTCCAGCTGCAGCATCCCCATGGGAGATTTTTTCTAGAGATGAGGCACACGGAGAGTATCTGTCCTTACCTGTATCTGGGGAAAGACTAAATTGGAAAGCTCTTTTATTATACTCTCTGTATATAATGCAAGAAGGAGTATAGAAAGACCCGAAGGGACTGGAGTGTCAAGAGTCTTGTGGGTAAAATCAGCACTACATCCCCTAATGTAACCTCATCCATGACTCCCACTGGAAGATGTAGGCCAGGAGTAAACAATAACAAACCAATTTAGTTCTTACACAGACAGCATGAGATTATTACCCCGATTTTAATGATAAGGAACCAACCTGCCCAAGGCTATATAGCTAGAAAATGACAAGCTGAGAAAACTCAGGTCGCTATGTCTCCAGAGCCTGTCTTCATAATCACTACACTTTATTGTCTCCCAGGCACAGAGGATTCCAGGCAAGTGAAAGATGACATGGAAAAGATGGGACAGGAATCTTCCTCAGAAAACATCTGCTCTCTTCAGTCTTGGCCTCACCCTGGAATCGACATGCTGGGGTCATTTTCCTTGCTCCCAATGTTCCTGTCTACATTGCCACCAACTTGCCCTCCGGTAATACCAGTCATGCTGGAATGCCACCTTACCCTGGACCACTTCGTTCGTCCCTGCTGAATGTTCTTTCTTTGTCTTTACAAGGAATGCTTATCACTAATGCAGAAATTCAATTGCCGTTTGGATTTATTTATTCATTAGCCTGATGCATAGCACACACCTTTCAGTGCTACACTAGTAATGAAATCAGCATATCTGACAGAGAGAGACAGTGTACATGTTCAGACGAGACAGAAACTAAGCTGACGCAAGCCCCACAATCTCGTATGACCGCCGCCAGCGTGCTGTGCTAATCCTCTGACCTGTTCTTTCTGCATATGTGGTGATCAGTGATAACACATGCTGAGGCTGCACCTGCAGAGGCTGGAGCAGAAAATGCACTGCCCGAGGCTGCCTTGCTCATTTGGCAAAGGGCCCCGCACTTGACTAAGAGAATCCCAGGGGAAGGTGAGCCCCTGCCCAGTGGATTTGTGTGACATAGGTCACGTTCCTTCCAGATAACAGGCTGACACAGTCATACTATCACAAGGCCAAAAATAAGACACGAATTCTGATTTTTTTGTTCTTGTTGTTCAAGTGGCCTTCACATTCACGCAGGGTCTGGTATACCTGACTCTCTTTGTGGTTCTTGGCACTGATGGGGCCCTCCTGCCTGAATTCCTGGACAGACAGACTCTGGGAAATGCTGAGTGATCGGCGAGAGTATGCAATGACTCAGGTGGCAGACACAGCAATCAGGGCCAGGCACAGGTGGCATCCAGAGTCATTTATGTAGAAGAAGAACTGGGAAGACAGGGGAAACCCAGACATTTGAGAGTCGTGTACCCCTGGATTCAAATGTCTACTCTGCCACTAACTTACTCTGAGACTTTAAGCAAGTCACTTAATTTTTCTTTCTTTTATAAGCTGGTGATAAAATCCACCCCAGATGGAGTGTGTGAGGATTAGAGATGGACACGGTGGGCGCTCCATCCTTCACTGGGATGATGATGATTCCACAAGGAACCATCAAGAGCCACTACAGAAAGGAGACATAAATCTGAAGTCCAGGAGATGAACCAGAAATGTGAACTGAAGACCATAAATCAACGAGTAAAAAGTTATAAACCAACAACAATTCACAGAAAGGAAAGGAAGGGCAGTTCGTTCTGTTTGCCATTCATGTGGTGGCTTATTTTAAAGGAGCCCAGTTGCCTCCTGGAGCCACTGGTGTTCCATAGTATCAGTGAATTCTGACCACCCTGATACCTGAAAGAGTCCCCAGGACCCCTGGTAGCAGCTGGATAGTCTTTCTCCTCTTGAAAACAGAAGCCCTTTATTACGCTGAAATCAGGAAGAGCAAAGAGGCACAATAAAGATGTCTCGTCTCATCTTGAGTTTTCCTGCTAAGTTTCTGAGGAAACTTGGAGCCATAGTTTTAAAATGATGCCTGCTCTAATTGGATTTGATATATTCCAAAATCCTTTCTGGGTCAAAATACATCATTCTAAACTCCTCTAGCATAACACTCAGTTGTATCTAACTCAAAGGCTATTTTTCCTTCTTCCTACTTATATCTGTACAAGATTTGATTGTAGTATATCTCGTGTCACACATGTTACAAGGCAATCTTTATTTGTACCTCTGTCCATCCACAAGACTATAAATCCCTTGAAGGCAAAGACAGAATTTTATATGCCTAAGACTCCTAGAATAAACTAGTTGTACAATAATGTGATTATTACATGAGTCGATACTATGAGACAACACATAGCAACACTGTGAATTGAAGAATTTGTATCCAAGTTTCCTTTCAACCCAAATATCTAGTCAAACCAAAAGGCTCTATCCAGATTACATTAGTGTGAAAATATTACCATTTGGCTATTATAATCAAGTTAAACTCCAAGAATTAAAATTGTGCAAGAAGATAAAAGCTGCCATTTTTATAAGCAGAGTTGTATAATACATTGACATTGGAACGGTCCATATGAATTACCCAGAAATCCTGAGTAACCTAGCATTTCCTTCTAAAAATAATTTTATTTTTGGTTGCAGTTTCCCTCATTCGTTCCACTGGTAAGTAACAACTCAATCTCCAGCTAAACTATATAATTCCAATCTGCTTTAATTCTACACATTGCATCTCTAACCAAAGCAAATCACTGTGCAATTATATATCAATCTACCACAAAATGAATTAATAGTAGTAATAATAGCCATCATTTCCTAGGTGAATATTACTTGTATTTCATTGTTTGACATTAATTATCTCCTTTCCTCTTCAAAATGACCCTCTGAAAGGGTACTATTGATATCCCCACTTTATAGATAAAAAGACTGAAACACAAAGGGCTTTGTCACTTATCCCATAGGCATGTGGATCTGTTCAGCCCACGTCATCCCCTGTCACTGGAGCTGAGGAGAAAGACTTGAGAAGAAAAAGCTTGAATAATAATGGATTAGTTACCACCACCATTTATCTTGTAGGAACTCTCTCAGCTATGACATTTAATATCATTTTATTAGGATGATCTATCTTGAAATTTGCATATTCTACAAGGAACAACCCTCAGTTACAACCAAAGAAATGATGCATTTTAATATAAAGCACTGGTACATCATTAGTTATCATTGCATTGGTCTATATGGATTACACCATAAGAGACCATATTTCATCATCTTCCAAATCCCCACAAAGTCTACAACAGAAAAACAGCAGAGAGAGACATGGTGTAAGAATGCATAAATCCCCAGGCCATGTTGCAGAGGCGTTACTATTAGACAACCAAGGAAGCAGCATTGTACTTCATGTGGAAAGAAAACCATACTTCATACTTTGTCCTTCTATTTTTACATGTATGAGCATCATCATTATTTCTAAGTTTGCGCATTACAGTTCTAAACCTAGCCCCTGCTCCTTGCCTTCCTGACAGTGCTTCTCAAACTTAGATAATTCCTTAGGCATCATCTGATTTCTCTAATCTCTTGTTCACTCACAGTGATAGGACATAATGAAATTAAAACCTTGGAAATGCAAATAAAAATGATGCAGATGCCCACTGTCAGAGCCAGCCCAGAAGATAATCAATGAGTTGTGTGATGTCAAAGTCAGTAGTTGGACATCAGAAGAGCAGACATCAAAAGTTCAGTAGAGTGCACAGAAGAATAGAAAGGATAAGCCAGGGCATATGAGACAACTGAAAATGGCAACACAGGAGGAGATTCTGGCAATGCAAAAATTTTGGCAGATGGTTTTTACTTAATAACAATAATAATGGTAACACAACCATTTATTAAGGGACTATTAGGTGTCAGATACTGTTAAGTTTTTTATACAGTTATGTGTTTAATCCCTTCATTAACTCCATGAAAAAGGGATTATTATCTAATTTTACAAATGAGGGGACTAAAAATCAGAGAGATGAAGAAACTGGTCTAAAGTGAGACAGCTATTAAATGAGAAAGACAGAAACCAAACCCAGTTCTGTTAGATTCAAAAGCCTGTTATTTCTTAACACCATACAAAATCCCTTCCTTGCATTTTTTACCACTAAGTATGGAGTGTCTCCTTTAAAAGATATATTAGTGGATTTTTCAGGCAATATTACTGTCCATCTTAAAGGTTCAAACCTGTAGTCTTAGCTGGATTCTTGATCCACTCCTTCCAAATCAGCCTAGTCTCATAGCAACGGTATGTTTTTAGCTTTCAGTTCTTTATTGAGAGGCTAACCCCAAATCCATATCCACATTAGCCAGTGCCATTTGCTCAGTGCAATGGGTCGTTCCCTTTTCCCATTTCCTGGCTCCCTTCAGAATCTTTATAGTGTGTTATTTCTGGACCAGTTGTTCACTGTGACCGTGAGTAAAGACTCAGAGCATCTGCCAGCTTCCTAGCAGATGACTGAACTCTAGTGAATGGCTACTGACCTGTGGACTAAGGAGCAGAGGCTGTCTACGCCTGTGCCTAATGGAGAGACTCTTCCAGAATTTCACATGGTAACAACCTGGGATTCTACTGACCACTAGAAGATGAGAAATCTCAATAATAATGATGATGGTGATAATAATGACAATAACATAACATTTACCAAGTATTTCTGAGTGTTTATTGTGTGCCAGGCACTGCTCTAAGTACATGAAACGTGCATTAGTTAATCTTCGTAACAGTTGAAGAAGGCAGGTATCATCCTTAGTCCCATTTTACAAGTGAAAAAACTGAGGCCCAGAGAAATTAAGTTATCCAAATCCACAAAAGCCAGAAAACAGCAGAGCAAGGATTCAAATGCTAATTATCTGGATTCAGAATCCATGACTGCTTCCTGCACCATGTTCTAGTTAGGCAAAAGTTTGGGTTTTATTTGCTGCCACCTATTTGTTCCACAAAAGGGGACTAGGATCCAAAGCATTAATCAGGAGAAGCAAAAGGCCTCTCATAGAAGCCAACAAGATAATGGCTGATTCATAGTAGAAAAGGAAATAGTAGTAACAACTAGCTGGTGCTGAACTCCTCCCTGTACCATGTGCAAGCACCCTCTCACAAAACCCACACTAATCCTATTAGAGACACCTTAAGGGTAACATGAACTCCAATTAAGAGACAAAGAAGTATGCTTACCAAGGACACACTTGGTAAAAGACAAAGAAAGGGGCACCTGAGCTCAGTCCTTAAGCATCTGCCTTCCGCTCAGGTCATGATCCCAGAGTCCTGATATCAAGCCCACATTGGGCTCCCTGATCACCCTGAAGCCTGCTTCTCCCTCTCCCACTCCCCCTGCTTGTATTCCCTTTCTTGATGTTTCTCTGTGAAATAAATAAATAAAATCTTTAAAAAAATAAAAGACAAAAGACTATATCAGATATCTACTCCCACAGTAATGCTGCCTGACTGACCATCCAAAATTTGCTAGCTCAAAACAAACACTCTTATTTAGCCCCCATTTTCAGATTGATACTTTGGCTTGGTTGGGCTGGGCAATTTCTCTGTTTTTCCTGGGATTCCTCATGCATCTGAGGTCAGCTGTGGGTCAAAAAGGCAGCTTTGTTGGATTTTGATTGGGCTCTCTCATCTCTGGGACTCAACAGACAGAGTATCCAGAGAACACAGATATACGTGCAAGACCTATTGAAGGTTATACTTGGAACAGTATATCATGTTTTCTACCACTTTCTGTTAGTCAAAGCAAGTCACAACACCAGCTCCAATTCAAAGGCTGGAAAATAGATGGGAAGGGGTACAAAATTGTACTGCAAAGGGCACAGATCTATGAAGCCAAGAACTATTGTCATTCTGTAATCATCTATTGCAAGGCAAAACACAAAACCAGTTCTGACCAACGCCAGGGTCCTTACAGGTATGCAAAACTACTTCCAATACAAAATTCAAGTTTGCATACCTTTAAAAAAAACACTCAAAAAATGCATTTATATAAAATATGTGATATATATGGAAATGAAGTATTATTCACCCACGAGAATGAAGGAAAACTTGCCATTTACAACAAATGGAGGGATTTTGAGGGTATTATGCTAAGTGAGATAAGCCAGATAAAGACAAGTATTCTATGTCATTCATATGTGGAATCTAAAGAAGCTGAACATACAGAAACAGAGATTAGAATGGTGGTCACCAGGGCCTAGGGGATGGGGGAGATGTTGGACAAAGTGTAAAAACTTGCAACCATAAGATGAAGAAGTTCTGTAGATCTATTGCAAAATACAGTGATTATAGTCAACAATACTATATTATATACTTAATATATATTTACAAAATTGCTAAAAGATTAGATCTTAAATGTTCTCCTCACACAAAAATGATAGTTATGTGATGTGATAAAAGTGTTCACCAGGTGTTTGCATTTATCCTGCTTTGCATTCTCTGAGCTTCCTGAATCTGTGGATTCATGTCTGACATTAACTTGGGGAGCCTCTAAGTCATTATTGCTTCAAGTATTTCTTCTCTTCCTCTCTTTTCCCCCTCCTTCTGGTAGTCTCACATCACATATATTATACCTTTTGTCATTGTCCCATAGTTCTTGGATAGTCTGTTCCATTTTTTTTTTAAGTCATCTTTCTCCTAGCTTTTCCATTTTGAAAGTCTCTACTGACATATCCTCAAGCTCAGAAATTCTTTCCTCAGCCATATCCAGTCTACTAATAAGCTCATCAAAGGCATTTTCATTTCTATTACAATATTTTTGACTTCTAACATTTCTTTTTGGTTCATTCTGAGAATTTCCATTTCTGCTTACATTAGCCATCTGTTCTGGCATATTGTCTATTTTTTCTATTAGAAACCTTAGCCTATCAATCATAGCTATTTTAAATTCTCTGTCTGATAATCCCAATCTCTGCCATATCTGAGTCTGTTCTGATACTTGCTTGCTCTGTCTCTTCAGACTGTGTGTCTTGCCTTTATTATACCTTGTAATTTTTTGTTAAAAGCAGGATATGACACAATGGGAAAAGAACTCCAGTAAATAGGGCTTTAGTGATATGGTGGCAAGTTGTAAGAGGCAGGTAAAGCATGTTGTAGTCCTATAATTCGATCTCAGTCTTTTAGTGAACATGTGCCCTTGTGCTCTGCTTCTCAACTCCACCATCTAGTTAGGTGGGACAAGATGGCCACAGGAGGCTGGGGAATCCCTTTCTTTAGGTCAGCTGGGCTCTCATAAAACACCAAAAGATCAGGTTTCTGGTAAAACAGTTTCTCTTGAGGGCAGGCCTTGTTAAGAACAGAGTGCTCTAGCATATTTCAAAATGGTTCCTTTTCCTCTTCCTCTGCCAGAAGGATGAGAGAATTTTCCTTCAATATTTACTGTGAAATCCTGGTAGAGATTTGAGAGGTAAAACTCACAGAAGTGTGTGGACTCTTTTCTGCCTTGATTGCCAAGGAGTTCTTACTTCTCAGACTTGTCCACTGACCCTCTAGCAATTTGTCAGTTACAGTTTAGGTTCTCCCAGCCTGTACCAGTTCCTAAGGAGGTTTCTGCTCATCAGTTTCTTCTCTGGTAAGTTAAAATTTTCTGTATCACCTGTCTCTAATTTTGGGTGGCAGTAACTTTTCCTGTGACTTAAATTCTCTGGAAGAACTAGAAAGAATCATTAATTTGTTAATTTTCTTTTAGTTTGTCCAGTTTTTTACTTGTCATTAGGACAGAGTAACAACTTCTAAGCTCTTTATATGCTGGATCAGAAATCACAAATTATCTTTCATTGATGTTTATCAAGTTCCTAGTATCTATAATACTTAATGAGCTGGATTTATCTTTCAGTTCACTTGTTAGAGGACTCAAAGGAAAAAGGGATATGATGGGTATAAGATGATGGTAGCTTCAAAGAAGAAAGATTTCAATTGTGCAGGAATGAATCTGAAAGTGTTTTCCTATGGATTTTTCATGCTTTTTGGAGAAATCAGTTGGCTTTAGAGACAGAGTGAGTAATAAAACTAAAGGCAACTTTTTTTTTTAAAAGATTTTATCTATTTATTTGACAGAGAGAGATCACAAGTAGGCAGAGAAGCAGACAGAGAGAGAGGGAGAAGCAGGCTCCCCGCTGAGCAGAGAGCCTGATGCAGGGCTCAATCCCAGGACCCTGAGATCATGACCTGAGCCAAAGGCAGAGGCTTTAACCCACTGAGCCACCCAGGCGACCCCAAAGGCAACTTTTACTTATGGGGACTTATTTCTGGTCATAGTGGGTCTAAAATAGCATACTCAATAAGAACCCAAGAAAGCTGAAATTCCTTGAGGACAAAACAAAGAAGCAGCAAAAATCTCATGGGTTTTCCAATTTTCTGCCCCTCTCTTAGCCTCTGTGTATGCCAAGCATTGAGTTAGGCATTTCACATATGTACTCATCATTTTAACTTATATTTCATATTCATAAAGAGCCATACTTAGATCAGAGACAGCCCAAGAACCCAACTGCCTGGGTGATATTTTAAGTTTCAATACGGTTAAATCCTCCAATCTCTCTATGGCTTCAAATGCCTCAAATTGGACCATCCATTGCTTGGGTATCATCCAGAACTATTTTCTCACCTTTCTCATAAAAATATGAATTAATGCAGCAAGTTAATTTTGTTGGTTCATTTCCATTTTACTCTATTACTATTACTATTACCACTACTACTACTTTTAGTTATGGTTCCATTAGTAGAAACTAGAGATCTTCTTCAAAAGAGAAGTCAGGCTGTGAAAAAGTAGTTCCTTAAAATTCAGATAACAAAAAAGTAACCATGAAGGAAATAGAAAAATCAGCTAGCCAAGAAAATAGCTTATTTTACATCTAAGTTTCCTTTTCTCTCAAGTTTGTTCAAAGTCTCCTTTAGCTGACAAATATCTTCATTCAAGGAAAGGAACATTTGTTTCAGATAATGTTCTTATTCCTGAAGGAAAAGGAAAGGCAAATTCTAAAGTGAAGGATGTCCTGGGGAATTAGTTTGGCAAATGATATGACATTTTCCTGTTCTCATTTAATATCATACAAGAATAAATACAGGTGACATGGAACCAAGTAGAAGAAAAGATACTTAGAATAATAGAATGTGAAATCAGAATGGTTCCTTAGAGATCAGCTAGTCCAACTTCCTTGTTTTCCTGATGGGATCTGAGACCCAAAGAAGCAAATTTCATTGTCCAAGTCACCTAGATTGTTAGTGGCAAAACTGAAAGGAGAACCAAAACTCAGAATTCCCTATTCACTGACTTTCTTAATTAATTTTGCAGGACTCAAAGAATCTTCTTCCAAAGCCTGGCACATATCTGTCCACGAACTTACATTCTCTTCTGTCAAGCTACCAGGTAAGGGCCACATTCTACTCTCCAGCAAAAAGATGATATGTGTAGTTTTACTACATGGGTGTCACCTAAGGAGGTGTCACCTAAGGAGGCCTAGGATAGAATTTATAGAGTTTTCTGAACTTCAATGGAAAGTATTTTCTTCAGTAGCCTATAAATGAGACTGAGCATTTTCTTCAATTACATACAGATGTAGGCAACAAACCACAGTAGTATTATTAGTTTCTGTGACTTTGTTACCATAGAAATCAGATGCTTTTATATCCTTCTCCAGTTTTTGTACACTTTAAAACATCATTTATGTTTATAACGATTTTGAAATTATGATACTTATCAGACTTGCTCCTAGATATTAATATTTAATGTCTTTGTAAAAAGGCACATACATTGCCATTTCATAAATGTAGTTTTTAATAGTTGGTCATTGGTTTCCTTAGCAACCATACATAATTTATTTTATGGCAGGCCTTGAACAGGCAACCATATAAAGTTGTATAATTCTCTCCCAAAAGTCTTCCATAACACAAGGTCCCTAAGAACACTTCTGGGCCTGGCTATATCCCTGATTTTAAAGTAGTCCTACAGCCCACGGCAGGGAAGAGCACCTTTAAAAATGTATCCACAATGGGGAAACAGACCACTGTATGATCTACTGGGACAAATAAGTACAAGTAATTAAGAAATTGGCTTGAATTAACCAAATTCAGCAACAAGGGCTGAATTTTAGGGTGGAGGGCTAGGCTTCCAATTTCAAATTAGGACTTGGGGGTTATTATCAATTCTTCCTGTGCAGCCCTTCCTGCTACCTTTCCTCCTCTCTTTGCCTACCCTAGGATGCAGCATATCAGTGAAACTCTGGGGACTCTGGGGACCAAGTATCTCCACTGTGGAACACCACTGTGAAAGAACTGGATCCTAAAGGATCTTTCTCTATGGCAAAGAGGATGTCAGAAGCAGTGTAAGCTAAAGCCTTGAGCAACTCAGAGATGGGCAAGTCAGAGAAGAAAGAGAGGAGTGTAACAGTAAACCATAATTAGCAGAACATCAATTAACAACTCAGCAGAAAGAAAGCAGCAGCATCAAATATCACAGTAGGGACCATGTCACATATTGCAGACTGTGCTGGTTAAGAACTCAAATGCCAGTCCCGGACTGTCCAAGTCTGAACCTACTCAGCCTCTTCCAAGATATGTGATCTAGGCAAGCTACTCCGCCTCCCACAACTCTTTTTCCCTGTCACTAAGATATGAATAATAGCTATTACCTTCATAGAGTTTTGTGAGAACAGAATGAATTAATTTGAGGAAAGTGTATACAATATGGTCAAGCACATTGGAAGCATTCAACAGTAAATATTATACATTAGTGATAGCAGTGACTCTGAATATAAACATAGGACAACTATGTCCTCCAGCCCATTTTTGAAAACTAGCCTGTTTTGAATGCATGAACTGGTGTTGGCATTAGGAGTACACTCAGGTTACATATATAAGACCCCTTGGAATCCTGGGAGATTTTTGAGGGATGTAGTTCCTAGAAATAACCTATTAGTCAACTTGATGAGGCCTCAAGATATCAAATTTAAGGGTATTATTAGAAAAGTGAAGCATGAAACATAGCAGCCAATCCTTCAGAATGACTGTTATTTTTATAACACTTTAAGATCAAGAATAATGGTAATTGTTATATGTACAATAAGAATATTTAGCAAATTCTTAAATTACTTTGATTTTAAAGACTGAATTTTAGTATTCTAAGTCCTAGATCTCAGGTACTCTTGCCTACATACAAGAAAGCATGTCTGATCCACTGTAAGAATGCAATAAATGCCACTGAATAAATGAAGAACGAGTTAATGAGAGGACTCTCCGCTGTGAAAGGTAAGTCTTAGAGAATTCACAATACCTGTGAAATCTACATTACATTTCATTTTGAATGCTATTAATGACTTGGGATAATATACATTCTAACAGTATGTTGAAAATATACATGTCTGTCTGAGGTGTAAATAGGAGTGTCATTTATTTCTTTGCTAATCCTTCCCTCCTACTGGTGTTACCTATGGCACAGTAATCTGGCCAGGTGTTACCTATGGCACAGTGATCTGGGCCAGGTTATTATATTTCTGGAGTTTTATTCTAACCTGTCACTGTCACATAACTTCAGTTGCAATATTTTATGGGTCAGTTTCTCTAGAAATAATAGTGTACTTACTGTATGCAACAGGGACATGTATTCATACTTCTTTTTCCCTCAATTCCCATGGTAACTTCCATTCTTTATCTTTAGACAGTAGCAAGTCTAACCCAATTGTTATTCACCTTCTGGTTACATATCTAGGGAGACCCAAGTGTTCACAAATGCCCATGTTTGTAAATGGGAGGCTGAATCTCTTCAGCTACTAGGATACCTAATTGACTGGAAGAGTAGTGGTCTTTATTTCTAAAACATTTGTGTGGTTCAGGAAAAGTTGTAGCATCCCCAAGAGAATTATCACCTGTAATGTGCAGCATGGGACAATCCTCTTGTCTGCTCTGTGGCTCTATGTTTCCCTAAGCTACCCCTTCTCTTGTCCATTGGCTCTAGCACCCCAAAGCCTAAGGATCCCCATACATAGAGTCTAACAGCCCCAAACAGCCAATCACCCACAAATTCAAAGTCAGAACATTTCCTTTCCCATTTTTTCTTAGGGTTCTGCTATACCTTCTTAAATCTGAAACACAAAATTCTAGTCCCTAATAAATAACAGAATTTGGGAATAGTATGATGTCCTCAATGCCAATATGGATGTCCTCAATGCCAACATGGAACTACTGTCACTTTAGTTAAAGCGGCCAGGAAAATCTAAGTCTGAATTTTGATAACACATTTGGCAACAAGTACGAATATCATGAAATATTCTAATTAACTCAAGGAAATATTTACTGAGGGGTGCCTGGGTGGCTTAGTCAGTTAAGTGTCTGCCTTTGGCTCAGGTCATGATCCCAGGATCCTGGAATCAAGTCCCACATTGGGCTCCTTACTTAATGGGGAACCTGCTTCTTCCTCTCCTTCTACATGCCCCTCCCCCTACTTGTGCTTTCTCTCTCTCTCTCTCTCTCTCTCTTTCTCTTTGTCAAATAAATAAAATCTTAAAAGAAAAAAAGAAAATATTTATTGAGAACTAGTTTTGTAGTGGATAAGATAGGGGCAATAATGGGAGTAACTGATATCTTTGAGGACATCATTGTGAGTGGTAAAACTAACACAAATGAAGTACTTAGATGCTCCTAATTAAGGGTAAGTTCATTGGCACTGGCACAAAGCGAGAAAGATACATCAGTTGCTCTTGGTGTGGATCAATGAACACCACAGAAATGAACTTGGACTGGACCATTATGTGAATCATCAAACTTGAATCTGCATAAAATGTGGAGAAATCAAGAATCTGAAATCCTCAGTCTCACACACACACACACACACACACTCACAGCAGTCATCTTACTAAACCTTATACAACTAGTTTCCTTAATTGTATTCCTGTTCTTTGCTAATCTGTTAAACTGTCCTAATGTTTCTGATAGATCTGGTGGTCTAGGAGTATCAAAGCAAGCATATATTAATTCAGTTATTTTTCTGTATGGAAATGTACAGTTATACAAATCTTCCATTTTCCCATCACACTCATCATTGCTGGAATATATCATTGACTACTTTGTGATCACATTCTTTCACATGGAAAAGTATGCTGTCAGTAATGCAAATGTATAGGCACTTGACTAGGACTATGATATTTTTCTTTTGATTTTCCTTTTAGGATTCCACGTGCCTAAAATTTTAAGCACAAATATCCTTACTGGTTTCTTATAACTGCAAAGAGTAGAAACATTCTTCTAAGTCCTTACAATGGATTAGACCCAATTAAGTTAGGTGCTAGAATTATCCCCATTTTACAGATGAGGAAACAGATTCAGAGAGATTAAGTCACTTATCCAAGGGCAAATTCCTATTAAGTTGTCAGGTCAGGATATGGAAAAAAATTCTGTCTGGATGGCTCTTCTTTTCTTTAGTGAGACAGAGAAATGCCTTTAGCACAATTCTCCAATTTTCATGAGGAGGGATTTTCTTAAGTACTACCAAACACTATGAACACTCTTTTATCTCTGTAAAAATGTGGAATGAACTGCCTGATTGGTGGTAAGAGTCATAGGTCTATGTTTCTCTAATGAGTGAATCTGATCTATTAAATGGCTTGAGCATGAAGGAATTAATCATTTTCTCCCTCCTTCTTCACCTGGACCAGTAGGAGGCAATGACCCGCACCCACAGAACTCAACTTTGCTTCAGGTAGGCAAATTTAAAAATGCAGGGTAGTTCTACAGTAAACTAACTTTACTACACAAACTTTAACAAATTCTCTAATCTAACCACTTTTGAAATCAGAGAATATTTTGGTTTTCCATTCTCCTGACTCTTTAGTCTTATTTTTCTATTGATTCAGAAATCAGTCCAGGAGATGCCTGCTGTTTTGTAATATATTGCTGTATAACAAATCACTCCAAAATTTGGTGGCTTAAAATAAAAACAATCATGTTTCTGGCTCACAAATTTACAATTTGGGCAGAGTTTGGCAGGGTGGGCTTATGTGATCCCATAAAGCATCAACAGCCCAACTGGCCGGGAGGATACTTTTCCAAGATGGCTCACTTACATGACTGGCTAGTTGGTGGGGGTTTTCAGCTGGGAGTTCATCTGGGGCTGCTGGCCAGGGGTCACTCCCTGGGGCTGGTTAGGTTTCCTCACAGCATGATGGCTGAGTTTCAAGAGCAAGTGTTCCAAGAAGCCCAGATGGAACCTGCAAGAGTTCTTATGAACCAGCCTCAGAAGTCCCAGAATATTCCTCTGCAGCATTCCATGATCAAGCATACAGCAGACCTCTCAGGCAAACTAAGATGCAAGGGAACTTCCATGTTTCAACAGAAGGAGAAGCAAAATAAAATTGCACCTACTGTTAATCTATCATAGATGTTATTGCTTGAGCTTTCTTTAGAAGTTCAACTTCCTACACAAAAAGATGGAAGACTGTTCCATGCTCTTGGATTGGAAGAATAAACATTGTCAAAATGTCTATACTGCCTAGAGCAATCTATACTTTTAATGCCATTCCGATCAAAATTCCACCAGTATTTTTCAAAGAGCTGGAGCAAATAATCCTAAAATTTGTATGGAGTCAGAAGAGACCCCGAATTGCTAAGGAAATGTTGAAAAACAAAAACAAAACTGGCGGCATCACGTTACCCGATTTCAAGCTTTACTACAAAGCTGTGATCACCAAGACAGCGTGGTACTGGCATAAAAACAGACACATAGACCAGTGGAACAGAGTGGAGAGCCCAGATATGGACCCTCAACTCTATGGTCAAATAATCTTCGACAAAACAGGAAAAAATATTCAATGGAAAAAAGACAGTCTCTTCAATAAATGGTGCTGGGAAAACTGGACAGCGATATGTAGAAGAATGAAACTCGACCATTCTCTTACACCGTACACAAAGATAAACTCGAAATGGATAAAAGACCTCAACGTGAGACAGGAATCTATCAGAATCCTAGAGGAGAACATAGGCAGCAACCTCTTCGATATCAGCCACAGCAACTTCTTTCAAGATATGTCTCCAAAGGCCAAGGAAACAAAAGCAAAAATGAACTTTTGGGACTTCATCAAGATCAAAAGCTTCTGCACAGCAAAGGAAACAGTCAACAAAACAAAGAGGCAACCCACAGAATGGGAGAAGATATTTGCAAATGACAGTACAGACAAAAGGTTGATATCCAGGATCTATAAAGAACTTCTCAAACTCAACACACACAAAACAGATAATCATATCAAAAAATGGGCAGAAGATATGAACAGACACTTCTCCAACGAAGACATACAAATGGCTATCAGACACATGAAAAAATGTTCATCATCACTAGCCATCAGGGAGATTCAAATTAAAACAACATTGAGATACCACCTAACACCAGTTAGAATGGCCAAAATTACCAAGACAGGAAACAACGTGTGTTGGAGAGGATGTGGAGAAAGGGGAACCCTCTTACACTGTTGGTGGGAATGCAAGTTAGTGCAGCCACTTTGGAGAACAGTGTGGAGATTCCTGAAGAAATTAAAAATAGAGCTTCCCTATGACCCTGCAATTGCACTGCTGGGTATTTACCCCAAAGATACAGATGTAGTGAAAAGAAGGGCCATCTGTACCCCAATGTTTATTGCAGCAATGGCTACGGTCGCCAAATTGTGGAAAGAACCAAGATGCCCTTCAACGGATGAATGGATAAGGAAGATGTGGTCCATATACACAATGGAGTATTATGCCTCCATCAGAAAGGACGAATACCCAACTTTTGTCGCAACATGGACGGGACTGTAAGAAATTATGCTGAGCGAAATAAGTCAAGCAGAGAGAGTCAAGTATCATATGGTCTCATTTATTTGTGGAGCATAACAAATAACATGGAGGACATGGGGAGATGGAGAGGAGAGGGAGTTGAGGGAAACTGGAAGGGGAGATGAACCATGAGAGACTATGGACTCTGAAAAACAACCAGAGGGTTATGAAGGGGTGGCGGGGGGGGGGGGGGGTGGGGGGGGTGGGAGGTTGAGGAACCAGGTGGTGGGTAATAGGGAGGGCACGTACTGCATGGAGCACTGGGTGTGATGCCAAAACAATGAACACTGTTATACTGTAAATAAACAAATATAAATAAATAAATAAATAAAAAGAAGTTCAACTTCCTAAAAGGTAAAGCCATATAAAGAGTAAAATATGAAACATATAAGAAAATAGAAATCATATTTCAGCTTGCTAGTTTTTCTGGAAATTTTAAGAACAGTACCAAAAATATAAAAACTCTATTCCTAAATCCCAGTAATTTTCAGCTTTATGGATAATGAGTGATTCATGGAAGAATCTCATGTTCCAAGGTCTCATCAGACATCAATATAAAGCTGACTTTCTATCATTAATTTGAAGTATTTATTGCCTGATTCCTAATTTCTAAAATTGTTCCTGAGCAGAACCATAACCCATAATGGCTTTTTAAAAACTGCTTCTCATCCACTTAGTATTTTTCCATTCATTTACTGTTCTTTTCAAAATCCATTAGGGAGAAGAAAAATGGCACTCTAAACTTGAAGATGCCATTTCAATTGCCTAAATTGAATAGTCTGAACCAGGTAATCAAAAGATTCTCTGAACTGCTGTTTTCTTAAAATTTCAATTAGCTCCTGTATGGTTGTAAAAAATTTTCACCAGACATAACAGAATTAGAAAATCATGCCCTACCAATGTAGGACAGGTGAGTATTCTGAGTTACTACTCCCATCTGTCTATTTTGTTACTGAAGACATTTACTACCATTGGATATGAAAGTTAGAAGTGCACATGTATAGTTATTAAGGTTATAAGTAGTTCAAGATCTGGTGGATCTTTTAAAATAGATTTTTGAGAGACTCAAAATGAGACCATTATCTCAAAGGTATCTTCTGATATGGGAAAGAAAAAATATGGACGCTTATTCTTTAACTTTATGAAGTCCAGGAACACAAAACTTTGCCACATGGAGTTTATGTAGATGCTAGAGAAAGAGTCTGCTCAATGTCAGCCTTTTAATAACAAAAGGGAAGTATTTTTCCAAGGGGAAATCACAAGCTCTGTCTGGAAGATCTAAAGCCATCTGGGAGATAATCTCACATGCTCTTTACTCCCTAAAAATGTTATGACTCAAAGGTTGCAGCTCTTTTACACATTTATTATGGATGCAAATTTTTTATAAAAGAACTTTAAAGTTCATCAACTGCCAATTATACCAACTAATAATCAAAATGAAAAAATAACATTGTAATATTTTACTATTTATTTCATTTAAAAAGCAGAATTACCAATACATAGAATATTAAGGAGATCTAATAAATAGCTAATCCTGTATTCTTCATTTCAAGAAATATGATAAAATAGAATTCAGCTATAAATTTTAAGAAATAATGATATTTATTGGATACAGTTTATCCAACTGCATATTTGCAGGAAAAATAGAAAAGGGACAAATATGAATGTTCAATTAGCACACTGTACCAGGAGGACATATTAACAAAATCTTAACTTTGATAAATAAGTCATTCTCTGATACTGATAAAATGTAAGAAAAAGAAAAGGAAGAAGAAACTATAGCTGAAGAGACTTAAAAGATATATCAAATAAAAATAATGAAATAGGTAAGATTAGGGTCTAGAAAATTGGATTGGTTCAACTATAAAGAAAGGCAAGGAAACAATGACTTTAAATTTTATGATAATGATTATTTTGGAAGAAGAGAGGGTTTATGGAAGAATTTCTGGGATGACTGACAAAGTATTCTTAATGGGTGGTGATTCCAGATGTGTTTGCTTAATAATATTTTATTAAGCTACATATTTGTGTGGTTTTTGAATCTTTCTCTCATTTTACAAAAGAAAAAGCTAAAAAAGAATAATTGAGGAATAATGTATTTACATTTTTTTTAAAAATACACTCTCTTGTATTCATAGATATAAAAAATCAGGAAGGAAAACAACATATACAATTGAATAATAGTGAAAATGCTTTATATCATAAATTCTAATAAGCAAATAATGTGGTAAACAAAGGGAAGTGCAGAGCCACAAACAATTATTATAGAAAAGAATGAAAGTTAAGCTAATTTGTGTGTTAAATCTCCATACTGAAAGTTAGAAAAAAAGAAAAACCTGAGGAATGGAGAAAATGAGTAATAAAATGTGAAATTCAAATAGAAGAATATCCTACAGTATAGAAGAAAAGCAAACTGGCAAGACTAATCCAGAATAAAAGAGAAAACTAAACAATAGTGGCAATTAACAGGGAGCCTAATTGCACATGCAGCAAATATTAAGAGATAATAAAATAATATTATAAACAACTTGATGCAGAGGCTTTGAAAGGATATACAAACATCAAGTTCCTGGAAAAACATAATGTACTAAAACTGAGCCAAGAAGAAATAAAATATTTGAATAGTCCTATAAATGTGAAAGAAATGTAATCAGTTATAAAAAAAAAAAAAAAAAAAAAAAAAACTTCCTACAAAGCAAACACCAGGGCCAGAGGCTGTTATAAGACAGTTCTCAAAACACTGAAAGATAATTCTAATTTTATACAAACACTTCTAGAAGAGGAGAGGCATATATAACCTTGACACTAAGAACAATAACACATTCAGAGAAACAAAAAATTTAAGTCAATCTCATACATAAACATGTATGCAAAAATCTTAAAATATTAACAAGCAAAATAGAGCAATGTGAGTAAAAGATAAAACATCATGATCAACTTGATTTTATCCTGAAAGTGAAAGGCTGATGTAACACTGGAAATATTTTCATATGCTTTATCAAAATAAACAATGAAGACAGAAAACTCAGGCAATCCTCTACATATATGTATTGCAAAGTCACTAGATAAGAACTGAAAATCACCCACTCATGAAAAAGAAAGAATTCCTAAGGGACTGGGAATGAATTCTACAAAAAGTAACATACTTAATGATAAAATACAATAAAGCATTCTCCATTATCATAAAAAGACAGGAATGTCTACTATCACATCTTTTAGGTCCGCTGTAAGGGTGATACTAGCCAGTGCAATTAAGAAAAATGGAGAAATAAAGATGTAAAGATCAAGAAGGAACAAATCTGTATTATTTCCAGACAAAGTACACACATATGAATAAACTCCCATTCACTAGAAAACACCAAGAAGAGAGCAGAAAGACAAGCCATATTCTGAAGGAAAACATTTGCAACATATATAATCATATTTTGAAAAAGGTCAGTACCAAAACTATATATAGAACTCCAATAAATCAATAAGAAAAAGAATTTAATGGGAAAACAGGCAAAAGGCATAAACGGTCATTTTCTAGATGGGAAAACAAGAATGGCCAATAAATTTTATGAAAATACGCGTCAGTTCATTAGCAATTGGGAAAATACAAATTAAAATCACAATAAAGTGCAATTTCATACTCTCTATATTGGCAAAAATTGAACAGTTCAACAGGAGAAATGCTGTGAAGAATGTTGAGTAATGAGACCTTTCTCATATACAAACTGGTATAAGCAGTTAGACTGTCATTAGATAATGAAATTACTTTCATAATCTAATACAACTACAGAAGCTAACCCTTGACTTCTCCATGCCTCACTTCTCGAGTATGTAAAATGGGGATAATAAAATCTACCTCACAAGGTGATTTTAAAGATTTAAATGAGATAATACATGTAAATTGCTACCATTCCGTCTAACACATATGAGCACTTAATAAGTATTAGTTAGTGATACTGTTATTAATATTATTGAATAGACGCACATCTCTTTAGTTGATTTGCATGATACAGACGACATGGGTGCTAAACACACACCATTTTGGAACATCACAATTTCCAGAAGGAGGAAAGCCACGTATTGGAGTTGGAGGTAGGCCATAGGAAGAGAGGGAGGTGGGAAAATGAGGTAGAATTCTGTAGAAGAGAGAAGAACATGATGAAAAATGGGTACAGTCAGACAAGATATATGGGTAATTAGATAGGAGGGGTTCGATCAAAAACCTCCCCTGAGAGTTAGGATTACATAAAGTGATAAACAACAAAATAAGCCACTTTAATGAGTTTATCTTCTAGCAGAGAAAGAAATAAAGGAAGGAAGAAAAGGAAAAAGGAAGAGAGTGGGGAAGGAAGCAAATTTTGTCAGAGATCAAACAACTCAGTGAGAAATGTGTCAGATTAACTTTGACTTCCTCCTCTATGAAGAGATGGTGTCCATGTCCCTTCCCTTGAATCTGGACTGACCTGCAAGTACTTAGAACAATCAAGTATGGTGGGAGACCTGCTCCAGCAACTGTGGGCTTATTCTTTGAAAGAACTGGCAGCTTCCCCTTTCTTCCTCTTGGAGCCCTGAGGTGACGTGAAAGAAGTCCAGACTACTCTGCTGGAGACAGAGGCTATGTGAGGGAGCACTGAGTACCCAAAATGTGTGTGAAGAAGCCGTCTTGGTATAGCCAGCTCTGCCGAGCCTGCAGATGATTCCAAATCCAGCTGTTCTCTGAGTGTAATCCCACAAAAGGTGAGAAGGAAGAATTGTTCAGCTCAATCTACTCAACCCACAGAACTGAAAAGAGGTAAGGACAAGTGATTGTTGAAGCCACTAAATTTTAGGGTAGTTTGTCACACAATAGATAAGTAGGACAAGGCATGTGGTGGGGAGAGAAATGATATCTTGTCAAAAGGAAACAAGAAGAGAAGGTGCAGACTAACCTTGCCAAAACATAGTATCAAAGTCAGATAGAGCCCTTAACCCCTGAAGTTTCCTTTTTACCCACAGGATTTTAGTCTTAGATAGAGTATATTTTCTCTGTTGCACAAAGCAAAGATAGGACCCAACCAACCGTCCACAGGAAACTGTGACCACCAGCTATGAATTACTTTGCCTTCGTCTCATTTGGTGCAGCAAAAATGCTTTGGAGATTTTTTTTTCCCCCTGATATTTCCCTATAAAAGTCTAGTGTGCTCCTACAAATGCACTCATTAAAGTCTCAGGATCCAATTTACATAATTGAGGCAGTCCAGCTAATTTTAGGAAAATTACAACTTTGTGAAAAATAACTGTTATACAATAATTATGGCAAAGATGTTCTGCTTTGTGTCAGGCACAATGAAATCAGTAGGTTTAAAAATTAAGAACAAGCGCCTCTAAGCTCTCAATGTCATTTTAAAAGTGAGAGAGTGCTGTTAAGTAACAGCTTTGCATGTTAATCACAGAGCTTGGGAACATTCTCTGTTAAGATATATGATTTTCAACCTTGTTAAAAGAAATATTGAAAGAGGGAAATTGATTTTTTTTCCCAGAAAATTTGCCTGTCACACTCCAAGATAAGTTACTGTTATGTGTGTCCATTAAATAAGTTTATTATATGAAAAGTCACACTCTAGGGAAAAAAAAAAGTTCAGTCAGCATTGACTTCAGCTAGGATTTATACAATCTCTTAATTCAAGGAATCAAGGTTAACTGACTTGATTCTCATTAATGTACGATTGAACTAGTTATGGAATGGATAGTGTACGGAATAAGAACAAGTTTTAACTGCATTTGGAAAACTGTGTTGGTTGCCTCACAGAGGGATTCTTAGAAATATAATATTCAGGGAAAGAGTAAATAACTGTAGTGCTATTGTATGAGCTAAATATCTGGCAATTAGCATGCAATATTTGGTAGAAGAAATCAGTGAAAGAATGAGAGAATTCTTTTTAAGTGAAAGAAAACATTTGTTCTCAAGGTTTTCAAAATTTTCCCAAGAAACACTGTGTCCCATGGAGATATTTAGGGTTGGAGGAAGAGGGAAGGAGGCTGACTAGATGGATTCTACTCCCTGATCAGCACCACACCATTCCTCTGACCACAGCAGCTCTGCTTTTACATGTTTTCTGTACAGAGATGATCATAAGATTGCACTCAAAAACATAACTTAAGGACACCTGGATGGCTCCGTCAGTTAAGCATCTGTCTTCAGCTCAGTCCATGGTCCCAGCATCCTGGGAAGGAGCCTCACATCGGGCTCCCTGCTCAGCCTCTGCCCCTTCCCCATCTACTTGTGCTCTCTTCCTCTCTCAAGTAAATAGATAAAACCTTTAAAAAATAAATAAAAATACATACATACATACATACATACACACACACATAACTTAAATAAAATGCCTTATGTGAGTTACCTCACAAGTTGACCCAGAAGTGATGCCTAAAAAACACAAGTCATACAGTGGCAAAGACAGCGAAAGGAAGAAAACCAAGAAAATAAACAGGTTAATACTTTGTGCAACAGGGATTCAGTCTTCCTGGTGACCCAGGAGAGATGATGCAGGACACATCACTGACCAATTTACTTCACAACAGTGAAAAAAACTGAGGTTATTTATTCACTGAATTTCTTTGATCATTGATTGAGGGATGCTCTCAAGGACATTGATTTCCCAGAAATTTGGTTCGCCGTATACACAGGCCACGATTTTACCTTTAACCTTTCTCCTTTCTATTCCCTTTGCCACATCTCAATGAGCATCCCTACACATAAGCTCATTTAAAAAGAAAAAAAAGTCATTATCTAAAACACAGGCTCAATGTTCTCAAAGATCTCACATTCCACAAGGAAAAATTTTAGAGGTTCAAAGGTTTCAGCTCTTTTCTGTGGTCTCTGGTTAAAAAATAAAAAGTGAGGGTAAGAAAAAGGAAAAACAGAAAGGATATATTTAATGATCATCTCTTCTGATTTAGAATTCTAATATGCTTTCAAATAACTTCAATATTTTATTTTAAAATTCATTGATGGACACAACCATTTAGAACTTATTCAGATCCATTCACTAGTAACACTTGAATATTATGGGACATATGGCTGGTTAAGTAAGTTATTTCGTGTTATAATTTGGACACTTGGTATTTTATTATTTAGTAAAATGTTCAGTTTTAAAAGACTGATAAATATCTAGGTGTTATTAATCATCCTCTTTTTTATTTTTGTAGTAATTATCATGGATTGTTTATACCTACACTGAAATGCAGTGTATTTTTCAGACAAATTCAATAATAAGGTAGGAGAAGGAAGCTACTAAATTAGCCAGATAATTGGACTTTTCTTTCCATTTCTCAATATCCTTGGCATAGACATACTTCTTGTTGATGATCACATGGGTAGAGATGAAGTGGTCAATTTCATCACCAGTTGAAACATTTACAGACTCCTAATGCACTGGCATAACCCGGCTGCTCTCCTGCTAACCATGTCAAAAGATTAAATGTGATCCTCAGTTTTTAATTTGCCAAAACACAATGGCATTTAAACTTTTTTTCAAGCTTACTCTCTCATAATAAAACAAACGTTCAGCTACCTTTTCTTATTGGGAGGATTAATCAGTTAATATTCCTACAGAAGGTGCTATTCAGTAGATAGAATCACCAGTTTGGAATTAAAGGAAAACAGTATACTGCATCTTAGCATCGGATATTACCATTTGAATTCGACTAAGTGGTACATGTCAAATCTTCCAAACAGGAGAATTTTGAATGTGACAACCAGAGAAGGGACCAAAAGAGTGTCACCAAGCCATTTTTCCAAGTAAGGAATACATACAAGAAACAAATAAACTTATTATCATACTTCATAATCTTCAACTTATAAAAGAAAGGTCACTTTATTTTACCTTTCCTCTCCCCTATGTTTCATCTGTTTTGCTTCTTAAATTCCACATGAGTGAAATCATATGGTATGTCTTTCTCTGACTGACTGATGTTGCTCACATAATACTCTAGCTTCATCCATGTTGTTACAAATGGCAAGATTTCATTCTTGATGGCTGACTAATATTCTATTATATATATATATGATATATATAATATATATATCATATATATATACACACACACACACATTCCTTTTTAGATAGATGATAGATAGATAGATAGATAGATAGATGATAGATAAACACACCACATCTTCTTTATTCATTCATCAATTAATGGACATATAGGCTCTTTCCATAATTTGGCTATTATTGATAATGCTGCTATAAATATCAGGGTGCATGTACTCCTCTGAATCTGTATTTTTGTATCCTTTGGGTAAATACTTAGTAGTGCAATTGCTGGATCATAGGGTAGTTCTATTTTTAACTTTTTGAGGAACCTCCATGCTGTCTTCCACAGTGGCTGCACCAGTTTGGATTCCCACCAACAGTGCAAGAGTTTTCCACTCTTACCACATCCTCACCAATATCTGTTGTTTCTCATGTTAATTTTAGCCCTTCTGACAGATGTGAGATCACACTCATTGTGGTTTTGATTTGTATTTCCCTGATAATGAGTGATGTTGAGCATTTTTTATGTGTCTGTTGGCCATTTAGATGTCTTCTTTGGAAAAATATCTGTTCATGTCTTCTGCCCATTTCTTAACTAGATTATTTGTTTTTTGGGTTGTTGAGTATGATAAATTCTTTATAGATTTTGGATACTATCCCTTTTTTGAATATGTCATTTGCAAGTATCTCCTTCCATTCCATAGGTTGCCTTTTAATTTTGTTGATTGCCTTCTTCACTGTGCAGAAGCTTTTTATCTTGAGAGTTTGTTTTTGCTTTTGTTTTCCTTGCCTCGGGTGATGTTTCTAGGAAGAAGGTGCTATGGCCAAGGTCAGAGAGGTTGCTGACTGTGATCTCCTCCAGGATTTTGATGGTTTCCTGTCTCACATTAAGGTCTTTTGTCCATTTTTAATTTATTTTTGTATATGTTGTAAGAAAGTGGTCCAGTCTCATTCTTCTGTGGCTGTTCAATTTTCCCAACACCACTTGTTGAAGAGACTGTCGTTTTCCATTGGATATTCTTTCCTGCTTTGTCAAAGATTAGCTGACCACATAGTTGTGGGTCCATTTCTAGGTTTTCTATTCTGTTCCACTGATCTATGTGCCTATGTCTATGCCAGTGCCATACTATCTTCATGACTACAGCTTTGTAATATAGCTTTAAGCCCAGAATCATGATGCCTCCAGCTTTGCTTTTTTCAAGGTTTCTTTGGTTATTAGAGGTCTTTTGTGGTTCCAGACAAATTTTAGGATTGTTTATGCTAGCTCTGTGAAAAAAATGCTGGTGGTATTTTGTTCAGGATTGCATTAAATGTGAAGCTTGCTTTGGGTAGTACAGGCATTTTAACAATGTTTGTTCTCCCAACCCATAAGCATGGAATGCTTTTCCAGTTCTTTGTGTCCTCTTCAATTTCTTTCATAAGTGTTTTATAGTTTTCAGAGTATGGATTTCTTACTTGTTTGGTTACGTTTATTCCTTGGTATCTTACTGTTTTTCCAATTGTGAATGTGATCAATTCCTTGATTTCTTTTTCTGCTGCTTCATTATTGGTGTTATAGAAATGCAACATATTTCTGTGCATTGATTTTATATCCAATAACTGATGAAATCATGTAATAGTGCTAGCAAATTTTTGGTGGAGTCTTTTGGGTTTTCTACATAGAGTATCATGTTGTTCACAAATAGTGGAAGTTCGGCTTTTTCCTTGCCAGTGTGGATGCCTTTTATTTCTTTTTGTTGTCTAACTGCTGAGGCTAAGACTTCCAGCACTATGTAAAATAGTAATGGTGAGAGTGAACATCCCTGTCTTGCTTCTGACCATAGAGGAAAAGCTCTCAGGTTTTCCCCATTGAGAATAATATTACCTGTGGGTCTTTTGTGTATGGCCTTTACGATGTTGAGGTATGTTTCATCCATACCTACATTGTTGAGGGTGTTTATCAAGAATGGATGCTATATTTTGTCAAAGGCTTTTCTGCTTCTATTGAGAGGGTCATGTGGTTTTTATTCTTTCTTTTATTAATATACCGTATCATATTGATTGATTTGTGAATACTGAACCACTCCTGTAGCCCAGGAATAAATCCCAGTTGATCATGGTGAATAATTCTTTTAATGTACTGTTGGGCTTGATTTGCTAGTATCTTGTTGAGAATTTTTGCACCCATTTCCATCATGGATACTGGCCTCTAGTTCTCCTTTTTAGTGGGGTCTTCATCTGGTTTTAGAATCAAGATAATGCTGACTTCATAGAATGAGTTTGGAAGTTTTCCTTCCAGTTCTATTTTTCAGAACAGATTGAAAAGAATAGGTATTAATTCTTCTTTAAATGCCTAGTAGACCTTAGAGAACAGAGCTCAGTTTTCAAAAACATAAGGAAAATGTGGGACAAAAGTTGGTGGGTACATGCAGGTGGGCAGCAAAGGTCAGGCTGATCACTATCTTGGGGTCAGTCACAGGTGGGGTCTTGCTGGCTCATGGCAGTCCTTATTGATTGAGCAGGTTATTTCTTTCCTGATCAGAGGATGCTTTGCCCACCGAGTCTTTTGCTTGGATTAAGAGATAAGCAGAAAAGAAGAACCTAATCAATCAGAAAGTACAGACTGAGGTCAAAATGGAGGTAGCCGGAGTCCTCTTTCATCATAAATAGTAGTTGACTTTCTTCTCCAAATCAGGGTACTTCTGCGGCATTTTGATCTGCCTCCTCTGCCAGGGGGCCTTAACCAGGAAGCATATTAGAATCACCATGATGAACTTTTTCTAAAGCTTCAATTGAAACTCCTTTGTTGGTAGAAACTGTACTTCTGTGTCAAAGCCATTCAAGTTATTAAACCATAATAAAATGTCTGAACACCATGTGCTGCAGAATATCTTCTTACTTGTGAGAGGTCAATATTTTGTTCTCTTCAGGCTTTCATCTACTTTACTCAAAGTCCACCTACTTAAGTGTTGATCTCTTAAAAACAGCCTCACAGAAATAATGGAATAATGTTTAACCAGATCTCTGGGCACCACGGCACAATTAGGTTGACACATGATACTAACCACCACACTTAGAGTAAAAAAAGTACTTGTTTGTTGTCTGGGATGCAAATTTTAAAAATAAATAAAAATTTAAAAATAAATACCTGGTAGAATTCCCCTGGGAAGACATCTAGTCCTGGACTTCTGTTTGTTGGGAGAAAAAGGCCATTTTAATACCAACAAAGCAACAAAGACAATCTCAAAATGAAGAATTGCTGTCTTGTGAAAGAATATTTGAAAGAGGGGCACCTGGGTGGCTCAGTGGGTTAAAGCCTCTGCCTTCGGCTCAGGTCATGATCCCGGGGTCCTGGGATTGAGCCCCATATCGGGCTCTCTGCTCAGCAGGGAGCCTGCTTACCCCCTCTCTCTCTGCCTGCCTCTCTGCCTGCTTGTCATCTCTGTCTATCAAATAAATAAATAAAATCTTTTAAAAAAAAAAAAGAATATTTGAAAGAATGTCACCAAAACTGATAATCTTCCAAGTATAAAACCTTGAGTGTAGAGCAAACACTTGATTTGAGTTTTCAAAACCATTTTCCCCTTGAACATAGCAAATACACTACTTTGGGGGGTGGAGACATTCTCATGAACTTTCTAGGGTATAGTCAGGAATACTAAACTTATAAAATACCTATTTGATTCAGCCATTCTAAATTGATTTTATTGCTCCCAAAAGCCAAACATAGTCCTCAGTGATATATAATATCTCTTTCACTTGAAGATAATGAATTTTAGTTTGATGATGTGCTTATTTAGAACCATAATTAATCAGAGAAGACAAACTGCAATGGAAACTGAAGATACATATAGATATAGATATTTTAACAAATATCTACCTACAGACAGATCTGTATCTATCTGTATCTGTATCTATCTATTTAATCTATCTACAGATAGGTTAAAATATCTATCTGTAAATAGATGGATACCTATATCTAGATAGATATATGCCTTATTTTTATTATATTTTTAAATTTTTATTTAAATTCAATTAATTAACATAATGTATTTTTGGTTTCAGAGGTAGAGGTCAGTGATTCATCAGTTTTATATAATACCCAGTGTTCATTACACTATGTGCACTCCTTATTGCCCATCGCCCAGTTAAATAAATATATATTTTTAAAAATATGTATTTCTAACTTCTCTGAGCCTCTATTCTCATCTTTAAAAAAGTGATATTATCTATCTTATAGGATTTCTGCAAAAATTATATATGATAATGCATGCAAAACAGCACAATCCTTAGATGTAACTGTTTAATATATGATAGCTATTATTGTTGTTTTATTAGCCATTATTACAAAAGAATAGAGGTTTTGGAGCAAACTGCCTATTAAGTGATAATAAAATTTATCCATTTATAAGTACTCCTCAATGGTAGAGAATTAATACTATCCTTAATAAAAAAATTTTTTTTTTAATATTTTACTTATTTACTTGAGAGAGCACACAGAGTGAGAGGGAGAAGCAGACCCCCACTGAGCAGAGAGCCCAATGCAGGGCTCAATCCCAGGAACATGGGATCATGACCTGAGCCAAAGGTAGACGCTTAACCAACTGAGCCACCTGGGTGGGCCCAAAAAACCCCAAAAAGCAAACAAACAAAAATGGTTTATAAAATATTATCTGACAGAAATGTAGACAGTAGCTTCCCTTTAATTAGTTAGATTCACATTTTCCTTGTTCTTTGACAATTTACCTAACCCATGATCACACCACTTCTTATCCCTCCAAAACTCTAAGGTGAAAAGTCTAAAACAACAGACCTCATCAAAGAATAATAGAAAGACTATCTATCTAATCCTGACATGCTTAGACTGACCCAAATTTCAGGAAGTCTATAAGAATATAAAACTGTGGGCACAATTTTATGCATAAGTTCATTTAGATGGTCTACAATTCTCAGACACTAAGAACCACTGATCCTGTCCCACTGTGATTTTATAATTGAAGGAATAGAACAAAAGATCTGAGTGACCTGCTCAAGGTCATTCACTAAGCTAGTGATAGAACTAAAGATCCTTGTCCTTGGTCCTTGATAACCTGGGCAGAGATCCTAGAGACATTAGGCAGAGAACAGTCAAGGAAATCATGGCAGATTCCAACAGAAACTGACCTTGTCAAAGTTGCTGGACAGTATAGTGGTTCTTGTTCTTGTCCATGTCCAAGAATGGTCAACACTAATTCAGATTTCAATTACACCACTCATTGGTTGACTGAACTTGGTCATGTCACTTAACTTTTATGAGACCTGTTGCCTCACCTGTAACACAGATGTAAGAACTACTCATAGTCAGGATTTGGTGAGGAATCAATGAGATAATATGTATACAGCCACTAGAACAATGCTTGGTAAATAATAAATGGAAGTTATTACTGTGGTCGTTCTATACTATTTTCCTTTACTATAAATCTCTTTTGCCCCAGCCAATTCAGCTCCTCCATATTCCTTCTATTCTTTCCTCCTATTAACATCTAATTCAGAGATATAATTCAATGAATATTTTCACAACAATGTTTAAAAGACTGAAACTTTCTTGAACATCTGCTTTTAACTCCCAAGCAAAGCCCCAAGCCACAGCATGAAGTCCAGTGATCGAACTTTAGCTCCAGCAGTCTGCAGCCGTCCAGAAAAAATTAATTTCCTATTTTCCCATGGATGAAAGGAATCCCTAAGCTTCCCTTCAAGAAATCATACTCTTGGGTGGACACTTTCTCCTACTACTTGTGAAGGGACTGTGTGCCCACTGACAAGTGGAAAGAAGCAGAGTATCCCCGGCCAAAAGCTTTTTCCTGAAACCTCCCAGGAAAGCAGGACGCATCTGAGCCAGGCTGATGAAGTCCATGCAACAGCAGACGTGACCCACATATCTGAATCCTCCTCAGCCTAAATGATTCATTACCACAGTAAAACAGCAATTCCCTCCGCTGACACGGAATACTGTAGCTATTTGCTCATTGGAAAATATTACCATCTCAAAGAAATAGCAGATGATTTGTCCTCCATATGCTTGACATCTCTGCTCAGTTTGTCTACAAACTAAGATCTCTGCTAGTTTTAACAATTCCAACCATATTTATTTTAATCTTTTTTTGCGAATTAATTTTTATCTGCCTTTTATCATTCAAATATGACCGACTGCTGGTATTGGGACAAAACTGAATAACGCATTTCTTACTCGCTCTTTGGTTTCAGCGTGTATCTTATCTGATGCAAAGGTATTCTTCACTCAGTAATTCAATGAACAATAGGCAAAAGCCACATGAATTATACAACAGTTCCTAAAAATGAGTTAGTAGTAGATTATCAGCTCCTTCTTAAAAAATTCTTATTATGTATGCTGTGTGTTATTACTGACATTAATCCATCTCAGTTCATGGGACATAAGTTGATACAACCTTGTAACATATGGTTTTAGGCCTCTATAGATAACTCACCTCTTGCTGATGCTTTTTGAATACAACTAGAGTCACAAGACAAGGGGCAGACGGAAGAGATGGCGGGTTGCTAAGAACTCATTCTGGATAAAGTATGAACAGAACTAAAGTGCTATAGTCAGATACAAATCCTCATGTTTACCCCTTGAGCACTGAACTGTTTGATTTCCTGTCTATCCAGGGTTGATTAGTGTTAGGAGACTTCGGGGGAATAATTCGACTGCCAGCTTCAAATGCCTGGCTTACCTGACTAGTGTTCACTAGCACTGCTGCCCTCGTGGGAAAAAATGAGCCTTATGCTCCCCCTCCAGGGAGAAATTTTCAGAAGGTACTGGCAAGAGGAAAACCCCAGATTGGCATTATCCAAAGTATTATCTACCTTTAAAAGAGACTGTGGATTGCACGGACTACGACCTTCAAAATGAATTACCTGCTGCATATCACCTGAGCCTGATATGTGGGGTATTTTGAATAATAGGCACATTCGCATAATGATCCATCAGATAATACACATGCGCACTAATTTTCTCATTAAAGTACCATCACTAGGAAAGGAAAGCATGATCTATTGGAGCAAACACAAATGCTCTGTTCTCTGGCAATCTCTTAACCAGATGCGGTAGGCGATGCTCACAGCCCCGAGTCCCTGCAATTCCACTACTTTCTTAAGTTTAAAGGTGGCCAGGACTTCATAAGGTTTGAAAAGAAAATAAATCACCTCTGATGGGCATTTCTCCAACCTCTCTACGACGCCCTCCATCTAGAGTCTGTTTCCTGCAGCAGAAGAGCCAGCCTCCACTCATGTGCTGGCTCCCGAGCCCTCCCATGTCATCCCCACTGTCGGTACTGTCAATAGCTTCTTCCTACATCTCAACCTACACAAAGGATTCACATTTCCCAGGCCCCTGAACTAAAACCCTTTACCTCTCACCTCCACACTCCCCTGCACTGCCACACTTCAGTGATGCTCAGTCCAAGTGCTTATGCGGTGTTATGCCTTAGTGCCCATACATGTGTTTCTTGCTCCCCTAATGCCTTTCCCAGCAAGGTCCATGCATTTTTCTAGGAGTTCTTTTTTCAAAAAATTTATTTAAGTAATCTCCACATCCAATGTGGGGCTCAGACTCATGACCCCAAGATCAAGAGTCACACGCTCTTCTGACTGAGCCAGCCAGGTGTCCAAAGGTCCACACATTTTTAAAGCTGCAGCTGAAGCATCCCCTCTCCTGTGAAGACTTCATTTTCCTACCACACACTTCCCCTCTGGCTCAGTGGACCCAAGCCCGCCCCTTTTGTGCCACTGCCATATGTGGCATGTCATGAGCCCGTCATGAGCACTGTGACAGAAACCACTGTCTCTCCATAAGCATGTCCTCCTTTTCTTCCTGCACAAATATCACACGTGGAATTCCAAAGAAGAGAAAAAAAGTGTTATGTCATGAAGGCGATAAATAAAGATCGAATGACATGATGAGTGAATTAATGAAGTGAATTCAATGAAGGGGGAATGAATAACAGAGATTAAGGAAATGCTGTTTTCCACAATGAAATTAATTATACTCCTAAATTCCATAATTAACCTTCCTTCAATTCCCAGATGTGACTTACTTCATTGTTGTGTGTAGCAAATGTTCCTCCTCCTTTTAGGAAACGTTTCCTTTCTTTTATTTCTTTTCAGCGTTCTAAAATTCATTGTTTATGCACCACACCCAGTACTCCATGCAACGTGAGCCCTCCTTAATACCCACCACCGGGCTCACCCATCCCCCACCCCCTCCTCTTCAAAACCCTCAGTTTGTTTCTCACAGTCCACAGTCTCTCATGGTTTGTCTCCCCACTCCAATTTCCCCCAACTTCCTTCTCCTCTCCATCTCCCAATGTCCTCCATGTTATTCCTTATATTCCACAAGTAAGTGAAACCATATGATACTTGATTCTCTCTGCTTGACTTACTTCACTCAGCATAATCTCTTCCAGTCCCGCCCATGTTGGTATAAAAGTTGGGTATTCATCCTTTCTGATGGAGGCATAATACTCCATTGTATATATGGACCATATCTTCTTTATCCATTCATCCGTTGAAGGACACCTTGGTTCTTTCCACAGTTTGGCAACTGTGGCCATTGCCACTATGAACATTGGAGTATAGGTGGTCCTTCTTTTCACAACATCTGTATCTTTGGGGTAAATACCCAGTAGTGCAATTGCAGAGTCATAGGGTAGCTCTATTTTTAATTTCTTAAGGAATCTCCACACTGTTTTCCAAAGCGGCTTCACCAACTTGCATTCCCACCAACAGTGTAAGAGGGTTCCCCTTTCTCCACATCCTCTCCAACACTTATTGTTTACTGTCCTGTTGATTTTGGCCATTCTAACTGGTGTAAGGTGGTATCTCAATGTGGTTTTGATTTGAATCTCCCTGATGGCTGAATATGATGATGAATATTTTTTCATGTGCCTGTTAGCCATTCGAATGTCTTCTTTGGAGAAGTGTCTGTTCATGTCTTCTTCCCATTTTTGGCGTGATTATCTGTTTTGTTTTGTTTTTTGTTTTGTTTTGTTTTTAAGATTTTATTTATTTATTTGACAGACAGAGATCACAAGTAGGCACAGAGGCAGGCAGAGAGAGAGGAGGAAGCAGGCTCCCTGCTGAACAGAGAGCCCGATATGAGGCCCGATCCCAGGACCCTGGGATCATGACCTGAGCCGAAGGCAGAGGCTTTAACCCATTGAGCCACCCAGGTGCCCCCGTGATTATCTGTTTTGTACGTGTTGAGTCTGAGGAGTTCTTTATAGATCTTGGATATCAACCCTTTATAGTCTCATTTATGAATATCTTCTCCCATTCTGTGGGTTGCTTCTTTATTTTGCTGACTGTTTCCTTTGCTGTGCAGAATCTTTTGACCTTGATGAAGTCCCAAAAGTTCATTTTTGCTTTTGTTTCCTTTGCCTTTGGAGACCTATCTTGAAAGAAGTTGCTGTGGCTGATGTCAAAGAGGTTACTTCCTATGTTCTTCTCTAGGATTTCGATAGATTCCTGCCTCACCTTGAGGTCTTTTATCCTTTTCTAGTTTATCTTTGTGTTCTTTAAAATATAACTGGTGGTAATTCATGCCGATTCCTTTCCTTAGAACTTCTTTTGCAGCACCCAAGGAAAGATTATTTTTTGTTTTGATATTTTTGTTGGTGTTAGATTTTAATTTAAGTGTTAGACTTCTTTCAGGAAATACATTGTTGAGGTCTTTCTCATCGGTCTATTTTCTGGAATAGTTTAAATATCTGTCCTATAATGACAATGAATTTGTCTACGACGTTCTTTGGGAGTGCCATCTTCTGGGAGGTTTTTTAATCTCCTCCTCTAACTTTTAGGGTTAGTAGTCTATTCTGATTTTTTACTTTCCTTGAATCAAGCTTGAGAGATTTTGTTATCCTAGAAATTCATCAAATGTATATAGACTTCCAAATTTATTAACAAATAGTGAGTAAGTATATGTAGAAAATCAGAATTAAAATTTTTAATTTCCGGGCTATTTACAATGACAGACTGTGATGATACTCCATGGAGGATATTTTTGTTTTCTCATTCATTTTTTAAAATTTATTTTATCTCCTCTCCATTCTGGCCACAATGATAATCTTTTAGTCCCAGGTCTTTGTACTGGCTATTCTAGTTTCCCGTTCACCTACTAAGCTCTGTGATAGCCTCATAATAGTCCATAGTATGGATGTGTCACATTTTAATGTCCTTTAAATTTCTTTAGATTTAAATTAATTTTATTTAAAATTAATGCATTTCATGATTATTTGTGGGGTTTGCTTGGTTGGTTGGTTTGGTTTGTCTTTTTTTCTCCCCCTTTCAAATAATGCTGCAATTCCCCAAAGTGGGGAAACACTACTAGCAACATACGATACCATCTGGTGTCCCACTTCACTGCCAGGACTCAAATCTATCTAAACTTTTCATTTAGCTATTTTGATAGTCTAAAAATGGCTTCCTATTGTTTAGTTTTGGTTTGCAACAGGCTTAAACATATTTTCCTGTGCTTATATGACATTTCCTCATTTTTTTTATGAATTGTGTGTTCATATTATTTTTTTTCTTAGTTCTTTGAAGAGATTACCTAGACATGAGAAATACTAGCTTCTTGTCTATTATAAATATTGCAAATACTTTCTCCAGCCTACAAATTGTCTCTGTTCTTTGTTAGTTTTGTTATTTTTCATTAGAAAAAATTTTATTCATATGTAGTCAAGTCTGTCAATCCTTTTTTATGTACTTCCGGGTTTCCCATCTCATTTACAATCTCTCTCTCACTCTAAGGTTATATAAACATTTTCCCAAAGTTTTTATTGTTTTTATTATTTTACTTTTTGCACTTGGTTGTTTAATTGATCTGGAATGTACTTTAAATAAGCTACGAGGTAGAAATCCAACATTTTTCTTCCAGATAGGTATCTAAGTGTTTATCACAATTTATTATGTCAACATTATTTTACTACTGAATTTAGAAGGCATCCTTTTAATATATTAAGGCCTCATCATGCTTAGACCTATTCCCAGACTCTCTCTTCTGTTCTTATTCCATTCTCATACCATTTTGATTTTAGGAAATTTTGCAAAGAATTAACATGTTTTACTTTGCACATTTATTCTTTCATGGGAACTTTAAATTTTTTTTTCCACTTCGAAAAAAATTGAGATTCTGAAAGAAATTACATTAACTGTGTAATTTAAGAATAATTTATGATTTTACCATATTTACTTTCCTATCTGGGAGTCTCCCCAAGATTTCTTTTTTTGGGGGGGGAGTTTTTTGTTTTGTTTTGTTTTGTTTTTTTAAAGATTATTTATTTATTTATTTGACAGAGAGAGATCACAAGTAGGCAGAGAGGCAGGCAGAAAGAGTGAGAGGGAAGCAGGCTCCCTGCTAGCAGAGAGCCCGATGTGAGACTCGATCCCAGAACCCTGAGATCACGACCTGAGCCGAAGGTAGCAGCTTAAACCACTGAGCCACCCAGGTGCCCCATCCCCAAGATTTCTTTTTATACAGAATCAAAAATACTTTAAAATATATAATTACATCAAACATGTTGTTTTGTAACTTGTTTTTCTTTAAACAATGTATTATTAATATTTTTCATGTCAGTGAATACTTTTAAACAATTATGCAGGTTTCAGGATATTAAAGTATCAGGATACATTCTCACTAATATGATATAAAAGACTGTTGAATCTCTAAGTTTTCATTTTGTTATTTTAACTAGCATTGTATTTTCTTATTATAGCTAACTATGATTTATTTTCATAATAGCAAGCAATTCACGTTCCACACAGAAGCCATGAAAAGCACAGAAAATCCCAACGGGAAAAAATTCTCTGAAGTTTAGTTGTAAGTCTACCTTCTACAAATGATTGTATAATGAGGATCTGTTGGATGTCTTTTTAGTAGTTTCTTCTTTTCCTTTTTCTTCTCATATATGTGTACAGATTTATAAAAACAGTATCAAATGTCATACACATCCTAAGTTCTTTTTTCTTGCCATTATACTGTGAATGTATTAATCTGTTTTCCATTTGATTTTTATGTGTTTTAATGTTCATATCTCATGTGCCTCCCCAAATTCTGTCCCCCCAAATTGGGGACAGTGCCCCAACTGTCCCCTCACACTATGGCCGCACTCAGGCTCAGCCAATGCGTTGGTGAGTCAGTCTATGGAGACCAACCAGCCACATGGTTAGAGTCTCTGGTTCCCCTCACCATTTCCAAACCTGATGAAGCACACCCAGTACGTGGGATGTGGCATCCCTACTGAGTGAAGAGCGAGCCAGGGATATAACCCAGAAGTTTTGAGGAGTTAACTCCCTGAGGGTTCATGAACTTGGACGAGGGGGTAAACAAAAGAGACTGATTAATGATTAAGTCAAGAGAGAAATTCTCCCGCAAGTCTGAAGGCAAGTCAGGGCCAGGCTGTACATCATTTTGCGTTTGCTACTTATCCTTCTTTGCTTCACTCCTTTTTGCTTCACGCTTGCTACGCTGGAAGCACACCTTCTAACAAGTATTAGTGTGTTAATGTGCTCTCAGGATCTCTTTTCTATATGGATCCCAGGCTAAGTGCCTGCAGGGTATTATATCATGAGTGTATGATAACTTAGTAATTAACTTCCCACTGATAAACGTTTAGAAGTTTTCAAATATTCCTTATTACAAATCAGGGATGGTATAACCATCCTTTCATAAATATATTTGCACGTAACTCTGATTATTTTTTTTTAAGATTTTACTTATTTGACAGAGGGAGAGAGCTCACAAGTAGGCAGAGCAGCAGGCAGAGAGAGGAGGGGAAGCAGGCTCTCCCCGCTGAGCAGACAGCCCAATGTGGGACTCGATCCCAGGACCCTGAGATCATGACCCGGGCTGAAGGCAGAAGCTTAACTCACTGAGCCACCCAGCCGCCCTTCTGATTATTTTCTTAGGATAAAGTCATTTATGTAGAAATTCTGGAAAGTGGTATAAACATTTTTAAGGGTAAAGAATCTTTTTAACAAATCACATTAAAGTCCTTTACCTCCAGACTGTATGAGTCAGCAAAGAAATAAGCTGGGAATTGCTGCATACACAATTTGAAATGAGAATCTTTTTCAGTTTAATATGTTAAAACTTAGAAACTATGTAGGATAAGGAGTCAGCTCTGAGAACAAACTTTTTTTAGCCCCTGCCCCATTAAGAAAAAGGTAATGACTTGTAATGTCTGTAAGAGTCTCCAATATGTTTTGTGGGGGTTTCTTCATTTTCCAGATAGTTCATATCCTATAGGCACAGGAATACTTTCTTCTTCTTTCAGGAATCCTGTTTTTTTAAGCATGTAGTTTTTGCTTATGTACTTGCTTCATTTATATCTCTGAATCCTTTGGGGATACTTTCAGAAAACAAGAGCAAATAGGTTTTGCTTCTTTCCAGTACACTCAGAAAAATCTTAGATGTTACCCTCCCTAATTAATGGAAATATCTATATGGTATTATAGTTCATTATTTCTCTATAGTTCATTCTAAGTTGGCAGAGTGATTAAAAGGGTTATGCTCCCAAGTTATGCTCCAACAAGTTATGCTCCCAGCACTGCCCATGATAAACTAAATAAATAATATATATGTTCTATTTGGTGCCATTCTGCTATGCATTTTTCTCAGATGACAATTACTAAAAGTATCATTATGCCAGAAGGGTATGTGAACTTTGGGAAGTTAAAGTTGAGTATATTTGAAAATGAGAAGCCATTGCTCTAACTCCAGCCCTTTGTTATGTGTTTACAAGATTTCAGATTCTTTTTTTTTTTTTTTAAGATTTTATTTATTTATTTGTCAAAGAGACAGGGAGAAAGAGCACAAGCAGGGGGAACAGCAAGCAGAGGGAGAAGCAGACTCCCTGTTGAGCAGGGAGCCGGATGCAGTACATAATCCCAAGACCCTGAAATCATGATCTGAACGAAAGGCAGACACTCAACAGACTGAGCCCCCCAGGCATCACTCACGATTCAAATTCTGTGACCAGCATCCTCCATCTTACGGCAATAGGGGAGAAATTTTTAAAACTTTTTTGACCAGAATATTTGCTTTAGCTTTGAATTCAAAACTGGAGAGACCTGCCTCAAAGAACTACACTAGGAGCTAACTTATGTACCCCAAGTACCACTTCCTGGCCATAAGCTGGCCCAAATGCTTGTGTTCAAATTCTGGCTCCACCACTATGCGGCTGTGATAAATTGCCTAGTGTTGCTATTTTTTTCATCTTCTTTTCATTAAAAATGGAAAAACAGCCATGTCTCTTTCATTGGATTATTATGAGAATTGAATGTGCTAAAGTGTTAATACGTATGACTTAGAAGAGTTCCTGGCATACAGTATGCATCAGTAAAATAAAGTAACAGCAAAAATTATTAATCACTTTATACCTAATATCATATTGACAATCCAGATAACAACTGACTTAAATAATGTGACCCTGTACTTCCTCACATACTTCAAAAAACTCCTACATAAAGAAATGTGAGAGAAAAAGAATGAATACTAATTCAGTACCTAATATGTTCCAAACACCTGCTATTACTCATAGGTCCCCCAAGGCTTATTAATTTAGATTAATTTAGAATGTTCCACATGGTACCATATTATCATATCCCAATTACTAAAATGTACCCATATTCCATATTACTTCATTTTTGACATTTAAAAAACTGAAAGGACTTATATAATTGTGGTCTTCAAATCCCTTTCAATTTTAATTTTCCAGTTTTTAAATTATAACTTGAAGAAAAAATATTTTGTATCTCAAACACCTTAAAAGGCCCTTACAAATCTTATAGGTTGTAGGCACTCTACCTATAGTATCTAATGGATGATTTGGCCCTTTTACACCTTAAATCTTTATCATCAAAATAAAAATCTCTATTTTGTTGATGAGAGCTTAGGAATCTTCCCCAATGTCACCTTGGAAAAGCATTAAACCCAGTGCTGGCCAAGATCAAAAGCACTTGACCTTCATATTATGTGGCCTTCAGAGTTCCCACCTCCGTCAGCTCAGTGGGTCCCTTAAAGTAAACAAATAGACTTTAGGTTCTTCCTCCCCAAGAATGCAGTACTCTGAATCAGAACTCTCCAGTTCCACAGCCTCTCTGGCAGAAAGCCCAGATTTCTGGAGCTTCATTTACTCTCTTGTCAGGCTACCCATCAAGAATTAAAGCCCCGTGACTTCATGTGGTTGAAACCCAAAACTCTTAACATTTCATTTTATCTGTAGTTTAAGCACCCTTTTGTTTCTGCTCTTATCAGTTAGATATGTGTTTTACGTCTTGTACTTTAAGTTTTAAATCCCTTTTCCTTCTTGGTATCTTTTCTACCTACTGGCGAGCCTGGCAGTGAGAAATAGCCTCTTCTCTGAGCAGTCTGAGACAAATTCTGAAATCCGAGTCTATGGCCCGGAAATTGTACAGATAAAAGTCATGTGTTATCAGTATCAAAATACATCCTGGTGAAGTGTGTGGCACCTCCATTTTGGTTCTCTGCCAACTTCTTCGAAGGCACTAAAACTCCCAGCTCCATAAAAGTTTGCACCGGGAAAGAATATTTATGTTCTATGTACACAGAGGCTCTGGGTGGTCCATAAATTCATAGCTGCAACCTGGTCTTAGCCATCAGAAATGTCAGATAGGTCTAGGCATATAACAACAACAAATGTTTATCACAGATTTCATAATGCCACATATAATTTGAAGTATTTTACATGTGCTAATTCATTTGTCCCTCTCAACACATCTAGACGATCTAATCTCCATAGGAGACAGGAAACTGAGGCACAGAGGGATAAAGTAGGTCACCTAATGTCACAAAGCTAGAAAGTGGTAAAGCAGAAACTTGAACCCAGGAAGTCCAGTACAGCACCCACAGCCTACTAGTTAGACGGTACCTGCCCCATCTATGGGAAGGGGAATTTGAAGGAAGTACCTTTGTGAAAGAGATGCTGATATGATGGAGAGGAAAACAGAGGAAAGCTTTTTCCTTTCTTTTTTTTTTTTTCCTGCCACCTGTGTCTGTGGACTCATTTATGAGCCTATAGCTAAAGCTGTAGGGATCTTTTCCTGGAGGATTCTGTGTCACTCTGGGGACAAACTGTTGTGTTTAAAGGCAGACACAGAGATACAGATGGAGATATGACTATACTTGGTGGCAAGAAAAAATGACATTTGGTGGCATATGGAGCACTAGAACAAAGAAATCCTTTATAGAGATGCTGGTATTTTTACAAATATAGCATTAGCAATGGCAAATATATAGCAAATATATCATTAGGCATACTCGAGTACTTGACTCCCCATAGAAAGCATCAAATTTGGGGGGGCCAAGCAAGAGAATAAAACTAAATATCCCATTCTACCTAGAGTCCATCATTGCCAGACTGATGTCAGTACAATGTAAACCATGAGTTGAACAGGAGACGTCATGTGAGCAGTTATACTGAGTCATGTGGGCCTGAGTCAGTGAAATTTAGATTATTATTTCTATGTAATCCATCTGTAAGCAGAGGATTGGGAAATTCAGAACACTAATAAATGTAATTTTATCATACAACTGGGAACAGTTTTACCAGGACAAATTATAAATGTATAACATGAAAAAAAAAATAATAATAAATAAATAAATAAATGTATAACATGAGCACACAATATTAAAAGGGAACTAAAATAAAGATTTAGAAATAAGAATAAGTTATTTTCATATGTTTCCATATTTTGTTGCTGTTTTACCGCTAATATGTATTATACAAATAAATATAGATGCAAAAATTCTCAACAAAATAACTACCAAGATGAATTCAACAGCACATTAACAGAATTGTATACCACGATCAAGTACAATTCATCCCTGGAATATAAGGATAGCTCAACATAAGTAAATCAATAATTGTGATATGCCATATTAATAGAATAAAAGATAAAAATCATATGATAATCTCAACAGATCAAGGAAAAGCTTGACAAAATTCAACATACTTTAAAGATAAAACCTCTCAATAAACTGAGTATGAAAGAACATACCTCCATATAATAAAAGTCATATATGACAAGCCCACAGAAAACATCATTCTTAACAGTGAAAGGCTGAAAGCTTTCTCTCTAAGATCAAGAATAGGAAATGATGCCCATTTCACCAGTCTTATTCAACATAGTCCTAGAAACCCTAGCCAGAGCAGTCAGGCAAAAAGAGAAATCAAAGTCATTCATATCAGAAAAGAAGAAGTAAATATACAGAAATATAATGTATATATACAGAAATATATATAATATATATTGTATATATACATATATACATATGAAATATAATGTAAGTGTACAGAAAACATGATCTTATATATGGAAGACCCTGGGGTGCCTGGGTGGCTCTGTTGGTTAAGATTCTGACTCTTGGTTTCAGCTCAGGTCAGGATCTCTGGGTCATGGGACCAAGCCCTTTGTTGGGCTCTGTATTCAGCATGTAGTCTGCTTGTCCCTCCCCTCTCCTCACCCTCTTCCTCATCCTCCCCCTCTGCTCCTCCACTCTCTCCCCAAAATAAATAAGTAAAATCTTAATTTAAAAAAAAATTGGTTGTTTCAGGTGTGAAAAAAGGGGGGGAAATGGGTGAAGATGGTCCAAAAGCACAAACTTCCAGTTATAAGATGAATAAGTTAGGCAGAGCTTATGTGCCGTATGCAGATTTCTATTAATACTGCACTGTACACGTGAAAGTTGTTGAGAGAGTAGATCTAAAATTTCTTACCCTCTCCCCCAAAAAGGGGTCACTATGTGAGGCAACAGATGTGGTATTTTACAACAATAATTCACAATATGCATGTTATCAAATATTCACACCACACACCTTAAACTTACATAATGTTAAACCAACTAAATCTCAATAAAGCTGAAAAATCTTTTAAGAAAATGGAAAGGCAACCTACGGAAATGACAGAAAATGTTCGTAAGCCATATATGTCCTAAGGTGTTAATATCCACAATATATAAGGAAGTCATAAAACTGAACAGCAAAAAAAAATAAATTACCTGGTTAAAACACGAGCAATACACTTGAACAGACATTGCTCCAAGGAAGAAAAACAGGTGGCCAACAAGCATTTGAAGATACTGAACATCACCAACCACAAAAGAAGTGCAAATCAAAATCACAACGAGACATTACTGCAAACCTGCTAAGGTGGCTATTATAAAAAATAAAATAAAATACAAGATAACAACTAGTGGTGAGGATATGGAGAAACTGAAACCCTTGTATATGTTGCAGCTGCTATGAAAAATGGTATGGGGGCTCTTCAAAAAATTAAAAATAGAACAACCAGGGGTGCCTGGGTGGCTCAGCTGTTAGGTGTCTGCCTTCAGCTCAGGTCATGATCCCAGGCTCCTGGGATGGAACCCCGCATCGGGCTCCCTGCTCAATGGGAAGCCTGCTTCTTCCCTCTTTCTCCCCCTGCTTGTGTTCCCTCTCTTGCTGTGTCTCTCTCTGTCAAATAAATAAAAAAGTTTAAAAATAAAAAAAAAATAGAACTACCATATGATCCAGCAGTTCTATTCTAGGTATATACCTACAAGAATTCAGAACAGGATGTGGAAGAAATATCTATACTCCCATGTTTTCTTGCAGTAGTATTCACAATGTCCAAGATATGGAAACAACCTACATGCCCACTGATGAATAATGGATTAACTGTAAGTTTATATATACATTGAAATATTATTCAGCCCTAAAAAAAAAAAAAGAAGAAGAAGAAGGAAATCTTGCCACATGAGACAACATAGATTCATCTGGAGGACTTTATGTTAAATGAAATAAGCCAGTCATGAAAGGACAAATACTCCATGTTTCCACTTACATGAAGTATCTAAATTAATCAAATTCATAGAAGCAGACAGTAGAATGGTGGTTACTAGAGGGGAGCGGGGAGGGGTAAATGGTGACCTGTTTTCAAAGATATAGTCTCAGTTATGCAAGATTATAAGCTAAAGAAGTTCTAGAGAACATACATACAACACAGTACACATGAAAAATTAAGCAGATAGATCACATGTTAAGTGTTCTTACCACGAAAACAAAAACTAAAACACAGGCACAAGGAAACTTTTGGAGGTGGTAAATATATTGATTACCTTGACTGTGGTAATGCTTTGTGTGTGTATACACATACCCAAACTTACAAAACTATATATGTCAATATGTGTGGGGTTTTTGGTATGTAAATTACACATCTATAAAGTTGTTAAATAGATTGATAAATAAATAAATTTCCCAAAAGGAGACTAAGAAATGGATAATCTCTACTAATAATTGTCAGAAGAAAATATAATAAGATACAAAATATGATGAGATACAAAAGTGTATGCAAATCCAAATAGAGCACATAATTTTGGAATAAGAGAATTATCTAAAAGTTATATACCAACAAATTTAAAATATTAAAATATGTCATGAAATAGACAAAGTCCCTGAAAATATAATTTAAAAAACTGACATAAGAAGCATTAGAAAACATAAATAGCCCCGTATCCATTAAAAAATTAATACAGCAATTTAAAATAGCATATCCAGATGGTTTTACAGGGCAGTTCAACCATTCACAGAATATATAACACTGGTATTTTTTCTTGTATTCATTTAACATATTGCTTGCAAAATTCTGGTAATTCTTCTGAGTACTTTCCACATAGCATTTTCATATAGCCTTCATTTACTTCATAACAATCCCACAAGGTTGGTATTATAATTATGCACAATTTATAGGTGGGAAGATTTAGACACAGAGAAGTTAAGCAATTTTCTAAAGATCATACAATTATCAAGTGACACAGATAGGTACAAAACCAGGTAATCTACCTCCAAGGCTGAGCTCTTAACCACCACACTACTGTCTCTTTGCTAAGGGAATCATCAAATTGCATATATAGATATACAAAAGTACAGAATAGAATTGTTTATAAAGTAAAATACTGCTTACAAGCTACACTGGCAATCATAGAACAGTTAAACAAATTATGAACCATATGATAGATTACTATGCAACCATTTGAAATCTTTTTAAAAGAGGGTTTACTGAAATGGAAAAACACATAATATTATGTAAAAGAATCAAGATATAAATTTAAAAATTTGAGTTACTTATGTAAATACAAATTCATATATCCAGGGGTATAAATATTTTAAAATGAGGAAGACTATTTGCCAAAATAGTAAAAGAATTACCTTTGGAGGGTAGAAATATTAATTTTTATGATTTTCTTATTTATATTTTCCTGAAATTTTCCAACTATTACCTACACATATTTTAAATTAATCATAGTCTATGGTAATCTTCCTAATGCTTTGTACTGGATAAGAAATACTTCACATTCTTTTTATCGATCTAAAATCCCCAGTTTAGCATTAATTCTACAATAAATATAGAATTAAGAACAATGTTTGATTAACTACCATCTGGAAATAGATACGTTATTTATTTTATTCATTCTAGTTTTAAACAACAAATAGGCTCAAAATAAAGTCAAATAAAAGAACTATCTATTTTTAAAATTACATTTTCCCATTAGTAATTCCAATGAATAGTAATTCCAATTCCAATGAAAAGAAAAGTTGGATACATTTAATGTTAAGTTTACAGACACTACTCCTCACTAAAGAACCACTTAGTCTTGTCAACAAAATAAATTAAGCAAATGAGATGAGCTGGCTGAACAAATATGGATCTGTGACATTTAGATGCCATCATTCCAAATTACAGACGGAGGAAGAATTAGGGAAATAGATAATCAGCATCAGAACACCACAGTGATAATTGCTGTGGGCAAAACCCACTAATGGATGAGAAACTTTAAAGATAATAGGATACTTGCATGGCTTAAAAGTACCTCCCTAAAAGTACTTATTAATTATGGGGTGGTTTTAACATATGTCCACAAATTATTTGATATTCTCTTGAGAAGACAGAGCTTATTCTCCTTCCTTTGATCGTGAATTTATTGTGAACTTTGTGATTGCTTCTAATCAACAGAGTATGGAGAGGGAAAAATAATAACTTTAAAATAGAGAAACCTGGAGACACCATGTTAACCAAGTGGCATAATAAGCCATGGTTTTTTTTTTTAATATTTTATTTTTATTTATTTATTTGACAGACAGAGATCACAAGCAGGCAGAGAGGCAGGCAGAGAGAGAGGGAGGAAGCAGGCTTCCTGCTGAGCAGAGAGCCCAATGTGGGGCTCGCTCTCAGGATTCTGGGATCATGACCTGAGCTGAAGGCAGAGGCTTTAACCCACTGAGCCACCCAGGCGCCCCAATAAGCCATGTTTTTTAATAAAGATTTTCTCTATCTATGCATCTATCTATCTTTTTGAGAGAGAGAGAGAGCACACGATTTGGGGGGAGAGAAGCAGATGGAGAGGGACAAGCAGATTCCATGCTGTGCAAAGAGCCCAACGAGATGCTCAATCCCATGATCTTGAGATCATGAACTGAGTCGAAATCAAGAGCTATATGCTTAACCGACTAAGCCACCCAGGCATCCCAAGCCATGTGGTTATCATGTATCCTTTGATAAGATAGGTTGAAAAGGGCACGTGATCTCTGTGGCATCCTTGACAAATTCCATAACCCCAGCCTAGTCACAAAAAGCTATCAGACAAACCCATGTGGACGGTATTTCTACAAAATACCCACCAGTGTTACGCAGTACTGTCAAGCTCATGAAAAACAAGGAAAGACCTAGGGAGTGTCACAGATTGTAGAAAACTAAGGACACAAAACAACTATATGTCCTGGGTTGGATCCTCATCAGCTATAGCACATTTGTGGATAAACTGGTGGAATCTGAATAAAGTTCGTGGTTTAGTTGATAGTATTGTTCTGATGCTAATTTCTTAGTTTTGAAAAATGTACCATAGTTATGTAGGATGTTAACACTAGAGCAAGCTGGTGAAATTTTCTTTACATAAGAGTTTTACATAATTTTTTACATAAGAGTTTTTAGAAAATATCCTTGAACAAACAATGCAGAATATACCCCACATCTAAATAAATGATACCTTTACACATATAGGTACTCATGCCAGAAACCTGGACCGAAAGACAACTTCAACTGCTTTATTCCTAGATTCCTGTGGATTCTATCTTCAAATATGAAAATCCTGTGTCAACTGCTAGCATCCCAAATTAATTCTCCATCATTCCTTGCCAAAATTACTACAATAGTCCTCTTCTGGTTCTCTATATTCTCACTTGTTCTCCTCCCCAGTCCATTCTCCATGTAACAGTTGGCACCATCTTTATAACGCACAAATCTGTTAAGCCACTAACCTACTTAAAGCACTTTGGTGGCTCACCATGGCTCTTGATGGGGTTCACTGTCTATTTCATAACCTATGATTCTCTGCCTAAGCCTATCTTCCTCTCCAGTTTCACCATGGGCCACTCCCTCTCTCTTTCAGAAAGCTACTGACCACACCTTCTTCCTACCAGCTTGCACAAAACTCATCCCTGACTTCAACATTTTTCAATGCTATTCCCTCTACATGAATTCTCCTTTATTATCCTCCTCAGCTTCCTTGCCTGGGTAACTCCATAACCTTCATGCCTATGCTTAAATATCACTTCATCAGTGAAGTCTTTAATGACACCCCCTCACCACTTCCTGACCTCCAAGACTAGGTGATGGCCACTTATTACTAAATGCTTCAGCCAGGTATGGTTTCATAGTCAAATCTCTTATATTTGCTCTGCCTCAGTTTCCTAATCTCTAAAACAGAAACCTCAAAAGCTTGGCCAAACAACAGTAACATGTATTGATCTTTTAGGATGTGCTCGGTTTTTTATCTAATCCTCACAACAGTCCTACCAGATAGTCATTGGATGACTGCTTCTCGGTCTGCAGCCCAGCTCCTTTCTTGAGATGTGAAGCATGTCTGAGTGAGCCTCACTTGACTCACATCCCCCTCAGATTCTGCACTTGAATCTCATAAATGCTGCACTTAAGACCTTTCAGGACTAAATCTGACAGGTCTCACAGATACCTGGGTTAGTTCTTTTTGAGCAGCTGGACATCATCACATCTCCACTATTTTATACTGACCACAATAAGTGGTTCTGTGAGTTAAACCTTTCATTTTTCTTTATTTTAAGGAATATTATATTGTTCCTTGTCCCACCTCACCATGTGGCCAGCTCGCCTGACATTTTCTCTAGGGTTTCTTGTCCTATTCCACTGAGAGTGGCAGAACTGCTTTCTTGGTGGTTTTAGCCTTATATCCATCAGAGGCGCTGTCTTAACAACGTGTATTTTCTCTCACCTCTGCTCTAAAACTTTACCTACCTCTCCATTAGTTTCTTCCTTCCCCTCTGTATCCTCTATTCATAGAGAGACACTGGTCACCGGTCTTGTACTTCTACCTCTTCTTGCTCACTTTTGCATTTCTTGAAGATCTTCTTTGCATTCTTCTGGCATGACTCTCTTGCCTTGTCCCATTTGATCCCCTCTCTGTGTTAGTTTCTCTTGATGAACCTTGTCTTGGGACAGTCTATGTGCAGCAAAACTCTGTGTGTTCCCTTACATCTCCCAGTTTCTGTGGCAGTATGGTTAGTTCTGGACTAGGTGGGAAAGAACGTGTGTGACTTCTGAGCTAAGATGATACTTCCTTTCACCTTGTGCTCACTTGTTCTCTCTCTCTCTCTCTCTCTCTTTCTCTCTCTTTCTCCTATTCTTGTTTTACCTCCAGCTCCAGAAATCTCGGAGACCAAGTATTTCACACTGCATACTACCAAATGGAGAAGAACCATCAGAACCATATAGGATTCTGCGTAGGAAAAAAAGTCTACATTATGTCAAGTCAAAGAGATTTTTGTGTTTGCCTGTTGCATCAGTAATTATTCATTACACCAAACCATTCCCTTCTTTTGCTCTAAAATACTGTGACAAGCTTTGTCCTCTAAATCCACCCTATCCCACGTTTCTCAAAAGGAACCATCTTCTCCTGCTCCCTTTTTAGCATACTTCCTATCCACCCTAAGCCACTCCCTTTATTTTCCTTTAATCTTTCATTTTTACCATCACTGTAATTGATCATCTGAGAAGCAAGTCCCTCTGGAACTACGTTGTCTTCAGCAGGTTCTCCGGAGAACAACAGCCAACATTTAGAGCTTTATCAGGAGGAGCAATTCCAGAACAGTGAGATTAAGGGAAAAGGGGAGTGAGGAAGAAAAGTAGGAAATCAGTTACAAAGTGGCACACTGCTCAGCTGGCCATGGGGCCACCACAGCCCATTTCTCAGTCATGTAGGGTATCTCTCGAGAGGGTGTATGGAACCACTGTGCATGGAACAACCGGAAGGAGTATGAAGGGTACAGAATTTATCTGCCAGCGCATTTCTGTCTCTGTCTCTCACTGGTCAAAGTTCGCCCCATACTTTGTGGCTGTGTAAACTGACTGCTCTAGGTAGTCTTTGGAAAAGCCAGTTCTCATGGCCTGGTGTTCAGTGTTTTATCTGAGATCGAAAGTAGTGTAAGGTACCACATCTTCTGTGAGTCTGGTCAATTTGTCCAAGGCACTGAAGCCGTTGTGATCTCTGCCATGAAGAGACTGTGCTGGGGCCTTGTTCTCACCTGGTAAGACAGCTAGTGGTATTAGGAGATGAGGAAACTAGAGCCGTGGTGGGCAAGGATATCCATCTAACAACCACAGGACACAAGGGACCGGGAGGGCTGAGCAAATCTGGTGAGGAAAATAAACCAGGATTGGTACAAAGAGTATAACTCTTGGAGCCCAACTGATGTGTCAGATACTTTCTCAACTATTTATTGGTCTCTAGACATAAGGGTTGTTAAAATTTCAAAAAGCTACAGAGGGCCTTGCTTTATATAAAAACCCAAATAACAAGTGACAGGAAGATCAAGTTGAAAAATTATAAATGACCAGTGCAAAAAAAAAAAAAAAAAGTACCATCATGTAACTAAAACCCTTTAAGACCTATTTTATTCCTATGCTCCTTCATCCTTTACTAGAAACAAAACATAAGAGCCACAAAGCCAGCTGGAAAAGTTCTTCTCAAAATATATATCCTCAATGATATGCAATTCAGCAAACTTTTGCATAAATACAAAATCTCCAATGCAAATACAGGATCATTTCAGTTACCTCCTGGAGCTGGCTAACAGTTATCAACAACTTAGACATGAAACTATTTCATTCAAAACTATTGCAGGCCATGAGTGTCAATGAGCAGGAAAGAACCAGCCAGAGACTCAGGAAGCCCCAGAGACTCAGGAAACTCACAATTATGCCAACCGCTCCAGCCTGCAGCTGAAATGCCCTTAATGACAGTGTATTTTTAAATCATCTCTACCCGGATGGCAGAGACAGACAGAGGAAGGGACAATCAGCCTGAGCAGTTCATTCAGCTGCCACTATGGACCACATCAGGTGCTTCTCTGTAGACCAGTGCAGTGCAATGAACGAGACATGGGGTTTACTGCTCAGACTCCTGATTTAAAAATAGAAGAAAAGGCCTGGGCCCCTGCTGGTCTCCCACTCTCACCACCAGCAGGGTGGTGATTAGCTGTGCTTTCTCTGAGCCATTCCCTCTTACTATCTTTATTGGCCATTTTCCATATCCATGTCTGAAGTCTTGTTTTTTGTTTTTTGTTTTTTTTTAATTTATTTATTTGACAGAGAGAGATCACAAGTAGACAGAGAGGCAGGCAGAGAGAGAGAGAGAGAGAGAGGGAAGCAGGCTCGCCGCTGAGCAGAGAGCCTGATGCGGGACTCGATCCCAGGACCCTGAGATCATGACCTGAGCCGAAGGCAGCAGCTTAACCCACTGAGCCACCCAGGCGCCCCACCATGTCTGAAGTCTTGTTATGAGATAATGTTTGCATGGGGTATGTGAGTTATTGCAAGGTCTGCCATCCTACGAGCTCAGGGCTATATGGGGCACACGGTGTGACTTTAGCTGTGAAAGGCATCTAGCGACCTGATAGACCAGAAGCTTCTATCAGTGTGGGTTTGGTGATATTCCACTCCAGCACTGGGACCTCTGATAATACAAGATGTCTGTGTCCTCAGGGTATATTCTGATGCCATAAAGGAAAAAAGGTGCTAACCGGTCTGTGCCAACCTTGGGCTGGGAAGCAGATGTTTAGGTCCAGAAGTCTTCCCTTTCCTGGGAATGTTGATTCAAAAATCAGCTTAAAAATGTGATGACCACTTCCTATTTTAGTATAAGTTTGGTTGTCAGGAATAAAAAAAGAAAAAAGTATTTATGAGGGAATGAAGTTATGTGTCCTTGGAACATGTTGCTGAGTATCTCTGTGGCCCAATTTTCTTATCCATAAAACAGGTTTAATAACAATTCATACTTGCAAGATTATTATTAGGATAAGTAAGTTATTATCTATAGTGTCTACATATAGGAAGTGCCATGTAAGGGTTCAATAGGCAAATTATTGAGTATGTGAACCAAGGAGCCACTGTGCCTCATCCCCATTCCAGCTGGGGAAGATCAATACCTCTATCTCCACCCTAATACCTCAATTCTTCTCACCCCCCACGTTGGTCCTATCCTAACAGGGCCTTTCAACTTCCTAAATAAAGAATCGTCTTGGCCCCAGAGTTGACAGCATTTCTGCATCATGACTTGAGTATGCAGTGATCTACCAGGCATTCTATTCCCTTCCACACCTAACTTTACTTGAGACCAGGTCCACAAGACTCTCCTACAGGTTCAAACTTAGTATCCTGAAACACTTTTTTCCCTAATACGTAGGCATTCAGATAACCCTAATTTCAAAGCAAACTACAGACCTAGGATAAAATTGGTCATCAATAGGTCATGATTGGATGAATGAGAGCATGCACTGACCCTGAGTTTCAATTCTCATGATTGGGCTTATGCTTTACCATGGAGTCTAAATAACCACCATATACAACTTTATGATAACCAACCATCCCCCACTACTTCCCATCATCACTGTCCACCCACTCCCATCCTAGATTTTATGTGGCTCGTGTACTTGAGGATTTATCTACAGTCACTCTTCTGCACAGTGAGTCCAATAGAATTTCATGCTCTACCTCACCAGCTTTTGTCATATTACCAAAAAGCTATCCTTAATGTTTTTATACTTGAGGATAGAGTGATAACTGAGAGAAGACATTATTATTAGTTTTTCTTTTAAGAGTAGTTGTGAACAATTCTGTAGCTTATTTCAAGAGTCCACTCCCTCTATAAAGCTAAAAAATTCACTTCTTCCTTTGTGGTCAGCATAGTCCCATGGTAACAGTGCAATGTCCTATTGGAAGTCAGGTTGTATCTTATTCAATGCTGTATGCACAACACTGAACACATTGCTTCATACTCAAATAGTTGCCTGATTATAGTTGGATAATGAGAGAAATCACCTAACACGTTTTCAAAATTTTATTTGTCTCTAAGTCTGATTTGCCAGAACAAAAAATATCTTAACCCCAAGGCTTAAAAATTACTGCGTTCATTTTGTTAAACTGTGGCAATATATTAATTTAAGAATCCTACTTCCTGGTGAGCAAAGACACACACACACACACACACACACACACACACACACACTTATTTGGAGGGCAGCAAAGCGTTTGGAATGAGAAATATGTAGGTTCGCACCCCAACTTCACTACTTGTTAGCTCCGTAAACTTGAAGTTATTTTATCCTTCTCTTCTTTGCTTTCTTTGTCTTTAATACGGAAGTAAAAGTAGTAACTCTGGCATGGGTTTAAGAGAAGATAAAAGTAGACAATGGTTTCAAAAATGATGTTGGCACAACTGCTCATCCACAGGCAAAAAAAAAAAAAAAAAAAAGGATCTAGACACACATCTTAAACTCCCCACAAAAATTAACTCAAAATGGATCACAGACCTAAATTTAAAATTCTAAACTGTGGAATTCATGGGTGATAATAAAGGAGGAACCATCGATGGCTTTGGGTATGGCAATGACTTTTTAGATATGATACTGAAGGCATAATACAGTAAAGAAGTAACTGTTAAGCTGGACTTCACTAAATTTAAAAATTTTCTTCTGTGATGACAATGTTCAGAGAATAAGAAAATAAACCAGGCTGGGAGAGCTTATTTGCAAAAGATATACCTGACAAACTATTATCCAAAATATACAAACAACTCTTAAAAACACAATAAAAAAAAGCTCAAATAAAATACGTGTTCAAGAGGGAGGAGTCAAGATGGCAGAGAAGTAGCAGGCTGAGACTACATCAGGTAGCAGGAGATCGGCTCGATAGCTTATCAAATCATTGCGAACACCTACAAATCCAACAGGAGATGGAAGAGAAAAAGAGCAATTCTAGAAACAGAAAATCAACCACTTTCTGAAAGGTAGGACGGTAGGATGGGTGGAGAAGTGAATCCAAAGCAACGGGAAGACAGACCGCAGGGGGAGGGGCTGGCTCCCCGCAAGCGGCGGGACAGCGGAGCACAAAATCAGGACTTTTAAAATTCTGCTCCACTGAGGGACATTGCTCCAGAGGCTAAACCAGGGTAAAGCCCATGCGGGGTCAGCCTAACCCCAGGTCTCGCAGGGTCACAAAAGGTTGGGGATGTCTGAGTGACGCAGAGCTCGCAGGTGTTAGAGCGGGGAAGTTGGCTATAGAGACAAAGCCGAGGAGTGAGCTCTCAACTTGAGGTTACCTTGAACCATAATCCATGGCACAGGCCACTGCTCTGTGAGTGGGGTCCCCACAAGATCCGGGGAGACACCCCCTGGAAGAGCTCATGGATCTGTGCATTTCGGAGACTCCAGACGGAGCTGTGTGCCAGAGACAGAGATGCTTGGTCACAGGCTGGGTGAGCTCAGAGCGTGGCCGGAGGCCAGGGAGATGGGAGTGATTGAGCGCCTTTCTCTGAGGGCGCACTGAGGAGTGGGGTCCCGAGCTCTCGGCTCCTCCGGGCCGGAGACTGGGAGGCCACCATTTTCACTCCCGTCCTCCGGAACTCTACAGAAAGCGTTCAGGGAACAAAAGCTCCAGAAAGCTAACCCGAACGGATTATTTAGCCTGGCCCCTGGTTTTAACTTTTACCCTTTCCTCTTTTAGCATTTTTTAAACTAGTTTATCTTAACAATACCTTTCATTTAAAAAAATGTGTTCAAAACACCTGGACACCATACCATATAAAATATACAGATGGAAGAACCTAGATGTCCATCAACAGATGAATGGATAAAGAAGATGTGGTATATATATACACAATGGAATACTATGCAGCCATCAAAAGAAATGAAATCTTGCCATTTGCGACGACGTGGATGGAACTAGAGGGTATTATGCTTAGCGAAATAAGTCAATCAGAGAAAGACAATTATTATATGATCTCCCTGATATGAGGAAGTTGAGATGCAACGTGGGGGGTTTAGGAGGTAGGAAAAGAATAAATGAAACAAGATGGAATCGGGAGGGAGACAAACCATAAGAGACTTAATCTCACAAAACAAACTGTGGGTTGCTTGGGGCAGGGGTGTAGGGAGAGGGTGGTGGGGTTATGGACATTGGGGAAGGTATATGCTATGGTGAGTGCTATGAAGTGTGTAAACCTGGTGATTCATAGACCTGTACCCCTGGGGCTAATAATACATTATATGTTAATAAAAAAATTTTAAAAAGGAAAAAAATATACAGATGGAAAAAAAGCACAGGAAAAGATACTCTACATCATATGTCATTAGGGAAATGCAAATTAAAACAAGATAACAGTATATAACTGTTAGGATGGCCAAAACCCAGAACACTACAACACCAAAGACTGGCAAGGATGTGGAGCCACAGGAACTCATTCACTGCTAGTGGAAATGCAAAACAGTGTGGTCATCTTGGAAGACAGTTTGGTGATTTCTTTTAAAACTAAACATACTCTTGCCTTACAATTCAATAATCACACTCTGCTGTATTTACCCAAAGGACCTGAACACAATGCCCACACAAAACCTACATATGAATGTTTATAGCATCTTTATTCACAATTGCCAAAATTTGATAGTAACCAAGATACACTTTACAAGGTGAATGGATAAACTGTGGTATATCAAACAATGGAATATTATTCAGGACTAAAAAGAAAGGAGCTATTAAGCGATGAAAGAACATAGAGGAAGCTTAAATGTATATTATTAGGGACACTTGGGTGGTTCAGTTAGTTAAGTATCTGCCTAAAGCTCGGGTCATGATCTCAGAGTCCTGGGATCAAGTCCCATGCCAGGATCCTTGCTCAGAAGGGAGCCTGCTTCTCCCTCTGCCTGCTTCTCTCTCTGCATGCCACTCGCCCTGCGTGTGCTCTCTCTCTATTTGACAAATAAAATCTTTTGAAAAATGCTTATTATTAAATAAAAGACCAATCTGAAAGACTACATATCATATGATTTCAACTTTACAACAATGTGGAACGGGCAAAACTATGGAGACAGTAAAGGTCAGTGATTGCCCAGAATTAGGGAAGAAGGATGAACAGACAGAGCACAGGGGACTTTTGGATAGTGGAATTCTTCTGTTTGATACTACAATGGTGAATACATATCATTATATATTTGTTGAAACCCACAGAACGTATAACACTGAACCCTAATGTAAACCCAACTGGACTCAGAGTGACAACGATGAGTCAAGATAGGCTCATGGATTGCAACAAACATGTCACCGAGGTGTGGGGTGTTGATCGATGCAGGGGAGGCTGTGCACGTTTGATGATGCGGAGATATAGGAACTCTCTGCATTTTATGCTCAGTCCTGTTGTGAATCTAAAACTACTATAAAAGTAAAATTTATTAATTAAAAAAAAAACAAAAACCAGGCAACAGAGGTAAAATAACCTGAGACTGTCCCAGGTACACGGTAGACAATCACTAGTTGTTGCTAGCATTTTATTTATTAATAATAGTATCTCACAAATCTCAAGATCATTAAGTATTTTCCAAAGTACTGGGCTTTGCAAAGACTGGGAAAATTGTGAAGACCAACATGCACACACATAACTCACTTCTGCCTTGCCAGTGTGACAGTGGTACCAGGCAGCTGAATCCTAATATTACATATCAGGCACCTAGATTTAACTGGCATGCAAAAGCCCCGACAGAATTAATAATTACGATCAAAAAAACCATGAACAGCCGATTTTAATGATCAGATAAGGAACTTATTTCCAGCCACCCACTGTGGGTGGCTAATCTTCCTCCACATTCTCATCTACTGACACACACAGTCTGGGCTGAAATAAGCTCTTAATAATGAATAATCTGGCTATGAATATAATTCTGCTGAGCAGAAAATGAAGGATTATAGAACATTTCAGAAAGCATTCGTTTTTTTCTTTTTCTCACTTCCCCACCCTTTCAGTTAATTCTCTTTAAATACTGTTTTGATTGTTGCTGCCACCTTAAGGATATGAGATGGGTACACAAGTGTGAAAGAGTGTTCAGTACTGCCCAGAGACTGTACACGGGAGGGGCATTAGAGTATAGGAACAAAAGCACTTGACACTAGTTGATATTTATATGAATGATGCTTAAAGAAAACCATTTGTTAATGTTGATTCATCCATTTTGGAGTCTTAGGGTAAAGTGGCAAATATAGACAACACATTCATAATTTATACCAATGAACCTGTGGATGTGCATACACGCACACACACACACACACACACACACACAGCACCCTTTAGGCTCAGCAATCAACATCTAATAATCCTGAGTATTCCAGACCACTGTGTAAAGAGTAAAAGCATAGCTTTTCTGGTATTAAGGGGCGTCTCAGCTGCATTAAACAGTTTGACCCAAAACCTTGAGACAAAGTCTGGGAAATTAGAACTGTGGATCCATAATGAAGACCGTCAGTTAACCGACTAACTACTGAAGGAGAAAAGAAGGAACAGAAGGAATTGAGGAAGGGAAAAAGAAAAGAATGACATAAAGTAATCCCTTAATTTGCTCATTCATTAAATAATATTGAGCACATACTCTGTGTCAGGCACTGTGTTAGTAGCTAGAGATACGAAGGTAACCGTCTCTCCCTTCAAGAATCTCCAAATCTCAGAGGAACGAAGGCCAAGCAATGAAGGAATTTGTCCCAGCCAGACTGAGAGGAAGCTCCTGCATCTCTCTCTGGTTCTTTAACCTCCTGGTTCCCACTCCAGTGCCCATGACGATGTGATCATGGGAAGACTCGGGCTGGGGGTTTGGAAAAACTTGGGTATAAAATCATCTCTCCATCCTCACAGTCTGACGTTGGCCAAGTGTTTCAACTTGCTGAGCTATAGCGTCAGCTTCTGTAAACGGAAAGAATAGATCCACGTAGCAGCAATGTCCTAAGGACTAGTAACGGTAAAGAATAAGCTTGCTGGTCTTCGCTGCTCTCACTTGCTTGTTGCCCTAACTTGTACAGCCTGCCCCCTCCTCTGCATCCAAAGCTTCACAAGCAGCATCCTGGAACCCACCACACCACCAGGAAGGGCATTCTGGATCTCAGAGCCAGGCCCAACCCCAAACCTTCCCAAGCAATCTGTCAGAGCTGGCACTCTGTTTATTTCAATGCTTCCCAGAAGCTCAAGACTCCAAGACCATCTATTATCACTAGCCTCTCCTCTCTGACAGAGAGGACTTCCCTCTGCACTTCCCCTAACTGGACTCAACCTTTCCCTTGTCTCCCCTCACACCCACTGGTGCTCTGGGATGGCCCATCTGTGATCAACAAACATCCCCCCACGCAGTGGTTATTCTGGCTCCTTTCATCTCCTTGTTTGACGTGGCTGCCCCCATAAACACTGCTTCCCTAGCATCCTTCTCAGTGTTCTCTCTCATCCCCCTTGCTCCACAGGGTTAGAAGAAAGGGACTGTGTCCTGGTTTTCCCTACTGCTGCTTCCAGATGATTATGCCTGGCTTTCTCTCCATCCTGCAAGATTCCCTTCTCCTTTTAGGCATTCCATCCAGTTATCTGACTCTCTTCTACCTCAGTCTTTCCACAAGTGTCTGATCACATCCCTCTGTCATTGACACTTTCTCTCTCCTCACACTCACGCTCTTCACAAACAACGTCAGTGACTTGAACACGGGTCTCTCAGTTGTTGTGCTTCCCTTCCTACAAGGAGCCCCCGCTCCACCCATGCAGCTACCCCAGCTCACAGTCAGACCCGGCCTTTCATCATCAGAAACTGCACTGTCTCACATCTTCATTCAGACACGCCTCTTCCTGGGCCCGACATTCTATCCTTTTCAGCTCACTTGCTCCAACGGCACCATGGCAGGATTCCTCAATTTAGTGGTCCTGGTGCATTCTCATAACTAGTTAGCCTCTCCCTGCTTTGACCTTCCTCATTGCCCAGCTTCAAATATATGCTTTCTCATTGTAATCACTCTACTGCAAGGATCTGTATCCTTTTTTCATCCCTTGCCTTCAGTCATATTTCCAGACCAAATCCTCCGTGTGCATGAGGAACCCCACTATCCAGAACCTCTGAATCGGAGCAGAAAGACCTTTGTTGGAAAAAAGCATGCATCTGGACTGACTGGCGTCACCATCCAGAAAGTGAACTCTATTTTTTTTTAATATTTTATTTATTTGACAGAGAGAAATCACAATTAGGCAGAGAGGCAGGCAGAGAGAGAGGAGGAAGCAGGCTCCCCGCGGAGCAGAGAGCCCAATGCAGGGCTCGATCCCAGGACCCTGGGATCATGACCTGAGCCAAAGGCAGAGGCTTTAACCCACAGAGCCACCCAGGCGCCCGTGAACTCTATTTCTCAGATGAGTTCACTTTCCCCTCGACCCTTTGTTACCACGACCGCTCTGCATGAACACCTGCCAACAGAACCTGCAGCCTCCCTTACTGCTCCTTCCCCATCCTTTCTTACATTCACCAGCATGATCTTTAAAAAAATATAATCCACATGAAATCATCCTCTCATTTAAAGCCTTTCAATAACTTCCTATGATACTTTGGAATAAATCCCAAACTTACTGCTCACACGTCAGATCTCTTTGTCCTCAAAACCCACCAAAATCTCTCATTCATCTTCCACTGTACTTCCCATCTTTGAGTTCCTCAGACACGTCACACTCTTCCCTGCACCAGGCCTGAATCACATCATTCCATTTGCCTGGAAAGCTCCTCCTTGGGTTTTCCCACAGCTATATCCTCTCCTCTGTTCAGTTCTAGCTCACAGATCATCTTCTTAGAGGTTTTCAGGCCAATACTCTGATACTGTGCCTCCCTCCACTTTATTTCCCATCCTCTGATGCCTTCACAGAACTTAACCTCACTTAATCAAGCATAATTTATTTCTATGTTGACATATTTCTTTTTAGTCTCCCTCACCTCTCCATAAGCTCCAAAATTGCAGAGCCATATGGTGGTCTTGTCATTATGGGCAGGCAGCAGTCACTCAATACGTATTTTTTGAATGGCTGAATGAATGAATGCTGGATGAGTGATAAGTGTGTCAAAGAGAAAATGAATCAATTTCACAAAGCTGCTAATATGACTACTAAGAACAAAGTTTGTTTCCATCTTAATTTTTAATTTTTTTTTTTTTTTTTTTTAGGAAAAAGCAGTATATAAATATGCACTTGATGCTTCTTAAACATTGCCACTGAAATAGCCAGAGAGGAGTAAATATGGATACCTGGGACGTCATGACCATAAACAGCTAGATTTTATGCTCTCCATACTAATCCATCACATGTTTTCAACTATCCATATTTGAAGCTAATGATTCAGGAAAAGGAAATGTGGCATCCTGTGGCTCAGAGTTCCCTCCTGAGCACTGCAGTAAACCCCGGTTGGAGAAGCACAAACACTGCATATGCTCTCACCTCTTTTTTTAATTGAATTTAGCCCATTTTCCTCTGAATCACTATCTAATATATAATAGATTCCCTTTTTAGAAATTTCAGCTTAGGGGACGCCTGGGTGGCTCAGTGGGTTAAGCCGCTGCCTTCGGCTCAAGTCATGATCTCAGGGTCCTGGGATCGAGTCCCTCATCGGGCTCTCTGCTCGGCGGAGAGCCTGCTTCCCTTCCTCTCTCTCTGCCTGCCTCTCTTGTGATTTCTCTCTGTCAAATAAATAAATAAAATCTTTAAAAAAAAAAAAAAAAAAGGAAAGAAATTTCAGCTTAAGTTTGTCCCCTGCTGAAGGGACTGCATAAATGGCCATGTTTCCTACTTCTTGCCTACTCTAGCCACAGCAGAGTGGTCGGGACATAGAACTCTGGCACAGAAAGAATTAATCTGGAAACCAGGCTAAGCCAATTAGATCTACTATCTTTAAAGAAACTCAGATGCTGGGCACCTGGGTGGCTTAGTTGGTTAAGCAACTGCCTTCAGCTCAAGTCATGATCTCAGGGTCCCAGGATCGAGTCCCACATCAGGCTCCCTGCTCTGCTGGAAGACTGCTTCTCCCTCTTCTACTCTCCCTGCTTGTGCTCTCTCTCTGTGTCAAGTAAATAAGTAAAATCTTTTTTTTTTTTATAGTCTTTTTTTTTTAAGATTTTATTTATTTATTTGACAGAGAGAGATCACAAGTAGATAGAGAGGCAGGCAGAGAGAGAGAGAGGGAAGCAGGCTCCCTGCTGAGCAGAGAGCCCGACGCGGAACTCAGTCCCAGGACCCCGAGATCATGACCTGAGCTGAAGGCAGCGGCTTAACCCACCGAGCCACCCACGCACCCCAAATAAGTAAAATCTTAAAGAAAAGAAAAGAGAAATAAAGAAACTGAGATGTTGGTGGACACAGAGCTCTGAGAAGTCAGGGAGCATCAAGGCTAACTCTGTGCTATGGAAATTCATGGCCCCCTCCACAACAGTTATGTGGTGAGTAGAAAAGCAGGAAAAGCCAGCGTGCTGAGAAGCAGGAAATGAACAGGTACATAAAAAGAAAGCATCCAGGAGACAAAGAGGCCCATGAGAGAAGGTGGAAGCCTCACTTTCTAGCTTAGTCTCCAAAGATCACAGCTGTTCTTCATTCCCAAATTCCAAGTCTGCATGTCCTAACTTCGTTTCTGTGAGACTATTTGTTGTTGCTTTTTTTTTTCTTTTAAAGATTTTATTTAGTCACTTGACAGAGATCACAAGTAGGCATAGAGGCAGGCAGAGAGAGGAGGAAGCAGGCTCCCTGCCCAGCAGAGAGCCCAATGCAGGGCTTGATCCCAGGACCCCGAGACCACAACCCGAGCCAAAGGCAGAGGCTTCAACCCACTGAGCCACCCAAGCGCCCCTGTTGTTGCTTTTTGATAAGCCTTCTTTTATTTTACTTTTTTAAGGATTTATTTATCTGTGGTTGGCTCAGGTGGTTAATCATCTACCTTCAGCTCAGGTTATGATCTCAGGGTCCTGGGATCAAGCCCCATATCAGGCTCCCTGATCAACAGGGAACCTGCTTCTCCCTCTCCAGGTCCCCCATGCTTGTGTTCCCTCTCTCACTATCTCTCTCTGTCATAAATAAATAAAATCTTAAAAAACAAAAAAGGATTGATTTATTTATTTGAGAGACAGGAGAGAAAGAGAGAGACAGCACACATACAAGTGGGGGTGGGGCAGAGGGAGAGGGACAGAGAAGCAGGTTCCCCATTCAGTGGGATGTGCATCTTGATCTTATGACACTGAGTTCATGAGTTGAGCCAAAGTCAAGATTTGGACGTTCAACTGACAGAGTCACTCAGGCACCCTGATAAGCCTTCTTCTTCTTCTTTTTTTTTTTTTTTTTAATTTAATTTCTTTTCAGTGTTCCAAAATTCATTGTTTATATGCCACACCCAGTGCTCCATGCAATACATGTCCTCCTTAATACCCACCACCAAGCTCACCTAACCCCCAACCCCTCCCCTCCAAAACCTTCAGTTTGTTTCTCAGAGTCCACAGTCTCTCATGGTTTGTCTCCCCCTTCTTTTAAATTTAACTCATCTGAGTGAATTTCTTCTTCTTGGTATTAAAGAGTCCTTGACTGGTCTTCTCACACCCCTACCGATTTTCAAAATTTAAAAAATTAGAGGTAGCTTCCTTTCTGAAAAATGTGTACTAAAGAAAACTCTTCTTCTGTAGTAACGTAGACCTAGCCTTTGTCCTTTGAAAATAAATACTTCTCTGCTCCTGCTGGGAGCCACTAGGACCCAGGGTCCATGGCCAAGACATATCATATTCCAAAACGTGTGGATTAGGGAGCATGATGGCCTGAATATTTTTGTATCACTCAAAATTCATATATTGAAATCCTAACCCCTGATGTTACGGTATTTGGAGGGGGGACCTTTGGGAAGTATTTAGGTCATAAGGGTGGAGCCCTCACAAATGGGATTGGTGCCCTATGGGACTTCAGCGCTAGCTAGCTCTCTTTCCAACACAAAAAGATACAATAAGAAGCCAGCAGTCTGCAGGCTGAAAGAGGGCTCTCTCCTGAATCCAGCCATGTTGGTTCCCTGATTTTGGACTTTCAGAATCTGCACTGTAAGCAATACATTTCTGTTTCTTGCAAGCCACCCAGTCTGTAGTACTTTGTTACAGCAGCCCAAACAGACTAAGACAGGGAGGGACCAGGAGTGGTAAAGCAGAACTTCTTCTGGTCCAGCTTCCCAGATATCGCACAGGGCCCTCCAGGCCATCCCTAGAAGGATTGGAGAGTTGGATTCAAATAAGAAGTTGCCACAGGGCAAGAAGCTCTACCCAAGAAAAGAGCAGAGACTTTCGATATTAGCAAGAATGAATTGTGAAATTTTTTTTAAAAAGTGTTTCTAAATTATCGCTCTTTTTTAAATGACAAATCATGGTATAAGAAAAATGTGATATTTTTCTATTCTTACTGTAGAAAGTATTATAAAATTGTTGTCCTACAAAGAAGTGATCAAGAAAATGCAGCCAAAATATACATGGAAAAGAACGTATTACAGAGATGTATTAGGTAAATACATATTATCAATAGTAATGATATTATATATTTTTTAATTTCATGATGTTGATGGTACTGCAAGATTTGACATTTTTAAATTATGCTAGTTATGATTTCCTTTCTCATTCCAAATATATATTCATTTTTGCAGCTCATTTCATATTCATAAAATGGTATTATTTTTCTTAAAGATGATTTTCAAAACTGAATAGGGTGTAGACCCTATAACACCTAAATTCACCCATGTCCACATGTTACAGATTAGGAAACTGAAGTACACGATCTGAATGTGGAGCCAGTATCCACTCTATTACACAGGATATTACTCTTGATCTGCCATATAGCTTAACTCCAACTATAATTACTAATGTACACTTTGACCTTAAAGATTTTGTTTTGTTTTGTTTTGTTTTAGAAAGAGAGTGAGAGTAGGAGGGAAGGGGTGGAGGGAGAGGGAGAGAGAGAATCTTAAGCAGGCTCCATGCCCAACACAGAGCCTGATGCAAGGCTTGATCTCACAATCCTGAGATCATGACCTGAGGCAAAAATCAAGTGTCGGACACTTAACCGACTGAGCCACCCAGGCGTCACTTGAATGACTTTAAAGTTCTTGCACACCTGTTTCCTTAACCAGAATCTGAGCTCCCTGGGGCAGGGACTGAAAAAAAAAAAAAAAATCCTTGTGTACATCCTCAGAACTTACTTCAATAACATGCTATAAAAAGCTCATTCAGAATATCAGCTTACATCTAGAAACATGTTTTTAAATGGTTAAATCTGCTCTCAAATTTCATATAGCTCTATTGTCCATGCCTGATTCCTCCAAGTCCTATTTCTTAGCAGCCTTTGCTGTCTCCAGAGTTCTTGGGACGTGGACAAAGGAACCAATAGCACCATTTTCCAAATAGCCACAACTCTCCAGCACCATTCTTTCAGACTCACAGGAAAACACATGAGACGAGAAGCTTGAATCAGCCAAACACAGGGCCGGAGAACCAAGCTGAGCAGCACAGTGAGGAGAGGAAACCAGGTTTCTGGCCCTCAGTGCTCAGTCTGATTATTTTCCTGTATCAACTAGTGTTAAAGTCAATCAGCATGGAAAACTGTCAGCCCAGCATGACATTTCAGCTTTATTCCCTAATGCTTTTCTTACACTTATGTGGGGAAAATAGATAGCAATATGGTTAACTCGTGGTTCTTTTTGATTTAGAGTTTGAGGGATTTTCCAAGTAATGAAAAACCCTGGCCACCCGGGGCAAAGATATTCACTCAGTGAGCAGAAAATGTATTGTTTGGAGAAAAACGAATTGAGGGCTCCCTGAAAAGGGACCTACTACTGAAGACAATTTCTCTCCTGGAACTACGCAAAGCCCAGAGGATAAAGTCTCAGAGTCGCCTGGGGGCCCTGGGAGATACAGGCAAGGCTGTTTGATAACTATGTGAACAGAATTTCTATGCCTGTGAAGTCTCCTCTTACATCTAGGCAAAGACTGGGTGTTAGAGGTTGAATTCTGTCTCCCCAAGAAAAGATTTGTTGAAGTCCTAACCCCTGTGCCTCAGAATGTGTCCTTATTTGGAAAGAGGATCATTGCAGATGTAATTAGTTAAAATGAGATCATCCTGGATATGGGTCCCAATCCAATATGACTTGTCCTTTTAAGAAAAAGGCTCTGTGCCCAAGATGGGGTCAGGAGAGAGAAAAACCATAAGAGACTTTTAATCTCAGGAAACAAATTGAGGATTGCTTGCGGCTGGGGGGGGGGGGGGGTGTGGGATAGGATGGCTGGGTGATGGACATTGGGGAGGGTATGTGCTATGGTGAGTGCTGTGAATTGTGTAAGCCTGATGATCCACAGACCTGTACCCCGGGGGGGCAAATAATACATTATACGTTAATTAAAAAAAAAAAAAAAGAAAGAAAGAAAAAGAAAAAGAAAAAGGCTCTGTGAAGAGAGGGTGAATGCCTTGCATCAACAAAGGCAGAGATCTGGAGTTACACAGCTGCCAGCCAAGGACAGCCAAAGACTATCAGCAAGCCACCAGAAATTAGGAAGAAGCAAACAATGAATTCCCTATAGGTTCCAGAGGGACTAGAGACCTGCCAACACCTTAATTTTGACATCCTGCCTCCAGAACTGTGGGATAATAAATTTCTGTTGTTTTGAGTCACCCATTTTTGGCACTTTATTCTGGCAGACCTAGGAAACAAATATACCAGCATAAGACAAGATGAACCTAAACATCCTGGGTCAGGTGAAAAAATTAGGAAAGGAAGTACCCAACTGTAGGAATGCTAGATACTCTAGATTTGAAGGAAGGGAAAGAAGATCATACATGTGTATGTGTGTGTAAAATGTGTGTGTATGTATGTGTAATTTTAAGAAGGAAGACCAAGACACATCATAGCAAGTCCACAATATTTTTCTATCAATAAAAACTGTCTACATAACTAAACGGTGATCACCAGTTTAACAGAATTAGAAGTTAAATAAAATTACAGAACAATGAAATTTTCCCAAAGGCAAGATTTTTTTTTAAAGTCATTTCAAAGCAATTTAGTATCTTAGACTCATGAACCTAAACAAGCATGATCAAATAATATCTTGTCAGTGGGTGAACACACCATTTAGTAAAGAATATTAGTGATTATGGCTTTAGATTTAGCAGGCTCAAATCCTCATCAAACTATTAACTGATATAGTAACTGATTTGTAAGCAAGTTGTAAACTTTCTCTATCAGTTACCTATAGTCAATAATGTATGAACAACTATCATTTATTCTTGCTCATGCCTCTGAGCAATACCTAAGTATTGCAATACCTAGACCAGTTTGGACTAGGTTCATCTTCAAGCTACAGGTGAGAACACACCTCTGTGTGGTTCTCATTTCTGTGGACCAGCAGACCAGCAGGCACATGTTCTTCCTGTGGGAATGGCAGAAGGGAACATATGCCAGGTCTTCTCCTGGCCTTGGCTCATAAATGGCATGTAGGAGAACCATGCCATTTACATCCTTGAGCCACGGCAAATCAAATGGTCAAGGCCGACATCCATAAGTCAGGGAAATGTGCACTGTCACTAACTGGAGAGTAAAGACTGAATATTTGCTACATAATTCAAATTATGATGCTCCCTGAATATGTTTGATAATCTGCCAGATGAAGAGAATATTAGTACTAATTCATGAGGTTGTTGGATTATTTGTCTCTTAAAAAATTCAGAAGATTTCACATTAAAACTTTTTCCATTAAAGAGATTTTTAATGAAAAGTTATTCTCATTAAAATTTTTTAAAACTCCAGAATGCTGGGATTTTTTTCATTAAAATTTTTAAAAACTCCAGAATAATGGGTCTACAGTTCTACCTGGCAATCACTGGCTGGAAATTAAGTGGGTTTTGCCCAAGTTTGGAAGAATTTGGCAGATTCCCCATCTGGCCCAACAATTCATACACTGAAGCTGCCTATTCAACTCCCATAAGCCTCTGGGTTTGTGGCCCCTGCTGTACACCAACCTGGAGGTGTATGGAGTGGGGCTACGTAAAGCACCTTCTAGTATGTTTCCCTAAAGAACCTCATGGATGAACTTAAAACTGTGAGGCCCGAGCAAAGGACACAAATGAAGTTCCACAGTCACTTCTCTATGGATGTCCTCCAACTGGGTTCCCAACTTACACGTTTGGAAGGATATTTTATAAGCCCTGGGATACAATAAATCTTTAGTGTCCGGTTATCAAAATTCCATTAAAAATTTCAAAAAGCAGAATTTCTCGGGAATCTGTGGGTAAATACTATGCACCATGGCTTCCTCTTCTCAAAATGGATTTCTGGCATCGTGTCCTAAAAGGCAGGTACAAGCTGAAGGCTGAAACTCTGATAGCCAAATGTAACTATATTAAAAAAATTAACAAACAAAAGGATTTGAGGGACTCCACCCCTATTGAATCTCTTAGGTTGCCATACTGAAAATCTGACTTATTTCTTCCTGTTGACTCTGATGAGCAGATAATTTTAATAACTACAGAGGAGGGTCAACCCAGGAAATGCTGAAAAGGCTCAGAGAAACAAACAAAAGGCTTTTCTTCTCTGCTGAGAATATCACAGACAGGCACTGCTTGGTCTGCCTTATAGTTGAGGTCCCCAATCAAATTTTTAATCTTGAAAAGAGCAGGTAAACAGAATTTGCATAGGACTTTGAGTCAACTGTCCTCCTTTGCAATTGCCTGGGTAGATTCCTCAAAGAATAAATAAAAACTAAGTGATTAATTTTCAAACTGTCTTTCCCTGTTATGTGCATTATCCAAAGGAAGCTATGTTGTGAGATCTGTCTGCTAAATAGTAGTGAATTACACACGATAAGATCACAGGTTATGGCATAGAATGCTATCTGTGTATTCGGTAAAGCCTTATGCCTAGATAAGGCATCATTTTGCCGGGCATGAATCCATGAATCTGTGATTGTCCGGGTATTTGAATGTCCTAGGAAATCCTAGGACATTTGCACCTCTCACTGGGAAGTCAGCATTCAAATTTTATTTTCATAATCTAACACTTATGACTAAGTTATGCGGCAATGACTACAACTCTGAAAAGTCAGTTTTACTTCATGAAAGTAATATCAAAAGTTATTTTAATAATATAGATTCTCAGTCTCTTGTCTGCAATTCTAAAACTTTTCTAAAAGGTATCAAGAAATCAAAATTTTTTCATAACTTCTTTAGTAGCAAAGCCTAGCCTAAACTGACCTGCTTCTGTGAAAAAACTTGACCTGAACTGATGTGACATTACTTATAGTCTCAGCATCTCTGAGTATAAATATTCACACATTTCACTGAAGAATTATTAATGTGTTTGATTATGGAGTGTTTTCTTCAGACCCCAAGGGGATGTTATATGAAGTATATATATTGTATTACCTTTTAAACCATCTGAAAATTTCTAAATTCCTCAATACATCTGGCTCCAACAGTTTCAGATAAGATTGAGAACCTGGGTTACTGAAATGCCTTTTAATTTTATTTTTATAAAGTGTGGTTGAACATGACAGTTTGACTGCTTATATAATCATGAACATTATCTGGCACCTGCCCTTCTCAGTGATAAAGAGGTAAATCAATCCATTTTCAAAGTCAATAAACCTTAATTGAGTACCTACTATGTGTAAGGACCTTTGGTCCTTAAACTATGTTATTAGAAATGAGAAGATAGAGGTTCTGTGATGTTCTGTCACTTACCCAGGGTCACACAGATGATAAGGAGTGTTTGAAGCTAGACTTCAGACATAATTCACGTAGTGATAATTTTCAAGATCTTTAAGGATTTGGGCTCTTAATTAGATAACAGTCACAAAACCCAGAAATGCCAGAGGCAGGGGCTAGTGAATTTCTGTGTTCTGCCTTTTCTTACTCTCTATCTAACCGTGTACCTTCTATCTTAACATATTATATATGGACATCCTCCAACTAAATATCATCTAGTTTCCAAACTTCCACTTTCCATACCCCTGATCAAAGATTTAAGAGAATACTAATACACTGGCTTTGATGAAAACCCAAGGACCTCACTAAACTTGTGCACTCTATCATTAGCCACTTTGTCGTCTTCTCACTTTAAGGGAAGAAAATTTAAAATTCGAATGACAAACCTACAGATGTACTTGGAGGTGGTGATCAACCTGGATCATAACCCACTGAGCTGCAAAACACCTTCCCTTAAACCATGGCTCTCACTCAGATTAACCCATTACTATTTGAAAAACTTTTATGTCAATCAATTCTGATAGGACCTCTCTGTGGGTACAGTGGACTGAATTTTTTCCCTCCAAAATTCATATGCTGAAGCCCTAACTTCCAATATTTGGTATCGGAAAATGGTACCTTTGGGAGATAATCAGGTTTAGATGAGGTCATGAGGGTGGAGCCTTTATGATGGTAGTAGTCCTTCTGAGACAACAGACAGCTTACTGGCTTTCTCTCTCCACCAGGTTAGGATACAGTGAGAAGAGAGCTCTCACCAGAATCCATCAGGCTGACATTGTGATCTCAGACTTCCAGCCTCTAGAACTGTGAGAAAACAAATTTCTGCTATTTAAGATACCCAATCTCAGGTTATTTGTTATGACAGCCCAAGCAGATGAAGACATTCAGGACGTCAAAAGACTAAAATATGCTGGTTTCACTGAAATTCCTTAGATACCCACAAGCATTAAAGCATATTTCATGTATATATGGCTGTCTAAAATAAAAACAATTAATTCTTTATATTGTAAATAATTTTAAATAAATTTTAAATAATTTTAAAATGATTAAAAGGGCAATAGTCATCGAGTGTCTACAATATACCACATAAGTCACATTATCTTCCATTTCCACCGTAACCACGGGTTTTGTTCTTGCTCTGAGTCCAGAGGCTTAGAAAAGGTGTCCAATAGCGACAACAAGCCAGTGGATTCAAACCCAGCTATGTATGAATTCAAAGCCCATGTTCTCTACCCCTATCAATTTCACCTTTCTATAAAAAGAAGAAAAACACAAATTTGGATTTAACAGAAGTCAGAGGCAACGTTTACTTTAAGAACGAAGTTACTTAACTGACATGATAAAGAAGTCTACTCAGCCCAAATATCTACATTACTCATACCTGAAATTCCATTAATATTGGTTCACTTCTTTGCATTGAGTGTTGTCAGTTCCTAACTCTTAACTTGCAAAAACTCACCGAGGAATAGTAAATTAATCTCCAGATCCTTTGGGTCCAATGTGTTTGTCTGTTCTGTTCAACTAACAAACATTAAATACCTGTTATACACAAGGGGTTAGGCTCTACTTGCCAGTTATGCAGAGGTACATCAGATCTTTTCTACAGTCCCTCACAACATACAGCTATCAGCTAACAAGTGGAGGGATATGGCATTTATAATGTTGAAACGTACAGAGCACTTTCAAGTAAATTGCACTTAAAAAAAAAAAAAAGGTAGTACTGACAAGTGGTTAAGAAAATGTCCCCATCAATCTTAGGACCCGTACAAATATAAGCACACACATGTCAGTTTCCATTACTTGAGTTTGTTATTACATCCATGTTGTACTTTGGATAAAAAGTTAAAAAAAAAATCTAGTTGGGGGAAAAAACTGGTTAACTGAATCTGAATCAAATCTGAATGTCTTTCAGTGGATTCTGCTGCTTTCAACACAAAATCTTTCTAATTTACTCCGTCCAGTACCTACCGAGAAACAGAACTTTGTATTTCCCCTCTTCATGCATTTATTCACTTAATTTTGTATTCTAGAGACCTTTCAGAACACCCAGTCTGTGTAAAGGCATGAATTAGAAATTTAGTAGTATTCAAGGATTATTCAAATAAACCACCGAGCAGATTTACAGATGATGTACTATGAGATTATACAACAGAGGGCAGAGCCCATCTACTAGCTAGAGCAGGATGAGGCTATTCCCCTGGCCTGCCTGTGATGGACCCCAGACCCTGCTGGCATCCAGACGACCCCACCCCACGGCATGTCAACACACAACCACTGACAGCCACGTGGCCAGAATACGCACAGAACATGCTATCACACCGCACTCTGGCTCACATCATACAGTCATCTAGGGGAAACAGACTGAGGAGTGTGCTAAGTCAAACCAGTCCAGATGACAACGGAAAAAATGTCCTTGGTGGACCGTTAAGACAATGTTTCCTCTGGGGGAGGAGGAAGCAGAGATGGTTGCAGGCTGATGCGAACGGGGAAGGACCTTTTCCATTTCAAACCAGAGACTCGCGTTTATTTAGACATCTGCTTTCCGGAGAGAAGCAGCACTACTAGGGGTTAGCTCTCCTCTCTCGCTCGCGCTATTCTCCTGACGCTTATTACAAGTCAAGTAGCAATATAGCACTGTCCGCAAGGAGAAATATTCTCTCATTTTGACTGTCATGTCAGGGAGAAGGCAGAGGAAGGAGGCTATTTGTTCATGCTGTGAATTTCTTCTTGCTTCTTCCATGGCCAGGAAAAAAAAAAAAGAGTTTGGCCAGAACTTCCAAGTGCTGGGCACAGCTGGTGAAGGGAGGCAGTGTTTTCTGGACAAGCAGCCCATTACCTAGCAATTAATTTCTAAATCCATCATTTAATTATTAGTCCAAAAGAACACTGAAAATGAATAACACTGCCCCATTTACATATTTAATCGGATTAGACTACTGACTTTCAGGTCCTGGCAATTAACTGGTCTCCATGTCCCTTTTTCAATACTTAAATGATTAGTCTTTTATATTTGGGTGCCTGTGTTCATTCCCTGAAATTTTATGTTGGAAAATTAATTGTTCTATTTCAGCATCATTATATGGCTAAGTAATTGCAGACGACTTAACCTCTTGCTGTCCCAGATAATAGTGACTTCTCGAGGAAGCTGTGTATGATTCTAGCTAATGAGATATGTATATATAACTATAAACCTATTTTTCTTTAAAATATGAAATCAATTAAGTGAAATCTCATGAGCCTGTTCCCTTTACAGTTATATAAGGTAAACAAAGAAGGTACTCTTCCAATTGAATACAACATTTGATCATTTGTTCGCTAAGGAAAACCAGCATTTCCCACAGTCATCAGATGAGGTTCTATATCACTGATACAGTCTAAAAGGAGGTACAAGTTTAAGCCTGGACAAACTAAGTTAGAGATGCAAAACAACATTGGCAATAAAGCAAAGCAGGCCTAATATACTCTCTATGTAAAATACCCTATTATTGGCAAAGGCCTCCACGAAGACTCCAAACCTTTCTGGAATGATCCCAAACCAATTCACCTTGAATAATATACATAAGGTCACCCAAAAACCAGAAGGTACCAAGAATGCGCACACAATAGGTAGTTCTGTTAATGATGTGACTGACAAATTATAAAACAGAGAAAAACAGTCTAGAATTGCGATTTAAGAGAAGAGTGTCTACAGTCAGAAAAAGCTGGCTGTGTGTCCCAGGTGTGTTATTTAATGTCCACACTACTGACTTCAAATAGGGTACTAACCTGCCCTAAGTCACAGTTGCATCATCTTCTAAAATGGGCTTAATAACGGCACCAATTTCAGAGGGTATGGCCCAAAAAGATTCAATGACAAAATGCAAGTGAGGAATTTACCCCAGTGCCTGGTACATAAAAAGAGCAAAAGTAATGTTACTATTTATTTTAATATCTCATTGTTAAGCAATGTAGCCCACTGTCCTGAGGCCTGAAATAATCGTGTCCTTTATTAGATTTCAAAATTTCCAAACTCATGGGTTGCCTGGGTGGCAGTCAGTTAAGCATCCAACTCTTAGGTTCAGCTCAGGTCATGATCTCAGGGTCATGAGATCAATCCCTGAGTCGGGCTCCACACTCAGTACGGAGTCTGCTTAAGTTTCTCTCTCCATCTCCCTCTGCCCCTCCCTCCCAAGCTCGCTCTGTCACTCTCTCTTTCTCTCTCAAATTAATATATATTTTTTCAAAAACAAATTTTAAAAAAATCCAAACCCTAAAAGCCCAGAAGACAGGGTGGCTGGCAATGAGCTCCACGTTCAAAAGCTATTCCATCTAGAACTCAGTCTAGTTCTCTCATCAACCACATTAGCTGGTACCCACATTCAAAAGACTCAATCATGCCTCCCAAGTCATTCTTATTCTTTCCCACCCTAGAAGGGTAGATTTTGAATAAGTACATTTGATGGGGTAAATAAGACCTGGAACTTGGGGGGATGGGCATCATGATTCTCCAGAATACCACGGATCCTCCTGGAGTCAAGAGGGGCTACGTTAGCAGACAACAGCCATGTATAAGTTTCCAACCGTATTTCTTCCACTTAACAAATGTGATAAGGGCCTCTGTTATGCCGGAGCTGGAGTTTTATTCTCTTTTATCTGAAGCTCCAAAAAGTCCAACCCCATACTGATTCAAGCAGAAGAAATTATTTGGATACTTCTCAAAATCCTGAGTGCCCAGTTTCCACTGCCCTCAGCAGCTGGAACAAATTAGAGCCAGGACATGGGCTTTGAAGAAAGGTTTTAGAAGCTCAAAACAAAAACAAAGAAAAAAGAAAATCTATTTTTAAAGAACATTATCTTTACTTTTCTGATGTTTAAAGCAATTTGTGCTTCTGCTTAAATTTTTCAGAGAATATGAAAAGGCAAAAGAAATAAAAATCTTCATTGACCCCCCCACCCAGAGATTATGACCAATATATGTGCTATAGATTTTTCTACACAAATATATATGTATAACATAATAACATATATATATATACATAAATACACATAACTAAAAACGTACATGCAAAAGATAAACACACTGCTTTGCAACCTGATTTCTTCATTAAGTACATAATATATGTGTTTTTACATGAATAAATAAGGATTTAAATTTGCCTTATCGTTTTTAATGATTCCATTGTCTTCCACTGTAGGAAGGTGATGTATTTTACCAAACTCTCTTACTAGACAGTTAAGTGATTTTCTTTTTGCTTTTTTTTTATTCTTATTTATTTACTAAACAACTAGGCATAGGCACCTGCCATATGCCTGAACTCTTTCAAAGACTGAGGCTACAGTCTTACTCTACTGAGTAAGAGAGGTAAAATTTCTGTCCTTGTCAACCTTACAATCTAGAGAGGAAGGGAGTTAATAAAATAAAGCTGAATAAGGAGACAGAGAAGGACAAAAGGTGACTACATTTGATGCGAGATACATATATATTTAATTGTATAAAATACAATACTGGGGCGCCTGGGTGGCTCAGTGGATTAAGCCGCTGCCTTCGGCTCAGGTCATGATCTCAGGGTCCTGGGATCGAGCCCCGCATCGGGCTCTCTACTCCGCAGGGAGTCTGCTTCCTCCTCTCTCTCTGCCTGCCTCTCTGCCTACTTGTGATCTCTCTCTCTGTAAAATAAATAAATAAAATCTTTTAAAAAAATACAATACTGCTTTAAATTTGTCCAGTTATAAAAATTTGACAGTCTTAATTTTATTAAGTTACCATTAATTTCCTACTCTCCAATAACCTGGACATGATGGTCCTGACATTTATAAAATGTCTTCAAGTGTGCTCTCATTGCTCATGCCCTAGAAACCTCTCTGGATCAGGTGAAAATGAGGGAAAATGAGTTTTCCTCAACCCCAGGCTCCTCACTGCCCACAATGAATGTCAGTCTTTGAACCAGCGGCCAGAGCCATCCCCCTTCACTCTAGATGGAAACTCAGGGTGTTTCCACGGGCATTTTTCTCTGTTCAGACTAAAAGGCTACATAAGCATTCTGCATCTTACCGAACATACGCTACTATTAATGAGTTGTGGCGGCGGCTGAGGGTAACATAGCCACCCATCTACTGCCCTTGTCAAACGTTTGCCTTTCATTTCTTACTCACAGAGTATGCTGGAGTACTAACTCTATTCTTCATCACCACAGGCAGGTTTCTGGAAAAAAAGGAAAGAAAGAAAGAAAAACCAAACAGCTAAGAATTTTGCATGTTGTCAGAATCTACAGTGAATGCAAAGATGAGCAGTGATGCTGGAGATCAACGAGGAAGTGAAGAAGAAAAATCTTCTCCGTTAGCTTGGATCTAACAGTTCGGTAATACACTGCCACTGCTTGCTGCTTCCAAGGGTCATCCAACAGCAGAAAGGGTAGAGTGCCCTTTAAACAACGCCGGAAAACCCGAGCACCTGTGATGCGACCCAACAGCGGCTAACGTTCACTGAGTGTTGTCTACGTGGTAGGCACTGGTCCCAGTGCCTCATGGGAAATAGCACACAACACCACTTGGACGTAGGCATCCTTATGATTCTCTCTTTAGAGATAAGGAAACTAAGACCCTAAGAAGTTGAGGACTTTGCTCACGTGATAGTACCAGTCATGGAGACCCAGGCAGTCCGGCTCCGCAGCAGGGGATCCGAGGCATATGGCACACGTTCACAGGTATGTGTGCACACACCTACCCCATTCCCCACACACATACCCCTCATCATCTGGGCTTATACTAAGACCACACCACACACACATCTCTCACCCCCCACACACACACCAACCACAACATACCCTATCACTATACAAACATATCCCACACCCTCACCACCTGCCACACACACACACGCCTTGCATGAACACACACATATCCAGCATGTTCCATGCATCATGCATACATACAGCATGAACACACCATACACATGTACATCCCCACCCATTTATACACCCCACACCATATACACCACATACCACATACCCGCCATGTACCATACACGTCACACACCATACACCTAGGGACCACACACACACACACATCTCATACACATACACACCCCACAGTCACACCTACATTCCCCACACATCCCCAAACTGAGCTAATAACTAAAGAGTCAACATTGAGAATAAACTGTTTATAAGAGAATTTCAAGATTCGTGAAGGTCCGTTATCTTGTCCTGCAGAATGAAGGTGCTAACACAAGTCCCCCACAGGTAGGTTTGGGATGTACCTGTGATATATGCGAAAAGCTTTGGTTATGTGTCAAGGGAGCGCTACGAAGGCACTATTCAGCTGTTGTGGAGCTCAGCTGAGATCTGGGTTGTAATCATACACTCCCACTCTGGAGACTATGAGCTCACAGCAAACCTGCAGAGCTGCTTCCCTGGGACTAGAAATGAGGTCCTAACTCTTCAGCCTGCCATTCAAAGCCTTCAGCTCACCCATGTCCCTGGGACTTGCCATTGTCGCTATCTCATCAGGCATACTAAAGGACACTTGCTTGCTCTCTTGTGTACTCATGCTCCTGCCTGACATTACATCCCTCTTATTTTTTCCTACTTGAACCCAAACCATCCACCCTGGCTAGCTTAGCCCTTCCAATATCATGAAGGTCCCTTTAACGCTGCACCTCCTACTGGCCTCTCTACCCTCTAAACTTCTACAGCCTGTGTCATCTGTACCACCTGCTTGGCATTTTGATACATGTAGTTCCACATTGTTAGCTATGTCAGAAGATTTCCAAAATGCTGTATTATATTCTAGGTGCCCAGAGACCCACTATCCATATTCAGTGGCTGGCATTGCTTTAGAAGGAGAGCAAAACAGCATTTATTGGCTTTGAGGTTCAAAATAGGATTTTGAAACTTGGAAATAAATGGAATCTTAAAAGAAAAATGCTTCTGATTTGTGAGAAACCAGCTTTTTGAGAGAGAAAAGGTGTGTTAAATTCTAAAAGCTTGCCTTTAGCTATTAAAAACTAAGACCCAGGAGATACATAAAGTTTATTTGATAAACACAGTTTTCGGATGAATGTATAATGACATAAAAGCAAGTTTTCCCATCCCAAACAAGGTAAAATGCAATGCCTCAGAAAGGAGAGAAAAACTGGAGGGAAGTGGTAGTTTGAACAGCGGGATGGTTTTACCACACCCTGCAATGTCAGCCTGAGTCTTCATAGACCCAGAGAAGCTGGGGGGCTAGATAGTAGCTGTACCCCGCTTTCTAGAGGCAGAAACCTTACATATGTCCCTAAATAGCAGAAGGTATGAAAGGCTTAAAATCAAAATGGTAGTGCCATGAGAAGATGAGGGTCTTCTCCACAAGTCTACAAAGATATAAGGGGTCAAGGAGAGTGTGTGCTGGTTAACATTTTAACAACCAGCTTTCTTGAAAATAAAAATCTCTTTTTAGGCTAAAGTAGACAGAATAATGATCCCTCCCAGATGTCTGTGTCCTAATCCCCAGAAGCTGTGAAGATGTTACCTCAGATGACAAAAGGAACTTTGGCAGATGGGATTCAGTCAGGGACCTTGAGATCGTCTTGGATGATCCAGATGAGAGAAAGAAAGAGAGGTCAAAGCAGAGTAGAAATCTGTGTTGTTTTAAGCCATCAAGTTCGCAGTAATTTGTTATAGAATCAATAGGAAACCAAAACATGGAGCTTTGAAGTGGTATAAAGCCTCCCCAAGGCTAATTTGAAGCTACCAAGGTTGATGTCACTGAACAGGGGATGGGAAGATTCACACAGTCAGCCCTTGTGAGCTGGTATATGCTGACCAGCACACCGCCTACATGAGAGGGCATGTGAATTTTCCATGTCTCCAAGGGGCAGGATGGACGAGCAGACCTGATAGGCTCCCACAGTCATGATGAGGGAGAGCACCAGCAAATACAGTATGGAGCCCCAAAGATAATAACAATGCAGAGGATTACAGGCTAACATCCAAAGACCAGGTACCTAAGCCAAAGCCTGCCCTGACGGAGGACAGAGGACGGCCATAGGCCAGATGGTTCCAACTTCATCTCCCATGCTGGAAGAGCCTCTTTTGGGGGGAGAAAAAGAGAGCAAGCACAAACACTGAACTGAATTATTTTCAGTCCTAAATTGACCAAATTTAAATCCTGATTTGACCGACATTACTTGGTTTCCTTGAAGTGATTCAACTGCTTCCTAATCCCAAAGAGAATGGAGGGGGACTCAACATAGTATTAGCTTTGGTTTTCTGATTTGAAAAATGGATACCCCCTATTCGAGTTATTTCTTCCAAATAATGTATAGATGCCTTAGGAAAACACAGCATGTCTTCGGGCCAACCACCACTGAATCTTGAAGGGCATTGCCATGTTGCCAGACCGGAAGCATAATAGGATCAGGTGCATGGCTCTTCAGCGGGGGTCTCCACCGGATGCTCACCAGCAGCACATGGAGAGCTTTCCAGTGTACCTGAGGCCCAAGTCTTACCCCCTAGAGATTCTAATTTAAGTCGTCGGGTGTGCAGCCTGGGCACTGGGGTTTCTAGATGTTCCAATGTGCAGCCATAGTTGGAAGTCTACTGCTCAAACATCCTACACTCCCCCTGAAGACAGTTTTGGGATCAAATTAATCCAGGTTTAGAGACTGATACTACATATGTGATTCTACAAATTGAACCTGGGTAAACAACCGAGTTTTTCTACACCTCAATTTCCTCACCTGTAAATGGACTAATGATATTTAAGTAGAGGGTACTGAAAAGATACTGTGCATACAGAGCCTGGCCTCTGGTGCAAATTCATTTGTGCCAGCGAATAGCTACCATCCTATAATATTTTGTTAAAGACTGCCTGTGAATCCTCTTTCTGCAATCATTGGATACTCTGCTTATATAAAATCAATAGAGTTTTCCCATGCACCTTGAATAAAAATATTAAAACACAGATCTTTCATCTTATATAATTATCCCATTTGGAAAATAAAAAGTACAAATGGAACTCCATGGCTTACTCATGTATCAAAAAGGAAAGCACCTTCTGCATAGAAAACCATGTCAAAAAGCCCCCAAGCCTCATTCTCATTATGGACCAAATGAGGTTTTTCTGAGGTAGAGGTGATAGTATGTTCTCAGGCTTCTGAATATCAAACACAGGAGGGCACTTAGGGACCTCCCAAACATATATTTCAAGGATAAAAATCTTTTCATCTTCAAAGAATCCACTTACTATTCAACAAAGATGATTACAAAATAAGACAAATGGAATTATCCTGCCTCAGAGGTGCTGTATAAAAAAATATACATGTATATATACAAAAGTAGTTGAGAAAGATCACAACTTTGTATAAATGAAAGAAGAGACAGTACAAAAGGAATAAATGAGGTCTCCAGAGATGATCCCTGCTACTGGTTCTCATTAATAAAAGCTATGAATATGGTAGAGGAAAGATTAAAGGGGCAAGTCTACAAAACAGAGGGCAATGGTTAAAAGCAAAACTCTAGAATCCAATCCTCTAGTTCTAACCTACTTCTGTCCCTAACTTAACCTCTGTGTGCCTTGGTTTTCTCATGGATCAAGTCAAGATAATGCTACTGCCTATATCAAGTGGCTGTCGGGAGGATCAGGAAGGTACTGGAATGCTCAGTGCAGTATTTGGTACACAGCAAATTACCAATAAGCGTTAACTCACTATGGTTACTAAAAACATTCATAAAGAATACACTAGAACTGTGCAGTCCAATAAAGTATCCCATGGCCATAGGTGGTTTTTTAAATTAAATATAGATCAACAGAAACTAGAACAATTAAAAATACAGTTGCTCAGTTTCACAAGCTATGTTTCAAGTCCTCAGTAGACACATGTGGCTAATGACCACTGCAATGGCAGAGGAACATTTCCATCACCACAGATATTAAAGTCTCTACTCAAGTGACAAACAGCAAGCTCGGAATCCTCTCTCATTTGGTTGAAGGTGAAGGAGAAGCCTCTCCTTTCCTCCCCCACTGAGCAGGGAAACACACAAGGCAGTGATATTCCTCCACAAGAAACCCTGTCAAGCCCATGTCCCCTCAATCTTACATGCTCTCCCAAGGGATGCTGCTGCCACTCAATGAATCTGTTTTATAATCACCAAGCAAGGTCCACTTGGTGGTCTTGCATTCGCCTTAGGATACAGAGACATCCTGCAACTAGGACATCACTGGAAGGATTCAGGGCCTCTGCCAGAATTTGTATTTTATCACCTGTCCCTTCCTGCTTTATCAATGTGTGTCCCTCTTTCAGTTGCCCTAAAATTTCTAACTTACTGCTTCTGACTTTATGTGAACTAGAAAACCAGATAGCTCAAGGTATTATCTAAGGAAGGGCTTTTAGTCCTTTGCAAGGACGTCAATGCACAAACATTTGAAGACTTTTGTCGTTTGCTTGTATGCTTTGCTCCCTCTCGGGCCCCTGCCTGTGTGCTGGAGACCTGAGAGCCCCACACACCCAGCTACTGCGCAAGGCTTTATTTGAAATATCAGAGGGCAATAAGGATGCATGAAGTGATTCTTTGGGAAAGAGTTCAAGAAATAGAAAAAATAATAGGAGGGGTATACAGAAATATCTCCAGCTAGCCAATCTGCGAGGAGTGCAAATTTAGACAAATGGCCAATTCTACTCCCTCACGAGCATGTGATATCAACTCATTCACGGATGGGCAAAGTCCACCCTTCGACTCTATAGCACAAAGAAACCTACTTTAGAGACTCAGGCCAGTATATTTAGTCATGCAAGCATTTTAACGTGTAACTGAATACTTTTGAGGCTGTGTGCATACACAGGCCAAAGAAGGGAAAAAGATGAAATCACCTAAATGGGCATTGCTTGTGTGGACTTAGGTGTATTTACCGCTAAGCTGATTTGTCTAGAGGACTGCATGAGAGATCAGCTAATTCCAGTTGGGTAGCCTATGGCAGCCGATTCGGAGTTGTCAGATGTACTGTCTCACTCACTGTACATATGCTAGTGGTACAAAGAACCACTATTCCCATAGAGCAATAATGTAGTCCATCACTGCCCATAAAGCAGAAGGGCTTAGAAGCAGATATCCTGGACTCGAATCCCAGCCTCAACAGTCATTTATTTTTCCTTCCTTCCCTTCTTCCTTCCTTCCTTTCTTTTTTATTTATTCATTTGAGATAAAGAAAGAGCACAGGTGCATGAACAGGGGAGAGGGAGAGGGAAAGGGAGAATCCTCAAGTTGACTCTCCTCTGAGCCCATGCAGGGCTCAATCCCAGGACCCTGAGATCATGACCTGAGCAGAGATCAAGAACCGGCTGCAACTCACTGAGCAACCCAGATGCCCCTCAACAATCTTTTTTTTTTTTTTTAAGATTTTATTTCGTTTATTTGACAGAGAGAGAGTAAGAGCAGAAGCCTGGAGACATTAGGAGAGGGAGAAACAGGCTCTCTGCTGAGCATGGAGCCCGATGCGGGGCTTGATCCCAGGACTAGGATCACAACTGAGACAAAGGCAGCTGCTTAACCAACTGAGCCATACAGACGACGCCCCTCAACAATCATTTTCTTTTTCTTTTTTTTTTTTTAAGATTTTATTTATTTATTTGACAGAGAGAGAGAGATCACAAGTAGGCAGAGAGGCAGGCAGAGAGAGAGGGGGAAGCAGGATCCCCGCTGAGCAGAGAGCCCGATGCGGGGCTCGATCCCAGGACCCTGAGATCATGATCTGAGCCGAAGGCAGCGGCTTAATCCACTGAGCCACCCAGGCGCCCCAACAATCATTTTCAATGCAACTTCTAGGCAAGTGCTAAAACTCACCAAGTGCTACATTTTCTAATCTGTAAAATGGAGTTACTAATAGTCCTTGCCCCAAAGAAGTTTCATTTATAACAGCTTTATTGATCTATAATTCATATACTATAAAACCTACCATTTTAATTGTAAAATGTAGTGGTTTGTAGCATAGTCACAGATTACGCCACCATCACCACTATCTAATTCTAGAATGTTTTCATCACACCAAGAAGAAAGAAATCACTAGCAGTTACTTTGTTTTCTTCCCCTTGGCCCCCATCAGTGGTAACTACTAATCTAATTTTATATTTATGGATTTGCCTATTCAGAACATTTCGTATACATAGTATCATACAAGATGTAGTTTTGTGGGTCATCTCTTTTGCTTAGCATAATGCTCTCAAGGTTCATCTATGTTGTAACATACATCAGTACTTCATTCCAGGATGCCTGGGTGGCTCAATGAGTTAAGTGTCAGACTCTTGACATTGGCTCAAGTCATGATCTCAGGGTTGTGAGATCCAGCCCCAGTGGGACCCCATCAATGGCAAATCTGCTTCTCTCCCTCTCCATCTGCCCCATCCCCACTCCATGCACGTGCGTGCACACACTCTTTCTCTAAAATAAATAAATAAATAGTTAAAAAAATACTTCATTCCTTTTTATTACAAAATAATACTCCATTGTATGTATTATTACAGTTTATTCATCCATTTTGTTTTATCCATCCATATTGTTGATGGACATTTGGGTTATTTCTACGTGTTGACTATTCTGAGTAATGTTACGGTAACATTTGGTACAAGTTTTTGCGTGGACATAAATATTCACTTCTTTTGAGTATTTACCTATGAGTGGAATTTCTGAGGCATATGGTTTTTGGTTTGTATTTCCCTAAAGATTAATGATGTTAAGCATCTTTTCTTGTGCTTATTAGGCACTCATATATATTCTTCAGAGCAAAGTTTATTCAAATCTTCTGCTCATTTTTTTAAATTATGCTGTCTTTTAATTGCTGAGTTATAAGATTTGTTTATATATTCTTTTTTTTAAAGATTTTATTTTTTTTTTATTTGACAGACAGAGAGAGAGAGAATAGCAGGCAGTATAGCAGAGGGAGAGGGAGAAGCAGGCTTCCCGCTGAGCAGGGAGCACAATGTAGGGCTCCATCCCAGGACCCTGAGATCGTGTCCTAAGCTGAAGGCAGAGGCTTGACCAAATGAGTCACCCAGGTGCCCCTTGATTTTTCTGTATATTCTTGATAAAAGTCTCACATCAGATATATGGATTGCAAGTATTTTCTCCCATTCTGTAGATTTTCTTTCCCCTTTTCTGATGAACTTTGAAGCACAAAATTTTTCATTTTCATGATTTTCATTTTATCTTTTTATTGTTGTTGCTTTTGTTTTTGGCATCACATGTGAAAACCCACTGTCTAACCCAAGATCATGAGGACTTACTATGTTTTCTCCTAAGAGCTTCATAGCTGTAGCTCTTACATTTAGGTCTATGATCCATTTTGACTTCATTTTTGTATGTAGTGTGAGGTGGAGATTCAAAATTTATTCTTTGCGGCATGGCCATTCACTTGTCCCAGTATGAATTATTAGAAGGACTACTACTTCCCAACTGAATCATCTTGACACTCTTGAAAATCAACTGACCATAAATATAAGAATTATGGATTTATTGATTTATGGAAAATCAATTGACCATAAATATAAGAATTATGGATTTATTAATTTATGTTTTCTCAGTTCTATCCCATTGTTACCTATGTCAACCCTTATAGCCAGTGCCACACTGTCAAGTAATTACTATAGCTTTGTAGTAAGTTTTGAGATTGGGAAATGCGAGTCCTCTTCGTTCTTCAAGACTGTTTTGGCTCTTCTGGGTCCCTTGCCTTCCCATAAGAATTCTGAGATCAGCAAACAAATCAGTGCCTGCAAAACAGATAGCTGGGATTTTGGTAGATATTGGGATGAATCTGTTTATTAAATGTTTTGTAAAAAGCTGAATGGTATAGGGAAAAGAGCACTGGGCTAGAACTTCAGAAATGGAGGTTCTTACCCTTGCGAAAATCACTTCCATTTCTAGGACTTCAGTTTCTTCATCTGTACAATATGAAAGTTAGGCTATGTTGATTTAGAATATCCCATTTAAATACAAGACTCTAAGGTCTTAGGTCTGTCTCAGGCTTGAGAATACTCTCAGCAGTTTGGTAGAAATTATTCAACTTTTAAAAAACATCAGCAGGGGCACCTAGGTGACACAGTCAGTTAAAGCATCTAACTCTTGGTTTCAGCTCAGGTCATGATCTCAGGGTTGCGAGAATGAGCTCTGCGTCAGACTCCATGCTGAGTGAGGAGACTGCCTAACATTCTCTCTCTCCCTCCCTCTGCCCCTCCTGCTGATGCTCTTTCTCTCTCACACACACTCTTTATCTCTCCCTCTTCTCTCTCAAATTAATAAATTAATCTTTTTTTAAAAATCAACAGATGGGGATGAAGGAGCACACTTGTGAGGAGTGCAGGGTGATGTATGGAACTTTTAAATCACTACCATGTATACTGAAACTAATATAACACTCTATGTTAACTAACTGGAATTAAAATAACATTTTTTTTTAAAGTTTCAAAAATCAACAGTATTGACCTATCAGATCAACATTCCCCGAAACCTGGCAAAAACACAGTAACTCTGGAGATAGAGAAGATCCTAGTTTGGAGGGATTCTTTTTTCTACTAGATTAAACATAAGCTAATTTCAACCAAATAGCCTGCTAAAAACCTGCAGTTATAACAGGCTCTCATGCCGTTGTTCATGTGAATGTAGGTGTTTTTAAAACTATATTTGGTGTAGAGCCATTTAAAATAAAATCTAGCTATATGTTAAATATCTGTAATTTAATCAAGTAGTGTGTAAAAGCCAAAGGGAACATATGCCAATTACTGTCTTAATGAATGTAGATTATCTCAGTGATTAAATATTTAATACATAACCCATTTTCCTCTAAGTTTTAAGGTGACATTCATAATCATAAACATCTGGCACAAGTATTTCTATTTTTTACTTTTTTACTCTCCAAATAAACTCTCTAGTACTAGCTGATTAAATATATTGGATGTTCATGTTCAAGTTTTTAAGAGGTCTAAATATCTATTAGGCATGTACCATGTACCATTTGCCAGGCAGGGAAGACACAAATATAAATAATATATAGTCCTTATTCTTAGAATTCACCATCTATTGTCACCGGGAAGTTAGACATCTAAGAAGAGAAAGACAGTACAATGCAAGAAGCGCTATAACAAGGGTATAAGAACAGTTCTGAGAATACAGAAGAGATATAGAAGCTACTGACTTCTTTAGGAGGGTAAGGCGGATCTGGAGAAGAGTGATAAATGAGACAAGATTTCATAGCTAAAGACACATTTGTACTCATGTGGGACATGGGAAAACACAAGGAACTGTGGGTAAGTCCAAGATGTCTAGCTTAGGAATTGCTTGTCTAGTTTGTCTAGATGGTAATGAAACTTCAGAGAAGTTATTTTCATGCACAAATAAGTTCTCGTGATGTCAGTGGAACTGAACCCCAAAGAAAGAAAAACACTAGCCCATACTGCCTCTTCTCTCACTCTAAACTAGAAAGCAGAATTCCAAAGTACAATACTCAAGTTCTTTTTTTATATTTCATCCAAACAATTGTTGCATCACACAGCTATCCAAACAGCATACCTTCACTGACCAAAACAAATAACAATAAGAATGAATTTAGTTATTCCTAATTATATTGTATTTCTTTTTCCAATATTAATGTGTTCTGCCTCCTCCCACATGATGCATTTTTGATATATAAATAAAAATGATACTGCACTCTTTATGTAATATCAAGCGAACAATTATCACGTTCCCTGGGAAGGATGTGAACTGAAGTGGCTACACTAATATCAGACAAAATAAATTTTAAAAACAAAAAGATTATTAAAGATAAAAAGGGAAATTTTATAATGATAATGATAAAGGGTAATTCCATCAGGAAAACATATATGTACCTAGCAACAGAGACCCAAAATACACAAAGCAAAAACTGACAGAATTGAAGAGACAAGAGGACAATTCAATGAAAATAGTCGAAGAGTTCAAAACAACACTTTCAATGGTGGATATGACAACCAGGCAAAAGATCAACGAGGGAAGGAAAAGACTCTAGCAATATGTTCATAAGATCCCGTATTTCTGGAAAGGAATGGAAAAATATGGAATAATATGGAAAAATATGGAAAAATAATATATTTAAGATCATTGTGTCTTCACACTCTGACTTCGCTTTTGGTGCACCTGCTCTCTTGTCAGGTAACAATGGAGTGACTATGGGAATCTGTGGGATTTGGGGCCACCTTTGGGAATCTAAGGAAGAGTTGAATTTAAAACACATTTAGTTCGAGTGGAACATACTTATGCTGGTGATAATGGCTTTCAGGAATACTCCCACTGCCCATGGTGCCAATTCACCCATGATCATAAACACAAAGGTACAGGGTCAGAGGTTATGATGAAAAATTAATCTGTCCTATAGCACCTAGCACTAGAACAGCGTACGTAGTAGAGGGGAAACCAGATTTTAAATGAGTACCTGAACCCAGTTTGTAGAAAAGTCCTCAAATCATCAAAAATGTAAAATTTTAAGCACTGTAAACAGGGAAATCCTCTCCTTTTTGGAAAATATTTAATAATGTGGCATTTGCAAATATAAAAATACCGTACTTTTTTTTGCCTTTTTGGTGGGAAACATGGATTTATCAGAATTTATCAGAATTCCTTTATTTTTAGGGCACAAACCTATAAAATGGTGAGTGTATCTATAAGGTAAGTCATATATCGTATGTGTCACAACTAGTAATAATACACACTTTCAATTAACCATGTTAAGGCTGAAAATATTACAAAAATCGTATGTTTTCACATGATGAAATGTTAAATATATGCAGCCAAAAACTATATATGGAAAAATGTTATTACAAACATGTCTTACTCTGCTTACGCTGCCATAACAAAAGTCCACAGACTAAGTGGCTTAAACAACAGACTCTTATTTCTCACAGGACTGGAGCCTGCTAAGTTCAAGATCAAGGGGCTGGCAAGCTAGATCTCATTCAAAGGCCTCTTCCTCATAGCTTGTAGATGGTTGACATCTTACTGTGTGCTCACATGACCTATTCTTTGTGCACATGCTAAGGAGAGATTGAGAATGAGCTCTCCCATGTCCAATGTAAGGGCAGTAAAGAAGATTCTACCCTCACGACCTAATCTAACCAGAATTACCTCCTTACCTCCCAAAGGCTCCCTCTGCAAATACCGTCATATTGGAAGTTAAGACTCCAACATATTCAGATTAGTGTGCACAATAATTAATAAGAGTATTACATATTTAATGATTTGTATGATATTTGAAATCTAATGAACATTTGTGATTTATGGTGATTTGTTTTCTCTTTCTTAATAAACACTCATTTTCATACCTAATTTGTTTTTTAGAATTTCGTACTCTTTCTCTCAAAGGGGATCCCAGTAATTATATAAGCTAATAGCCGCACAAAAATTGGACCCCCTCCTGCCCTTAACACCACCTCTCCATGCCCCGTATCCTCCAGTTCTTTCTTTAGTTCTTCATTAAAGCTACCCATCTTAAACACAACCTTCAACTTGCCACCCATCATTCTCCCTGAAGTTCTAACCATCCATAAACTTCTACCTATTCTCAAGAACAAATCTGATAAACGCAGAAAGAAGTTGAATAAGCCATCACCATCACTCTTAGGGCATCATAAAGAGGATAAGATTATGAGCCCTTGTACATTAACTGTTGCTTCATACAACCTTCTCCACCAAATGGTGTAAATGCCAGAGGTACAGGCAACATATTTTCCCCAGTCCCACTCTCCTCCTCCAACCCGCAGGTCCATTTGGCTGAATTTAGCTTATCTTCACACAGGGATGATTCTCTCCCACCCGCCCTCCAGTCACCCATGGCAACGTGGCTTCAATCAGTCATGCCTGTGTAGGTTTGCCTTCCAGGTGTTAGCCCCCAGTATATCATTTTCCATGATGGCTTCTTAGCTCCAAAGTAAATCAATCAATATCAATAAATTCAGAGAAGGGGTGGGAAGCAGCCTCACACTCCCACGTTGCAAACACAGCTCACGTTAATAAAACTCACTTGGACTTCATGAGGACTCGCTACTATTGGTGAAGAAAACTGCTGTGTAAACACACAAAGTGTGAAGCTTTATTCTCTCCCTGGGACCCAGAGGCACAGAGATTTCTGAACAAATGCTCTCACTGTGGTGTACAAATGATATTGATCTCCGCAGCTGGCACTGAAGGCTAGAGCTGCTATCTGGCATTTTTCAGACTTTCATCTCTAAATCCAAGCTTGCAGTTTGGTGTCAACTACAGCAGAACCCTTTTCCATCAGTACCTCACCTAACAGATGGAGGAAGAGCCTGATTTACTGGAATCCAGGTTAACCATGGCTTTCAGCATACTGGAATATTCTGCTTACTTTGCTTTCAAAGAAAGACTAATCACAAAGATATCCCCAAGACAATGAAACAAAAAACAAAAACAAACCAAAAAATCTCTTGAGCAAAGTTAGCAGCCCCCAAAAAGTGTTCTTAAAATGTTTTAGGGCATTGATTGTCCATCTCAATATTCAGCCTTTTTCCTATAGCATCCTGCCATTATTTTGTTAACAGCGTTCTATTGTTTAAGGCAGGAAAAGGAAGAGGAACATTTTAAAAGGAATTTCAGCAAAGGCTGAAGTATAAAGGATTATTTAACTTAACCCTCAGTGGGCCAGATAATCCAATTAGAACCTCCTTGCTTAAACATTTTGACTGATTAAGCTTTTATTATGTAAGGAACAATGTTAGTTGTTTCCTTGGCTTAGATCATTATTTGGAAGATTTAGTAATTTAAATTATTTAAACAGAATTGTCTTCCGTGTCCTTGAAAAGTCCACTTTGGGGCCATCTTCTTTTTCCTTGTGAGTCATTATACTTAGTGCTACTGGTAACAGTGGTGACGGTCTACAGCATATACGATTCTCTAGATTATATGTCACCTTTTTATAATGTGTCTCACATGATATTTAAACGTTGTGGTATTTAATTTTACTTATTTATATCCTGTATCTTCAACTAAAATTTAAGAAGAGAAAAGATAATGAATCTTACTCATTTTGTATTCCACCCACTTCTCAAAAAATGCCTGAGATACAATAGATTCCAAAAAATACATTTGTTTTCTTCATGCACACAGGGACATACGTATTCATTGTGTTAGATAATGTGAGTTATACCTTAGCCAAAATTGGCCAAATACCATTTAAATATGTCATGAACAAAGCAATAAGAAAAGGAATCTCATGTGTTATCCCATTAAACATCACAACAGTCTTAGAGAGGCCATTTGCAATTCTCATTTTACAGAGAAGTCTGAGAGTCACAGATGAAAATAAAAAATTGTTCAATGTTACACATCTAGTATGTTCTGGAGCAGTGATGCAAAATTACATCCAAAATCCCTACCCTGAAACAGTGGCTTCTGTCAGAAAAGACATGTTCTGAGCCCTCCACCAATTCATTTGGAGTTTCTGTGCTTTAACAAGAAACCTCAGAGCACAGAACAGAGAACCAGGAGAGGGTCTGCATTCTTAGCCCAAGGATATAACACTTTTGCTGTCCATCCTTTGTAGTCTGTAGCTAATTCTGGATGCCAGTCCTAGGATTAATTGGACGCCCAGCTCTTGAGATCTGGATAATAACAAATAGGGTTTTATTCTATTATGACTACGTAAACATTATTTGTGACAGAGCCAAGAAGTGTTCTCTGACTATATTTTCTTTCTTATGCAGCCTTTTATCCTGATATTTCCATTGATCTTTATTATTTTCTTTCATTCTTTGCCTTTATTGAATTCTTAAATTCTTCCATTCTCTGGGATAATATCAAATCTCTTAAACACCTGCCTGGAGTTTTCCATCCTCCTGCTCTGCATAGGACTCTTATTCTCAAAGCTTTCTGCGTGATTGTCAGGCTGAACTTCCCTTTATTATTCTCCCAAACCATTCTTTTCTTCCTAGATCCTAAATCTGCACAATTCTTGGTTTATACCTTCATTTTCCAGGACATAAACACAAGTAGTTCCCTTAAAAATGCTGTGTGTGTTGGTAAGAAAGCCAACTGGTGTGTCACTATGAAAAACAGTATGGAAGTTCCTCAAAAATTAAAACTAAAATTACGTTATAATCTGACAATCTTATTTTTGGATATATATTCAGAGGAAATTAAATCAGTATTTCAAAGAGGTATAAGCACTCCCACACTCATTGCAGCATTACTCCCAATGCCAATACATGGAAACAATCTAAGTGTTCCTCCACAGATGAGTGGACAAAGAAGATGCGGTGTATATACATGCTAGGGAATATTATTCAGCCATGAGAAAGGACATTCTGTCATGTGTGACAACATGGGTAAACCTTGAGAGCATTATGTAAGTGAAATAAGCCCATCAGAAAAAGACAAATACTGGATAATTTGACAAGTTCTTTTTTATATGTTTCTACTCTCAGAAACAGAGAGTAGAATCATGGTTGCCAGGGGTCAGAAGTGTGAGAAACGGGAAGATGTTGCTCAAAGAGTATAAACTTCCAGTTACAAGGTAAATAAGTTGTGGTGATCTAATCTAATATACAGCAGTGACTAAAATTAACAATGCTATATTATATACTAGAAAGTTATTAAGAGAATAGGTCTTAAATGTTCTCACACACAAACACATACACACACACATAGTAATTTTGTGAGGTGAGAGAGGTGTTAACTAACCCTATTGTGTAATCATCTTGCAATATATATGTTTATCAAATCACATTGTACACCCTAAATTTACACAATGTTACATGTCAATTATATCAGTAAAGTTTAAAAAATGCTATGTGTGATTTCTGCAAAGGATCTTTATTCTACTCTCACATTTGATTGATGCTTTCGTTGATTTTTGCCTCAACATCCTTTTTTATTTTAATATTTCTTTTGAAGTACAATATATATAAAGAAATGTGGCCAAGTCATAATTGCACAGTTCAATGAATTATCACAAAGTTAGCATGCTTGTGGGACTGTCACATAGACCAAAAGATAAAATAATACTGGCATTCCAGAAGCTCCCTATGGCTCATCCCTAACACTAACCCTTCCCTTTTCTCCAAAAGAATCACTTTCTGACTTTGATCACTATAGACAAGTAGCTCTGTCTGCTTTTGAAACATAAATGCACTTATTTATAATTTCTATAGCATGTAGCTACATTATATATCATTAATAACCATCACTATACATTACTATACATTATGTATCATTAGATGAATAAGTCATAATTTATGTATCCATTCTTCTGTTAAAGGATATTTGGGTCTCAGTTTGGAGCTCATAATAATAATGTTAATATGAATATTCTTATACATATCTTTTGGTACACACACATAAGCATTTCTGTTAGGTATATCCCTAGAAGTAGAAATGCTTGGTTATAGAGTCTGTGAATGTTAAATTTGTTTAGCTACTGGCAAAGAGTTTTGAAAGTGGTTATAGCAAATTATACTCTCACCAGCAGCATATGAAAGAGCTATGTGTTTTATTTATTGTTAACACTTAATATAATTAGTCTTTTTAAATCTAGCTTTTTTGGTAAAGTTTCTTAGAGTGGAGCCCACCGCATAAGTTTTTGTCCACTTGTACATAAGACAAATGTGCTTATAAAAGCATAAAACTGTAGGGTTACATCCTACAAGTGGAATTTTAATGCATTTTATTAGGTGCAAGGTAATAAATAATCCGTTCCTCGTTCAACCCCATCTACTTCTACTTTAGAGGACTACGGTAATGTAGAACAAAATTAGAGACTAGTCAGCTCAAGGGAACTTGAGATTTTTGAGGCCATGTGATGCCCAATAGAATTCCACAGAGATAGATTATATTGTCTTCCAAGCTTATCTGTCATCAAGTCAACTCACATCCCTCTGGAGCAGCTGTAGAAGAGTATTCAGATGTTAACTTTCTTACAAAGTATGTTCTTTGAGGCTCACCACTATTTCAACACAAGATTTTAAAAGTCTCTATTTTTTATTTATATTCAAGATTCTGCTTTTGAAAATCTTGGGTCATTTAGATTTTACACAGCAGAAAGTAAAAACTAAATTACTACCAAAAGGTAGGGGTGCCTGGCTGGCTCAGTCAGTAGAGCACGTGATTCTTGATCTTGGGGTTGTGAGTTCAAGCCCCATATTCAGCATAGAGCTTACTTTAAATAAAAAAAGTAAATAAATAAAGTTTTTTAAAAATACTACCAAAGGGTCATAAAACACTCTTGATTAAATCAAGATATTACAAATAATAATAATTAAATTAGCTGGGAAAAGAGAAATTTTTTTAAAAACTGTCAGATAAACATGGAGTCAGAACTTTACTGAAAAATACCTGTTTTCTGTTGAGAAATAAAGAAAAATAGAAAGGTTTATAAAACCATTTGTTCTTCTGAGTACTTTGCATCTATTTGAATTTTAGTACTTCCTATGGTTTATAATGGATCTATAATATGAATGTGTACAATGCTTGAAATCGCCATAACTCTTGAGATATTCATTTTGTGGATAGACATGAAGGGCTGCACTTGGTTAGAACTTTTCTTTTTAATATAATACTGATGCTTACTAATTCTTATACTGAGAAATATCACTCCAGGGATGTTTCCCTTGAGATCTAAAATGACAACTATGCAAAACCAATAGTATGGGAATTTACTTCCATAGTCCTGTTTTCATTTTAATAATACTTAGAGTATTTTTACAGTACTGTACAAAAACTGAAATACTTTCACAGAATTTATCTCATTTGATTCTAAAGATGATCTGGTATGGAATATGTTCATATTATTGTTCCTGTTTTATAAAATTACAAGGTTCAGAGAGGTTAAGTGAAAGCTCAAAGCTATGCATATTTTAACTATAATAGGCGAAACGAAAGCCAACTTTCTTTTCCACAGTGCAAGTGTTCTTTCTATCGACCACTGTTGGTTTTCTATTGACAGAGGAAAGCCAGTGACTATTTGGAGAAGGGCATTAGCCCATGAGTATGGACATCAGTTGCTTAATTTACAAAGAGATTTGATATGATTTATAAAATATTTTATCCAGTTCTTTTCTTTTTTCCCATCCCTGTCTTCTAAGACAGAAATATAAACAGAATGGCAGCTGAGGGAGAAGGTCAGCTACTAAAACTGGAATAAGTGAAATTAATGATTAGCAAATGAAGGGAAGAGATAAAGGCCTTGAGTATGACTATGACTTGAAATATCACCCAGGAAGGAAATAAATGATAAAGCCAATCAATCATTGGGAATCAGAGATTATCAAGAGACAGAAGGGCTTTTCTTAAACTGAACCAAAGTTCTGAATGGACCAGTTTTAGACATTCATAAGAAAGGTTAAATTAAATATACCAGGCAATGCTTGTACAACCTGTCATGCAGGCCACTGTTGAAATTTAAACTCTACAGGGAGCAGTGGATTCTTTAATATGACTGGGGCACTGGACCTAAAGTGTTTTCCTTCTACATTCTCCGTTACATTCTAGTTTGTAGTATGGTACATTAGTTTGCATAACTTCCACAAGGACCAATGTCCCTCCAATTCCCCTCACATGGTATACAGCTCCCCTACGCCAGAACCTTTCAGGAAGATAAAGGAATCGTTGCAAATAATTTAATTCCATTTATCTGTCACAATACAAGAAGAAGAGGAAGAAGAAGAAGAAGAAGAAGAAGGCGGGGGGAGATGAGGAGGAAGGAAGAGAAGGCTTTTGCTTAATGAACCCTTATCAAGTGGAGAAAAGGTAGCAAAAGAAAGGGCACATGCAAAATATATTTACTGATATTCAATTAAATAAAACCAGATGTAGCCTAGCTGAGCATACTGTTTTTAAAAGACTGACTTTTCTCCAAAGGTTCATCCACATAAATTGTCAAGTTTGTTGGACATAATCAACTTTCCAATTTCAATAAAAATAAGCATGGCTGATTCTGTTTTGACAACTTATCAATAAATAATGTTCTTACAAAGACTTCTGCAGGTGGCAAAATAGATACAAGGCTCCAGGCTTCTGAAACATTTGGTCCCTTTTTAATCCTTTCATCATTTTTTCACCACTGTGATGGCAGAGACTATATCTATCTTATTCAAAACTCTAATTCCTATAGCTAGCACATTTTAAATATTCACAAGGAAGGAATAAAGAAAGAGGAAAATCCCAGAGAGCAAACATGACCTTATTCATCAAGTACATCATGGGTTAGCTGGTTAAGGACAACAGGACAGAGATCCACTTCTAGTGCTCTGGCTTATTCCCAGCTGCACTCACAATAACAATGCTGCATGCATCTATGTCCATGGAGGGAGGTGTGGTGTGTGTGAGATACATTTCAAAGGTTACCCATACCTTCTGTTTGTCCTATCTCCCTATGCTATTTATAGCCAATCACCTACAGAACTCAGTCAGTAACAACAGCTATTTGAAAGCAATTTCTCATAATAGTTTATGAAAAAGATCAATGTAATAAGCTGATTATGTGTCAAATGATGGGTAACTTTTTCCCTACTGCATAAAGTGATTTTAGTCATTTAATACCAACTTCCTCAACTCTGCTTCTCCCCATATCAACATTTCTCTGTATAGAGAGAGTGTTAACCTTTTCCCCTTTCTTTGGCATCTGAGGAGTATCTCAGGCAAATCCCTCCACTTCATCTCCTAGAGCTCCCTCTGAGACTTGATTTCATCAGTAGACCCCTCTTTTGCTAAACTTCCAGTCTTTTATTCTTCACTCTGGATTTTTCCTTTGCATACGTTTTTACTACTGCGGGTTAAAATTGAGAGTTGCACTTAGAGTTAGATCCAAAAGTTCCAAGAGTCTTGCCAGTCAGCCTTAGTTTGTCACTCCTCTCTGCCTCTCTCTGTCTCTTTCTCTTCCCAGTCTTCCTTCTCTCTCTCTGTCCTCTGTATGTGTGCCTTTGTATTCTTTACTTCTGGGTCTTTAATTTCTGGGTCTTTAATTTTTCAAACATTCTCACTGACCTCAGTACGGTTGGGGGACAGGGTGTGTGAGGGGGTGGGAAATACTTCCTTCCTAATGATTGCAGAAAAGTCCCAGGGAGGGCTCTGAATCTCCTGGATGGAGTTATGTGTTTGTCCCTGAACTGATTTCTTTGGCCAAAAGACAGAATGCTCTTAATGACTAGTCTGAGTCACATGGAGATCTTGGAGTATAAGAGAAGGGAGAAGAGGGGATTATCTACTGCCATACAACATAGGCAGAGGCTAAATGAGAGATAATTCTGCAAAAGAAAATTATACAATACAGGGAAAAGAGGTAACAGCCATCACATGTGCAAATTTAATTAACTTTCTGTAATCATTTTTAAAAGCGTTCTTTTTTTTTCAACGGTGTTTTCCTCTCAGGATAACAGTCTTTCTTTTTATGACTCCAGGTTTTTCAAAGGAAGAATACGAATTCCACTTCCCATTCATCATCCACTCCCTTCTTAATCCCTTGAAAACTGGCCTCTACTACAACATTGACCTTGTTCTCTCAACAGTCACTAATGGCGCTTTCTGCTTTCTCTTCACCTAACACCTCTCTCTATAGCTGTTGGCAGTTTATCACTTCCTTCCTCAAGTTATTTCCTCCTAAAATTTCCATGACACTCAAATAGCCTCCTTGATTTATCCCTATTCTTCCATAAGAATAGGGATCTCTCTCATCTCTCAATTACTTCTGAATTTGCAAGCAAAGAAAAGAGCATTACTTATTTTCCTCCTGAAAAAAAGCCAACAGGGCAGATTTAGATGCTTCTAAGTTTCTCCACAATAGCACATATACATCAATGACCAAAGGAAAAAATCTGAACATTTCTTAAAAATGGATGGGACACAAAATTGCCTGCCTTAAACACAGAGTCCTGTAATTAGAAATATCCAGGCTCGGGGCACCTGGGTGGCTCAGTGGTTTAAGCCACTGCCTTAGGCTCAGGTCATGATCTCAGGGTCCTGGGATCGAGTCCCACATCGGTCTCTCTGCTCGGCAGGGAGCCTGCTTCCCTCTCATTCTCTCTGCCTGCCTCTCTGCTTACTTATGATCTCTCTCTGTCAAATAAATAAATAAAATCTTTTAAAAAAATAGAATAAAATAAAATAAAAAGAAATATTCAGGCTCAAAGGGACCTAAAATCAATTAACTCAGTTCCAACCTTTTATAAATGAAATGACTTACCAAACTTCATCCAACTATTCAGAGACTAAATGGTATCCAGAACTCAGATTTCTTTACTTGAAGTTCAGTGCTTCCTTACTTTATACCACACGGCCTTCCAAAGTATAGTAATTCTGACTGAAGAACTATATTCCCTCCATAAAGGAATCAACAATGCAACAGTATGAATCCTCTGCAAATATAGCTAGATTACCACATTCAAGAAATTGCAAGTAAATGGAAAATATATTTTCAAATCTTTGACAGCAACTCCATTGTCAAATTATCCTTTTTTGTCAACGTATGAGGAAAACATTCAAGAATTAGTTTCTAAAACAGGGTTTATCATCAAACTACTACATAAAACAAGCCATAATTTTGTAGAGAGTGTCTTAAAATTATCGAAGCTTTCATGGAATGTTTCAACCAGGACTATATTGTATAACTTCTAGAGTTTGTATAAATAGTCCAATCTACTTCATATTCAAGTCTATAATATTTAAGTAATATTTCTTTTGTTGTTAACTGGCATCTGGCAATTGACTGATCCACCAAACACCCAGCAGCTAGAGTCTCTGGAAAAAATGGAAAAAAAAAAAAAAATAGGTAAGTCAAAAAAAAGTAATCTGTTACTGGACTGGCCTTTGTTCCCATGGGAACTGTCTGAGGAATGATCACTAAAAGTTTTCTATTAAATATGACTGTGCTTGTCCATTCAGTTTCACCCACGTGTAAGAAGCAGATAATGGTTGGCTGAGAACAAGAGAAAGGTAATGAAATCAATAGGTACCTCCTCTGAAAAGATACACAAAGTTAGAACTTAAAAAGGTGTCACTGAATAGTTTCAGGCACAACTGGAAGATAATCTGACCACGGCCAAAGCTCAAGAGAGAACACACCCTCCGGACTCACTACTTAGGACTTTGGAGTTAACTGCATCTAGATAGTAACTCACCAATGAAGAAGCTCAGTGAATCTGAAGCAAGATAAATACAAGGAAAAATCACACCTAGGCCCCTAAGTCTGTTAGAAACAGAAAGAAGCAAAAGGAAAAATGAAAGAGAATAATCATAAACTCAGCCAGAAGGTAGCAAAGAAACAAGCCCCACCCCACCCCCAAGCGTGGAAACAACAAGGAAAATGGCAGCTGATTTCTCAACAGAAACTATGTTTGTCATAACAAACTGTAATGGCTTTTTTAAAGTATTAAAAGAAAAACTGCCCACACTAGAATTCTATACTTGGTAGGAATATCCCTTAATAATGAAAGCAAAAGAAAGATATTCTCAGATAGCATTGAAATAATTCACTGGAATGCACTTTTACTGTAAAAAAAAATAAAGGAATTTCCTTGATCTAAAGGGAAATGATTTCAAATGAAAGCATAGAGAACAAAGAATGAACAACACCAAAAAGGGAAATACAAGAAAATATGAAAGACTATTGACTGCTTAAGACATCGATAGTAACATTTTACAAAGATTGTAATTTGCGTAGAAGCAAACTATATGACAAAAAGTACCAAATAAAAAGTGAATTATTAAAAATAACCTTAAATCACAATCATGATAATTATAATCAAGTAAGCAAGTTGGTTTTTTCCCCTCTGAAAATCAAACTCTACAGCCAACCTTTTCTGATTGACTATCCATCTGGCCACTTCTTCTATTTTTGATTTGTTTTTATATCATCCTAAAATGAAACAACTGGATAATTTAATATTGTCCTAGTAATAAGTAATACCATCAGAAATCAGTGTTTTAAATTGCAAGTTTTTATGTCCTCCTTCCCATTTTAAGGCATAATTTTTACTCGATATGACATGCACTAACAGAAACAGCCCAGTGAGGTCTGTTTATGGACAACATAGTTCACAGCAAATCTTTCTTTTTTCTTAGGACCAGTCTTCTGAAAAGGAGCTGTTGGTGCTGTGGTTGTTTATTTGACTAACAATGTGCATTATATATCTTATCATATTAATTTCTTTGTTTTATTTACTAGAAAGCTCAGAGCCAAACATTTTCTTTTCTAGATAGTATAGAAATGTATATACCCTGCAATTTATGTACATTCAGCCTTGATTATACTTAAGTTTTGTTCAATCTTTAATTTCCCTTTAATATTTTCTTCTCTACTTTTATATGCAGTTTTAGTAACTTGGACGTTTCTGTGGTACTTCAAATCCTTTTCAGAACAAAGGAGGAAACAAAAACATAGGTACGTACATATAATCATATGTATATACATACACATTTACTTATCCTGGGTTCTTTTAAAGTATCTTCTCATTAATTCATCACAAGCAAAGAAGGAAAAGCTTATTATATCCATTTTACATATGAGAAACAGAATCAGTGACTACCCCCACATCACACAATAAACAGGTGAAGCCAGGATTCTCCCCTTTGCTCTAAAGCCTATAATTCTTCTTTTATGCCATGCAATCTCTTTCATTTGCCTGGCGTACCATTCATTTATTCATTCACGGAATGCATATATATTTACTATATGTTATGTGCCAGACTGGGGATATCATTCAAGGTGAATCATTCAAAGGGTCCCTCTCACGCAGCCCTGCAGGCTCTGTTCTATAACATTAGACTTCTTTTACAGGAATGTCCGATTATAACTGTATAAGACAGAGACACTATGGTGCACAGCTCTGTAGCATGGCCTACACCCATCCCACACTGTCAAAGGTCCTTCACGAGCTGTGCTACTGTGCTTACCTACATTCCTTTGGTTAGCTTTAGAGTAAACTGTTATGCCCCCCTAAAAATGGGTCTGTGATTAAAGGAGCAAGGCTGATATAAAGCGAAGGTCAAGCAAAGCTTTATTTCGCACCAAGCATCAAACTGACCGGCCAGAGCCTCGCCTCTTACAGAGAGGGCGACCTTCCTCTGTTTCACAGACTAGCTTTTAAGGGCAAAGGCCATGAGGTCGGGCCTGGCCATGCACAGGTAGCCAATGAAATTGTAACACACAGAGAAAGTTGCACAGTGATGCTAGGTGACCAAATGAATTACAATTTACCCTGTAGTAGAAATTTGACCTAGCCTATTATACCTTGGTTAGAATTGGCGCCCAAAAGGCTCCAGAAGGGCAGGGCCCATACTCCTTGGTAGCTAGGTAGACAGTATGCAACCCCCCACTGATGGGATGTCTCCACCTGGCCAGACCTATCCTTGTATCTGGTCTTTGTTGCCTGGGGCTGGTTTCTGGGACTTGTTTTTAAGTAAGTCCCCTGGGGGAAGGGGAGCAGGGACAGTTTAAGGGTTAAGCAACAAGGTTATTGTTTAACCTTAATGGAAGCCTCTTGCTAAATAGGTCCTTACATAAACAAAGTTCCAAAAATAATGAGGCATCAGCAAGGTGCTTGATGGAAGATTTTTCTTGGTCATCCAAAAACTCATTACCATGATGGCAAGATGTTACAAGTGCAACACTGAATCTCACTTTCACACAATGAGAGCGAAAATACACAATACCTAACTGAATTATGTCAAGTTACACTGAACAAAAGGTAGTTTTGGAAACTACCTGTCAAGTATGTCTATCTGCTATGGCTTTGGGGAGCCCAGATTCCCTTCATAACTCAATGTGTCTCAATTACCACCTCAGAAGGAGTGTGACTATGCCCTGAATGATGGCTGAGTACGGGTCTGAGTGGTTAATGGGTTGCTGTCAACAAAGAGAAATGGCCTCATTTCAGTACATTACTCAAACTCTGCATACCAAACTCTTGTTTCTGAACGTAACATGTGGCTAAGGGACATAAAATAACTCACCAAAATAGGGCCTAATGAGGTTATAGAAGAAAAGAAACTGGAGATTTTTCTCAGGGATCAAGGAACAATACCCACAACTCAAAGCTGCGTGCTCGTCATGAAGAACCCAAAGCCAGTGGAGATGTGCCACTCAACATGCAAGCCCTCACACATGTTGTCCTCTGTACAACCCTCTGAACCATCCTCAAGGGGGAAGGAAGTTCTTTGAGCTTCCAGGAAGTCTCTTCTGAATGGAAAGGGATAATTTTCTAGTATTCATAAGCATTAAGAATGCCTAGACCCTATTCTGTCCCACTTTCAGAATTCGCCTTTTTATCCTTCAGAACAGAGGGAGAATTGGTTTCATTAAAAGAACAAGTGCTGGGGCACCTGGGTGGCTGAGTGGGTTAAAGACTCTGCTTTCTGCTCAAGTCATGATCTCAGGGTCCTGGGATCGAGTCCCGCCTGGAGCTCTCTGCTCAATGGAGAGCCCTTCCTCTCTCTCTGCCTTGTGATTTCTCTCTGTCAAATAAATAAATAAATAAAAATCTTTAAAAAAAAAAAAAAATAATAAAAAGAACAAGTGCTGGAGGACGCCTGGGTGGCTCAGTGGGTTAAAGCCTCTCCCTTCGGCTCAGGTCATGATCCCAGAGTCCTGGGATCGAGCCCCATTTCCGGCTCTCTGCTCAGCAGGGAGCCTGCTTCCCTTCCTCTCTCTCTGTCTGCCTCTCTGCCTACTTGTGATCTCTGTCTGTCAAATAAATAAATTAAAAAAAAATAAAAAACAAGAGCAAGTGCTTTTCAGAGATTTAAAGCACAGTATAAAGAATATAGTCAGTATTGTAACTTTGTATGGTTAATAGATGGTAGCTACACTTATCTTTAGTAGTCATTTTGATGATGTTCTAGAACCTAGGTGAGGTTCCGTGGGCTGAGGTCTGGAGGCGATGACCAAGAAAGAATTCTTTGGTGCAAAATAGTGGTTTATTAAAGCACAGGGACAGGACCCGTGGTGAGGGATGGCAGGTTATGTACCCTGTGGTTGGAGGAAGGTGAGGGAAAGGGAGGTTTCAACAGAGTTTTCATATGCTAAAGAGGGCCTACAAGGTGTGGGGAGTATCTGAGAGGTCTTCAGGCTTGATCAATGTTGTCTTTTGGCAAGGTATTAACTTCAAGATAGTTGCGAGATTCCTGGTGGAATGTCAGATTTCTGCTATCAAGTGTCTTTGTTAGTGAGATTTAGGTTCAGAAGAGATTTAACTATGTTTACATTTCCTTCTATCTCAGCCTCCTTCAGTTTTGTGTTTGGAGGGGAGGGCGACCTTAAGACTTGAGCAACTGAGTTATTTGCCTCTGGAAATTATCAATAGCACAAGGTAACTTCTTTGTAGATCTCTAGGACATTTGTAAACCAAGGGGAACTATTTGTTTCTCCTTTATGGTGGTCAGGGGTGCCTGAGGAATGCTACACACACTACGGAGGGGAGGGGATGGAGAGGGGGTGCAAGGTGCCAACTTTTGCTTTGTCCTCAGCCAGCCTCCTGCCCCCTCATCAATTTCATAATGTATGTAAATGTCAAATCACTCTATTGTACACTGAAAGTAGTAGGATATTGTATATCAACAATATTTCAATTAAAAGAAAGATTAAGTGCTTTTGTGTTAGTCCCCTTGGCTCAATACCATATCAGGTGTTCAAAAAATATCACTTCTAAGTTCTTTCTCTTCTTATCAAAATCCCTGTAACTGAAAAAATGTGGAAACAGGGGACCATGTGGCATAAGGCAGGTCTAAGGGTAGACACCTTGAATGATGAAAGTCTAAGTAACTCAAGAAAGAAAAAAAATATGTTTCTACCTTAAAACACAAGTCTGAGGATAAAATATGTTCTATGGTAAAGCAGAAACTGTAATGTGCCAAGTAAATGGAAATAGTGGCATTATCTAAGCTACTAGTATAACCCACCAAAGACACAGTTTGGGGGGGATTTTCTGGCCAGTCTTGAAAGATGATCATGTACTAGAAACTGTGTTGATGTTCTTCCTACATTATCACCTTCTTCTTTACAAGCCTCAGAAGTGAACATTACCCCACCCACTTAATATTAGAAGAAACTGCAGTCTGATGTGATTAAGTAACCCGCTCATGGCAGAGCCTGAATTCTATTCCAAGCTTCTCTGAGTCTCCACATGTCCCCACACTGCCTCCCAGCGGCAGAGAAGACAAAGAATGGGAGAAAAGCAAGAAAATTTGGAGAAAGCTTCAAATACAGTCCTGATCTGAAAGAAAGCTTCCTGTTCTAAGAAACCTAGTCATTCTGACCAGGCCAAGCAGCTCAAAAATGTCTGTGAGCCCATGAAGAAAATGAGATGTGTGCTTTCCACAGTTAGAGGGCAAGATTCTAATTATCATCACCATTCTGATTTTGGGGCTAAATGGCTCCCACTTGGTCACTGTTGATCCAGAAGGTCATTGTTCTCCTTCTTCAGAGGCTTCCAAGAGACAAGGAAATTCAGCACCCCCTGCAGAGTCTTTACCTCTCCCGGGTCCAGCCGCGGAAGCTCCCCCCCTCCCACCGCTTCTTTAATTACCGCAGAGTATCTCATGGCAATTCTGTCCAAGAGCCTACCCAAAAATTTAAGGAGGGAGGGAACTAAGGAGAGAGCATCTAGGGAAAATCCTGGAAGCCCACTGGCCATAAAAGATACAATAAACAGACAGGGAATGACGAGGGCCACAAAGGATTTAATTACTTTTCTGCTGCATTAAGTGACTATTGGAAGAACTTAGCTCATCATGAAACCTCCCATGAAAGCAAAACCGAAAGCATTCTTACAACATTTTTTACAACCCCAGTCTCATCGTTTTCCATTTCCCTTCCTCCTTGCCCCCTTTCCTTTCTGCAAATGTCTCTCAGGATCCAGCTCCAAGTCTGCAATGGCTGAGGCTTCACTCCTCAGTGCTACTGTGGACTGACACAGTGAATGGGAGATGGGGAGGGAAAACAAATCTCCATTGTTTTTGCACAAGAACAAGTCAGTGCTTAGTCTAATGCAAACATAATTACTTTGACTTAAACAAAAGGGGGAAACGAATAAAAAGGGAAAAAAACCCTAATGTTTACAGCATAGGCTGTCTGCTCAGAAACAAACAATTATGTGGGCATCAGATAGGCATCACACTCCTTCCTTCAGCTGCTGCTCTTTTGCACCAAATCTGAAAGGCATTTAAAGAGAAGGTTAGAAACAGAAGCTCTGAGTCTTAACTCTTCTCTGCTTATCTTCAACAGTTCCCATTTTAGGTTCCCATCATTGCTTCAGCTTGAATATGAATAAAAATGAATAGAAGGTTGGCACTTTGGGAAATAGCATTAGAGTTGGGTGTCAGGAAGTGAAATGTTTAAATTTTTTTTCCATTGATCTTTGCATGGGATTGATCCTTTGATATTCCCAAACAGAGAATGAGCCAGAAGGAATATTCATTTATTCATTCAACAAATATTTATAGCCCACCTGCTCTGTGACAGGTGTTGTGAGCAAAACAGAAATGAGGACTGTCCTCTTAGAGTAGACAGTCTAGTGGAAAGAGTAAAAAAAAAAAAACAAAACAAACAAAAAAAAAACACAGAACAAATAATTATGCAAATAAGCACAGGAAAAGAATGTGTTGATGCAAGAGGATGTAACAGGGAAGCCTAAACTTTAGCAGAGTGATGGAGAAGAGTGGTCAGGAATAGGCTTTCTTATTTTTGCTGGGTTTTTTTTGTTTGTTTGTTTTTTGTTTGTTTTATTTTCAAATATTTTATTTACTTATCTGGGACAGAGAGAACAGGAAAGCAGGGTGAAGCAGGGTGAGGGGCAGAGGGAGAAGCAGACTCCCTGCTGAACAGGGAGCCCAATGCGGGGCTCCATCCCAGGACCCTGGGATCATGACCTGAGCTGAAGGCAGATGCTTAACCAACTGAGCCACCCAGGCACCCCTAGGAATAACATTTCTAAAAAACTTTCATTTGAGCTGAGACCTTCTGCGTGAGAAGTCAGCTAGGCTAATGGAAAGAGGTAGGGAGAGAAGTACATGGAGAGACACACTAATTCCAAAATGCTGAGAAGACCCAGAGAAGGGAAAGGTTGCAACACCTTTAGGAACCTGAAAAGTCAGTGTGTTGGTTCCTAGAGCTGCTCTAACAAATTACTCCAATGGAAGCGGCTTAAACCAACAGAAACTTATTCTCTCACAGTTCTGGAAGCCAGAAGTCCTAAATCAAGGTGTTGGCAAAGCTAATTCTCTTAGGAGGTTGGACAGGAGACTCCTTCCCTCCCTATTGCTCTGTCTAGAGATTCTAGATGTTTCCTTGGCTTGGGACAATGTAATGTCAATTGTTGCTCCCATCTTTTTTTTTTTTTTTAATATTTTATTTATTTATTTATGTGTCAGAGAGGAGGAGGGGAGAGAGAGAGAGCACACAGGCAGGCAAAGAGGCAGGCAGAGGTGGAGAAAGAAGCAGGTTCCCTGCTGAGCAAGGAGGCCATGCGGGACTCGATCCCAGGACTCTGGGATCATGACCCGAGCTGAAGGCAGCGGCTTAACCCACTGAGCCACCCAGGTGTCCCATGTTGCTCCCATCTTCATATGGGCTTCTCTTCCATCTCTTACAAGGACATTTGTCATTGGATTTGGGGCCTACCTGGCTAACCGGGTATAACCTCATCTTGAGATCCTTACTTACATCTGTAAAGGCCTTTTCCCAAATTAGGTCATATTCATGTGTACTGGTGGCTAGGACCTGGACATATCTTTTGGAGACTATAATTCAACATACTATAGCCAGCATTGCTGCAAAGCAGTGGGTGTGGCAGTGAAAAAGTAAAGCAAGATAAACCAGAGAGAGAAGTTAGGGGCAGATTATGCATGCCTTTGAGGTCTTGCTGAATATATTAGTTTGCTACTGCTTCATTAACTAATTACCATAAAGTTAATGGTAGATTATAAATAACATCATTTATTATCTCAAGTTGTGTGGGTCAGAAGTCTGGGCACTACGGTTTAGCTGGGTCCTCAGCTCAGGACCCCACGAGGCTGAAAGCAAGATGTCCACTAAGCCAGGCTCTTATCTGGCAGCTCTAAGGAAGCTCACTCAGGTTTTGGACAGCCTTCAGTTCCTTTCAGTGCCTTGACACGTGGGCGCCTTCAGGTTCAAGGCAACAACAGCATCCTGAATCCTCATATTTCAAATCTCCTGACTTCCCTTTCTGCTACCATCCTAGGAAATATTTCTCTTTCCAAGGTCTCATGTGATTTCATTTGGCTCACCAGGATAATCCAAGATAAATTGCTATTTTATGGTCGGATGACTAGTAATCTTAATTACATCTACAAAGTTCCTTGTGCCATATAACATAATATAGTTTCCTAAGGGATGTGGCTAAAACTCTATTTGGTAGCACTATCAACAAGTTGTTAAGGAATTGGAAATAGAGAAAAATCCTAACTCTGATGTCACAGGAAACAGATTAAGATTTTCTTCAATACACTCATTGGTCAGCAACAAAACACTATGCTGTGTGGAACCTGGGTCTGATTCATTTCATTTCAATGAATAGTTTCAACAAAAGATTTCACTTCTAATAAAGCAATGGTATCTTTTCTTACCGTGCTTTAAACTAACATCTCAAGTTTTCATCATCCAAACCAGCTTCTAAATCAAGATGCAAATATCAGTTTTTAGCCTGTACTGTTTTTGTCAATACTAAAAACATTCACATGGAAAAAAAAAAAACCCAACAGATGGGAGAAGTAATGTGGAAGTGAATTTGAAATGTTGACTATATTGTTGTCATTAGCCAAACTGAAATTTGTAAAACCAACTACCCTGAATCCTGGAAAATGAAACAGAATTTTTTAATTCAAAGTTAGAATAAAAAACAAGAGCTTACAGGAGAAGAAACATCAAAAACGCAAGCTCTTCTGTGTTTTCATGAATTTTATTATGTGAACAAAAGAACTACCAGAAATGAAGAAAATGTAAAACTACTCAAATAAGCTCATGGAAACTCAAAGAGCTATGGCCAACCCTTTATATATATTACATTTTCTCTTTCATTTAAATCCCATACCAAGTCACATAGTCACTCCCTCCTTGATGGTCATGTTTATAAATCAGTCCATTCCCTACTATGGTGGGCACTCCAAAAGTGTTCATGGCAAGAATGAAGTTCCTTCCCCACCAGAGTATCAAAGATGTTCCTACTTAGCCCAACCCAAACTTATGACTTCTTTTCTCAACACCTGTGGAAGCCACATTGGAAATACTCATTTGATATGCATTATGTACTGCTTTATATTATTACGTGTATACACCTTATTTCCCCACTGGACTGTAAATCCCTTGAGGGCTAAAATTAGAATCTACAGCCTCCTTGTCTTCAAAATAAGGACGAACCTAGAAGGCTGTCATGAGATAATGCAGGTGAAAATAAACAGTGCAGTAACCAGCCCAGAGAAAATGACGATTAGCTCTCATTTTCTTTCCATCTTTATTATTTTGTTTTCCTCACAGTTTGTATTACAGTGTCTTACACATAGTAGGTGCTCAGTAAATGCATGCCAATGCACTGTGAGTGCTACAAGTTCAAGGAAAAGTTAATGTAGATCAAAGATTAAAGGGCCAGATCTAGAAATTGCAGCTTACATGAGGAAACAGGAGTTCTATTCTTGACATTGGCTTCAGCAATCGATGATTGGATAATTGGGCTATTATCATTGTTTAAAAAGTTTTAGAACAAATTGTTAATTCATAATAGTACTATGGTATTTTAAATGTCACCATAAAGACAGCATTTTCAATAACAGATGTTAAGGGGGAAAGCTGGAATTCTGTCTGAATAGAAATGGAAATGCTGCTTCCACTCAAGGTTAGGATGGTTTGGGTCATTAAGCAGAGTTTGGATCTTATTTAACAAGTAATATGAAATACCTTCATATGAGATATGAAATACCTCCAAAACCATCCCCTGATCAGTAAGTTGTAAAGTGCTGACATGAGGTACTATAGCATATAACACAGCTGGCTCTCCACTCCACAATTTTTCTCCACATTATCTACTTCAGTGGATAACCTAATTGCTCAGTTTGTTTTTTTAAAGAGTTTATTTGTTTTATTTTTTATTATTTATTCATTTATTTGAGTGAGCAAGCGAGCGAGAGAGAACAGGAGCAGGAGGAGTGACAAGCCAGAGGCAGAGGGAGAAGCATACTGCCCCCTGAGGAGGGAGTCTGAGACGGGGCGCCTGAGCTGAAGGCAGATGTTTAACCGATTGCGCCTCCCAGGCTCCCCAAGATGTTACTTATTTTAAAGAGAGAGGGAAAGCGAACTGTTTGGAGGGCCAGAAGGAGAGGGAGAGAGAGACTCTCAAGTAGGCTCTGGACTAAGAACAGAGCCCCATGCAAGGATCTGATCTCACCACCCTGGCATCGTGACCTGAGCCAAAATCAAGAGTCAGATGCTTAACCAAATGAGGCACTCAGGCACCCTCTTGCTCAGTGATTTTTGGGGGGGGGTGCTTCTACCACTGCAGAAAGTGGTAGGTCTGAATGGGAAATTAGGATTTCATAACAATAACTAAAAAAAAAAAAAAAAAAAAAAAAATCACATTCAAATCTATTCCATCAACACACTGCGACTTCATATGCCCCTAAACCTACTATAAGTGAATAATGTAAGAAAGGAACTCTCATAAACATACAAACGACAATCTCAGGAAAATCACATTATTTGTAAAAGAAGCCTTCTTTGAGAAAGTAATTGCTGAGGCTTAAGATAAGAAAGGGCAACTGTCCTAGAAGACACAGAGACAGGAGAAATAATGAAAAGTGGAATGGCAGCTGTGCAGAAGGGCGCTGGCAGGGCATTGCTGGGGGAGCGGAGAGGGGGGAACAAACGTTAAAATGAGAGAGAACACACAGAATCTCTGAGATGTATTTAAATCTCAGAACCAAACTAGCTATCCAGAGGGAGCTGCTTTTCATCTTCTGAATTGACACAAGCCTTTTGAAACCTCTGTGGCTTTGACCTTCCATTATTGCAGAACACAGCCACCTGCTTTGACCCCTCCCCCGAGCCCCTGGGCAGAGGTGCCAGAGAGGGGTGCCCTCAGCCACTCTGCAGTAGCATGAGGCCTTTGCTGCTCTCACTTCAAAACCGGCCAGATCAGGAGCTGTGAGTCTTGCAAGAAAAGGTTTTTCTCTCAGCGCCTGTGTTTTTGGTGAGAGATGTAATACATCAAAGCGGAGAAGAGATGCAATCATGCAGGGAATGATTTCAAAAACTTTAATGAACCGTTTAAAATAAACTCATTTGAAGGTAATTTAACAACACCACTTTTACAATTAAAAATACTATTTCAGCATGCAAATGCAGAACATTAGTCCCATGTCAGGATGGAAAATGAAGTGAAACTGAGGGGCTTTTGAAACATGAATGCCATCTCAGTAATTTCTCATCACTCCACGGTGCTCTTAGGCAGCCTAATGAAAGAATGAATTGATTTAAACAACATTTTGTTGGAGCAATGGGGTTTGAGGAATTAAATTAACTTGATGGTTAGTTGTAAGAGCTAGGCTTGGAACTGGCATTATATTGTTACTAAAATAAATTTCTATCCTTTCCTAAGTTTTATGTGGATTTTTTTTCTATTTATTCCTAAAATACCAACCAAGGGGTTCAGGATTTAGCAGAAGACTTTATCACTCCTCTTCGATATATTAACATTTCCTTGAAAATGTGTATGTTAAGGCAAAATTATACTCTCTGGAAAAACAAATTGGACTCCAGATGCTGCCCCCAGGAATTGTAGTAGCAGCTGAGTCTGACTTTGAAGGGTAAGAGGAATAACAAGCTGGCACATGGACGGAGCCAAAACAGCAATTCTCAATCTTTTCCTTCACTGTGACACAGTTGACAAATCACATTTACGTAACACATCCATGACTGTTCCAGATTACAGATCTCAGCCATGCTGAGATGGGCTGCAGGTTATGGGCAATTCTCAATGCACTGGCTTCAACAGACAGGCTCCTTTCACACTTGGAGGAGATCAGAACACTAGCAAGCAAAAGTGACATTATGTAAACTTATGTAAGCTCAAGTTCTTAAAAAGCAGGTCATAAATTTTGTACCCTAACTGCTACAAAAAAGAGATTTAGAAAATAACAGTTATTAACACATGAGGTGACAACTTATCAACATGCAAATTTTCTTGTGCAAAGTTTTCCTCTTTCTATAAATCTAAATCTAGTTTTTTATTATGTATTTATTCTTTGAGAGAGAGAGAGACCAGGGGAAGGTGCAGAGGGAGAGGAGAGAGAGAATCTTCAGACTCCTCTACACTGGGCTTGATCCCAGGATCCTGAGACCATGACCTGAACTGAAATCAAGAGTCAGACACCCAAAAGACTGAGCTACCCAAGCACCCCTAACTTTAGTTTTTTAATACCAGACTCACAAGATAATATTAAGCTCAAATGTCCTCTTGATAAAAACATTATTGGTAATAACTTTTACCATGATTGAGCAGTTTGGAATAGGACATTCCAAGCACAGATAGTGCATTCTCCGTTAAATTCCACATAAACTGTTCAAGATAATAGTCCCCATTTTAAGGAAAAACAAATGAGGATTCAAACTTGCCCAGGATTCTAGAGTTGGCAAATGGTGGAACTAGGGTTTGGTTAAAGGTCTAGGTCCGCTGTGATTTGGTAGTCACATGTCACCAACGTCCACTGTCCCAGGAAAGAAAAAAATCAGGATACAAATATGATGCTTTCATTTTTCCTTTTTTCTCAGGTAAAACCTCATGATCCAAAGAAACACTGCTCTCTTTTAAAGCGCTCTCTTGGGAGGCTACACACATATTCCACCAGGATGCATTTGCTCTATGGAAGAAACCTTCAAATCCAATTTGTGAGTCAAGTGAGAAAAGGTCTGATTTCCGCTCACACTTTCCACGACAAACAAATGTAAATTTAAAGACTGTATCTCTATCTTGCTCACCCACCTAATCTCTGTAGAAAGTTTTTGACAAGCACTTATAACATGTTCTTAGCAAAGACAAAATCATTAAAACATGCACATAACATCTGAGGAGACTATATTGAAGGACACAACAGATGTTCAAAATTTTAAATTCTACTATATCTATTTTTTATGGTCCTTGCTTTTAGAGTAGCTTTAGGTTTATGGCAATACTGAGCAGAAGGTAGAGAAAATTCTCATATACCACCTTTCCCAGTACAGATTCCTCTATAAGTAATATCTGCCTTCGTGTTGTGCATTTGATACAACTGATGACCTAATATTGATACATCATTATTAACTAAATTGCATAGTATACATTAGCATTCACTCTTGGTATAGTACAGTTCTATGGGTCTTGACAAATGTATAATGTCATGTGTCCATTAGAATATGACATAGAATAATTCCTCTGCCCTGTAAACATTTTGTGCTTCAACTATTCATTCCTCTCCCCCTACCTCCAAGCCACAGGAAGCCACTGGTCATTTTATTGCCTCCATAGTTTTGCCCTTTCCAGAACAACATAGAGTTGGAGTCATGAAGTATGTCAGCTTTTCAGATTAGCTTCTTTCACTTAGAGGTATTCACTTAAGTTTCATCCATGTCTTTTTATGGCTTTATAGCGACATGTTAAAAGAAATAGTACAAAGATGTTTATCCTCCATCTTCCATCCGCATTTCAAAAAAGTACATAGAGAAAAAGACTAAAAGGGGTTGAATAAAATGTACAAGGATGGTGAGGTCATGGTGTGGAGTTGTTTTGCCTATTTTGGTTTATGAAATTTTATAGAGGTATATTTTAAAACACTGTTCAAGGGGTGCCTGGGTGGCTCAGTTGTTAAGTGTCTGCCTTCGGTTCAGGTCATGATCCCGGGGTCCTGGGATCGAGCCCCACATGAGGCTCCCTTACTCAGTGGGGAGCCTGCTTCTCCCTCTCCCTCTGCCTGCTGCTCCCCCTGCTTATGTGTGTGCTCTCTCTCTCTCTCTCTCTCTGTCAAATGAATAAATCTTTTTAAAAAATTTTAAAAACACTGTTCAAAAAAACAAAGAAGGAAATCAATCATATCTCCTCATTGCTCTTTTCCATTTATTTGACATTCTAGTTAAATGCATTTCTCTCCCACTTCTTTCCTCATATATGGTTTATTTGAGCTGAGAGTTAAAATTATGTGCATCTTTTGAAAGAGAGAGAGGAAAAGGCAAGAAAGACAATACAAAAAGGGCAAGGGAAAAGGACATATTTGGGAAGAGTCAGTGATATTTCAGATAAACCCATGAGTATTCATAGCCCCCTTGTGAAATTATAAATACTTATGGTCAAAGAAGACAAACATCATGTCAGTGAATTAAGTGTAACTCAGTCCTGCTGTGCAGGGTCTCCTGCTCAGGAAAATCATACTCTCAGCCCAAGTCAAGTAAAGGGGAGTTCTCATTACAGCTGTGGTGCACTGAGCCCTTCCTTCATGTCCGGCATCATGCTGTATGCACTTTGCACACAGTAATTTTTATAATCCTCTCAGCACTACTGTGAGACAGACGTTTAACAAATGAGGTTGAACAAGAAAGTTGGTGCCAGACCTGGACTGGACTCAAAAGCCTGCTCATCTCTACTAGATACTGCTGCAGGTTACAGTCTATGAAATCCACACGCCTTCTTATCACCAACTGTACCTTCTCCTCTAGAGCTGAGAGTTACCCTGGAGGGGAGGAGGGAGAGCGTCTGAACCAAAGACCAGCATTTAGAACTGCCCAGAGGTTTCCCAAGCTAAATGGGAGAATTCAGTAATTAATGTATTTTAAAAAGCCCTTGAGTGGAGATACTTCAGACCCAAGTTTCCCTACCCGGTGCCACATGAGGGGTTGAGGACCATTAAACTTAGACACAAACCCCAGCTCCGCCTCTCCATTCCCATGTGACTGCTCTTATCCTCAACTGCTTAATCTATAAACCGGGGATCAAGTAAAGAGGTTATTGAATAAAAATCCACTCAACTGATCCTTTAATTTAAAAATGTAATGAAGCTCTTTATGGTGCAAAAATAGAAACCCCAGGCTCAAAATATTTGGCACTGAGTGGCATTCCTGCCTCAGTTCCTGTCTCTGCCACCTAGTAGAGTAACCTTGGGCAAACTGTCCTGTCTCTGCCACCTAGTAGAGTAACCTTGGGCAAACTGGGTTTTTTTGTTTTGGGGGGGTTTTGTTTGTTTTTCTTAAATAGGAAGAACAGGGGGAGAGGGAGAGAGAATCTTAAGTAGGCTGCACACTCAGCACAGAGCCTGATGCGGGACTCAGTCTCAGGACCCTGAGATCATGACCTGAGCTGAAATCAAGAGTCAGACACTCAACCAACTGAGCTGGATGCTCAACAATCCAGGAGCCCCAACCATGGGCAAATTCTTACCCTCTGCATATCTACTGCCTCATCCCCAAAACAGGGATATTGGTGCCTGGCCCTATAGGTTGTTATAAGGATTAAAATGGATAACTACAGGGGCACCTGGGTGGCTCAGTGGGTTAAGCCTTTGCCTTCAGTTCAGGTCATGATTTCAGGGTTCTGGGATCGAGCCCCGCATCGGGCTCCCCCACCCCCGCCTACTTGTGATCTCTGTCAAATAAAAAAATAAAATGTTTAAAAAAATGGATAACTATAGGCCTTGCAACCCTGCTCCAGAGCTACCCATGCCACCCAACCATGGTCAAACCCACCATGTTCTTTGACCTCGCCATGGTTGGTGAGCCCTTGGGCTGGATCTCCTTCAAGCTGTTTACAAAGTTCAAAAGATAGTAGAAAAATCTCATGCCCTGAGCACTGGGGAGAGAGGATCTCATTAAAAAGGATCTTGCTTTCACAGGATTATTCAGGGAATTTTGTGCAAGGGTGGGGACTTCACACACCATAATGTGTGTGAAGGAACGGTCTCTGAGTTACTGTCCACCACTGTGGCAAGTCCACCTACATATAGGGAGAAATCTGATGTTGAAAATTTCATCCTGAAGCACATGGGTCCTGGCATCTTGTCCATGGCAAATGCTGGACCCAATACAAATGGTTCCCAGCTCTTCATCTGCACTGCCAAGACTGAGGGGTTGTATGGCAAGCATGTGGTCTTTGGCAAGGTCAAAGAGGGCATGAATTCTGTGGAAGCCATGGAGAGCTCTGGATCCAAGAATGGCAAGACCAGCAAGAAGATCACCAATGCAGACTGTGGACAAATCTAATAAATTTTACTCATGTTTTATCTTAACTACCAGCCCATTCCTTCTGTAGCTCAGGAGAGCACCCCTTCACTCTCATTTGCTTGAAATATCCTACAAGCTTTGTGCTCATGCTGTATTTCTGTGGGTTCCATATTTTCCTTACTCCCCTCCAAGTCTAGCTGGATTGCAGAGTTAAATTTATGATTTTGACATAAAAACTAAACAACAGTAACTAACTACCTAAATAAATAAATAAGTGGGTAACTACATGGCAAGAATTAATAAGTCATATTCCTAAGATTGGTTTTAATGAAGCTGTTTCTCCAAAGATTGTGGGGGTGGGGGAAGGGTTTAATTACCAACCTGAAAGATAGTAACCCAGAGACCGTTCCTATGACAGGAGTGAAGGTCATTCCATTAAAACACTGGCATTGCAGCAAAGACAAGGGAGTCAGAAGCAAAAACCAGGTATGTTACAGTGAAGAAGTCAAGGTCAGGGTAAGAAGAAGACTAAGTCAAGGTCTGAGTGAGGAGAATATGTGACCCACATTGCATATTCTAATCAGCATAATCTAGAAGTGGTGGCTTCCTGTAAGAGACCCTGGCTTTGGCATAAGATTACCAACATAACCCTTTCCTGGTCTCATCATTTAACTCTGAATTCTTGAAAAATTTATTGAACTTTTGTGAGCCTCTGATTCTTCATCTATAAATTAGGAATAAGAAGACAGTCCTGGTAGAGTTATTTTGAGAATCATATTAGGAGCACTAAACATGTATATTACCTAGAAAATGACTAGCTGACCTCAAATAGGCATTTATTAGCTTTTGCCTCTGTGGAGCTAATTGGGCCAAGAGGAAAAGATAAAAGACCTACAAATATCTACAAATGATCCTCATCAGAAAAATTATGTCATCACTCTATTTTCCCTGCTCAAATCCCCCTTAACAAACTAGAATATTTTACATAACCTCAAGTCACATGTATTTAAAAAGACATAGCAAGGAACTGGTTATCCATTGTACTTTGACCCAGTGGGATCAATCCTGTGTCATTCATTCAGTCAGTCCTCTCAACCTTTCATTTCTTATTGAGATATGCTTTCTCTCATGATACTTCCACAACTCCACTCTCCCCTCACATCTGTCGGTCGGTGGGACCCAGAGAACAGGGGAACACTTGAATTTTGGTTTACGTAAGTGGAACCAACACTGCACTGATCCTCCTTCCCACATCAGGGGACAACTTCTCCTTGGCTCAAGAAACACAACTCAGCTCCTACCAAACTAACTTATTTTAATTGAACTCAGTTTTCCAATACTTAATTTGAAATGGAAAGTGAACACAACCCCCCAGTGTCTGTGAGAACCATCTGGTGGGAGCCGCCCCACTGAAGCCCCAACTTGCCTGCATGCGTCTTTTGAGATCTCACTGTGAATTTAAACAGTGTTTGGGTGAGACCAACCTTTTCACAGGTTTCTTTCAATCCTTCTTTCAAAATTGAGTCCTGAGTTCATCTCCTTATGTTGTATCAGAATCCCTTGATTCCAGACCAGTTTTCCTACCTGATGCCAAGGATGCTTGGTGTTATACACTATCTCTCCTCCCTCAGACTGACAACTTAGAAATTCTTGTAACACACTGAACTTCAACTTCTCCCAATCTCCTTAAATGCAAGCTATTCAACCTCATACCCATTAGGATGGTTACTGTCAAAACCAAAACAAAATGACAAGTGTTGGTGAGGATGTGGAGAAATCACAACTCTTGTGCACAACTCTTAGGCATTGGTGGGAATGTAAAATGGTGCAGCCACTTGGAAAACAGTATGGCAATTCTTCAAAAAATTAAAAATATAATTACGATATGATCCAGGAATTACACTTCTGAATGTACACACACACACAGACACACACACACAAATATTATTCAATCTTAAAAAGAAAGGAAATTCTGACACTTACTACAAGGATGAACCTTGAAGACATTGTGATAAGGTAAATAAACCGGTCACAAAAGACAAATACTGTAGAATTCTACAAGGTACCTAAGTTAGTCAAATTCAGATACAGGAAGTAGACTGGTGGTATCCAGGAACTGGGGAGGGGGAAATAGGAGTTGTTGTTTCATGAGTATAGAGTTTCAGTTTTACAAGGTGAAGAGTTCTGGAGATTATTTACACAACAACAGTTAATGTACTTAACATACTGAAATGCACACTTAAGAGTGGTTAGAATGTCAAATCTTATGTCATACGTATTTTACTATCATTAAAAATTTTTAACTTTTTTTTTTTTAAATAAGCTCTTCAACTTGCCAGCTGGTCGCTTCTCTCCTGTGCTTATCATAGGCATTGCTGTCCCACCGAAGTGTAACTTGGGTTATAGCTCACCCTGTGGATATTCCCACTAGGCTAGACAGATGGAACCACAGTGAGTTTTGACCCACAGTACCCAGCAAAGAAATAAATTGTCACTGAAGATAGAATAAACATTGTGGAAAGAATTCATGCCATTTGTCAGGTTAAAGAACATTAAGGAATGAGAACAAGACTAAAGAAGGAAGGGAGGAGGGAGGGAGGGAGGGAGGGAGAAATAAAGGAAGAAAGGAGGGGAGGAAAAGAAAAGTGAGCTAGTGCTCACAAAAGGAATTAAGGGAGTCTGAGAAGGGCTTTGCAGATACGCTGAGAAAGAGAGGCTCAGGAGAAAATGAGCTTCCTAATGAAAGAGGAGGCATACTAAATTAATTATGCCTTTGAAATATTGACCTCATTCCTTAAAGCTATCACAACCCTGGAAAGAAAGAAAAGGCATTTGTATGAGTGAGAAGTAATGGAGCCTGTGAGGAATTAGCCGTCCATCAAGACCAATAAAAGGATGTTTCAAGAACTGGAACAAACGCACATCAACAGGTCCCAGAGTCTCACTTAAAGGCAATCTACTGAATTAGCACTTAGAATTTCTCTTCTTAAAAAAAAAAGTATAAACTCCTCTGATAGATCAGGGGAAGAGCAATGTAGACAGCACAGCCCAAATAAAAAGACCCTCAAAACTGTAGACTTCTTAGGCTGGTGGCTCTAATAATAGAGACAAAATACATAAATATCAAGGCCCTTATTAAAATGAACACTACACTGAGCTTCAGGGTTTGTTTGTTTGTTTGTTTTCAATCAAACTGATAAAAATAAGAGTGTTCATTGTTGGAACGCTTACTAAATCCCCTCTTCATTATTTATTAGCTGAACAACCTGAGTAGTTACTTTCAGAGTTTCATTTTTCTAGTTCCATTTTCTTCTCTTCGTGTTTTACTTGAGGAGTTGTTTTTTGTTTTTTTGCTTTTGAATAGTGCCTGGTGTGTCAGAAATGTTCATCACCACTGATCATTAGCATCATTCCTTCTAGAACGAACAGATCGTCCTCATCTCTTCCTTGAGTCCCCACTTCCTGAATCTGTTTGCTGGAATCTGTTTGAATCTGTTTCTCTGAGAAGTTACTGGACTTGCTCAGCATGGAGAGTCAGTGGAGGCACAGGCTGAGTAGCTTTGGAAAGCTTAGGTTCAAATCCCAGCTTTCCCCTTACTAATCATGTGACTTGAGGCAAGTCATTGGACTTCTCCCTATCTCCGTAACTACAATATAGGGAAAACCAGGCCTATCTTTCAAGGCTATCTTTGAGGACTAAATGAGATTATATATAGAAAGGATTTAGTATAGTAGAAAATCAGTAGCAAGCACTCATGAGAAGGTATTATTATTGTTGTTATATTAACAATATTATCTTTTAACTTTATAAAATGGAAGCTCTTCTTTTGTGAAACCAGACTGGCCTATGTACTCAGAGTAAAAAGGTAACTTTAAAGAGCAAAGTTATACCCTTTGGCCTAGTATCTTTGTTGAAATCTTACCTAGGAATTTATACCTTCTTTTTAAAACTGAAAGTAGGCATAAGAATTAATTTTAAAATAGAAAATGTGGAGATAGTGAGTCATTCACAATTTAGAATAAAATGGTTTACATTCAATTTCTTTTTTTCTTAACAGCTATTAAAATCAGTGCAGAAAAAAAGGAGGGATTTTAATGAGGGAGGAAAAAGTTGGGAATGATAAGGACTCAGCCTTTAAAAACAGGTCCAGATTTGAGATTGCAGTGGTGGGTTCCAGAGAGTGGAGAGCAGCTGGGAATCAGAAAAGGAATAGGAGTACCATTTCACTTATCCATCCATCCATCCATCCATCCATCCATCCAATAATTCAACCATTATCATTTAGCATCTACTACATGCAATGTCTACGTCCCTGGCACCAAACACAAAGAGACACCATTCTTATGTTCAAGGAGTCCAGAGTATAGTGGGATAAATAAACTTGTAATCAGCACAGTGCAGTCCATAACTGCTATAATCTCAGAATGTATTCATTATTTTGGAAACACAGAATGACTGAGTGATGGTGAGGCAAAAGGTGGGAGGGTAAGGATAAAGTCATTGAATGGGTCCTGGAAGAAGTATCATATAAGCTCTTTCCATGAGGTCTCAACAGAAGAGAGCTGGAGGGGGCAAATTTCAGGTAGAGGGAATGAAGGTACAAAAAAGTTTGACCAACTGGAGAGCCACAGGCAATTCCGCAAGATTCTCTCACAGGCCAATGACAGGAAAGATGGAAGGGGTGGGAAACACACCAAACAGGTGCCTAACTATATTCATTGAATGGTTTTTAGGCAAAGAAGTAACACAAGCACATTTGCCTTTTAGAAAGAAGATGGTGACTGTCTTGGAAATGACTGGCTAGAAGGGGTCAAGACTGAACAAAGGCAGACCAGCACAGAGTTTAAAAGGCATCACGAGATACCGGCAACAGGAACTAAGGCAGCTGTAGCAGTAAGGGAAGGTAGACGTAGTTCAGAAACCAGAAGTGAGAGGATTCGCTGACCACATGTTCGCAGGAAGAGTATGGAATGTGAGTCGGGGTTCTGGTTTGGGTAGCTGAAAGTCAGACAGACTGAGAGGGAAGAATGCAGGCCCAGGGTCTATAGGAAGCGCCGGCTTTCTATGGGAAAAGCAACTGGACTTAATTCATCTGAAAGAACACTTGGAATGAAAAGTCTGTAATAATTGCAAAAGATTGCTTCATTATTCTCATCTGACATACCAGTAATTGGAGGTCCACATCCTTCCACGTCTCAACAGCTTCCTATAACTGAAGACTGACAGTATAGCCCAGAAACAGCATCAGCGCATAAACACGAGCACCATAAAGTTTAATGAGCTTGAAAAAAGAGCTAAATAAGTGTTAATTCCTCTCAACAGCTGGAACCTTCCCTCCTAGACTTGCTAAACATTAATAACATATTTCTGTGGGTAAACCCAGGGAAGCTGAGCTAGAAGAAGGTCCTTCTCAAATGATCCTGGTGAGTACTTTGTCCCCTAAAGCTGGCCAGAACCTGGAAACAAGGCCTGGCCTTTTTTCTTTTTTAAGATTTTTTTTTCTTTTTCTTTATTTGACAGAGAGAGAGTAAGAGAGGGAACACAAGCAGGGAGCGTGGGAGAGTGAGAAGCAGGCTTCCCATGGAGCAGGGAGCCTGATGTGGAGCTCTATCCCAGGACCCTGGGATCATGACCTGAGCCGAAGGCAGATGCTTAACTGACTAAGCCATGCAGGTGCCTGCCCCCCTTTTTTAAGATTTATTTATTTGGCAGAGAGCTAGAAAGCACAAGTAGGCAGAGCAGCAGGCAGAGGAAGAAGGAGAAGCAGGCTATACACAGAGCAGGGAGACCGATACGGGGCTCAATCCCAGGACCATGGGATCATGACCTGAGAATCTACAGGACCAGAATACCTACAGGCGGTAAGACAGCACTCACCCGGAGTTCCACCCAGGCTGTCTTCCAATCATTCCCACACATCTATCTGACCACCACGTGATGATATGGCAGAAAATAGTATAAGAAGCTGCCATTTACCCAAGGTTTACAAAGTACCCAGAACTGTGCTAAGTGCTAATTATTTAATACCTAAATTAATTCTTGTAACTACCACCCTGTGAACTGAATACCATTATTTCCATGCCCATTTTGGAGATGAAGAAAGGAAGGCTCAAAGAAGAGAAGCAATTTCTCCAGGGTTTTGCAGCAAGTGGCACAGTCAAGTTCAAGGAGGGATCTCTTTGCTGCCAAAACCAGTTCTCTTAACCACTATATCTAGATCAGTCTGGGCCCAATTGTTAACTTGGTCAGGAAAATCCTAAAATATGTGTCAGCTTTGCTCGGAAACTGTAATCAGTCTGGTTCAACTTTCCATCTGGAGTCCGAAGACCTGACCGTTCATTAAGCCCATCCCGGGACAACCGGCCAATAAATGCGTGATTCCTGGTACAGGCTTAGGCTTCAGTATTAGAACTAGAAAGACAGATAGATAAATATTATTACTTGGAGCTGTACAACTCCCTAATATAGTATATTTCTGTAATATTTCCTCTGGGCTTTTCATAGCAGTGATATGTTTTTTTAGCATTCCTGCACTTTTTGCCATTTTAATCTGTCCTGAATAGAACAATATTCTCTGTCGGTCAAAAGTGCCATTTCCTTTTACGGCCAAAGTTTTTCACAATGATACTAAATAATATAAATGATGTTTTATTTGATGGCCGTTTTATGCGTTCTGGAGCCTCTGGTGGGACAAGACGCTTGGGCTTCCCCTGTAAATCTTGCAAGCTCCCGATCGGTTGCAGCTGTCAAGATCCCCCCTGGAAAATTTAAATCTCTGCTTAAAACATTAACTTCTTCATTTAATTTTTTATTGCTAAGGGTTTACAGCTGACTTTATGGCCCTGGGATGATTAATTTTTAATGCCTTTCTTTCTTTCTTCTTTGATCAACTTCCCCCATTTTCAATTTGAATGCAATTGTACCTTCCCGAAAAGCATTTGTCACTTGCTGGTTTGCATATTTCAGGCAACCTGAGGTGGCTGGTGCAGAGTGGAAGGCAGGTGCTCCTGCAGGAATAACTGAAAGACAGACAGTAACTCTATGCCTTTCCTGTGACTCCTGTTGAGAGCAAATTCTCTGGCATCAGTAAATCTTGTGGTTCCAGGTCTTGGCAGGCAATGAATTCCCTGAGAGGGTTATGCTACTAAATCCTGTCCTTGTCATGCATAAGGTATGGACTGCGTCACATCTTTAAAAACCAGTGAACCATGATTAGGAAAAACAAATATGAGAAACATACCTTAAAAACAACTCATACTTTCTCCCATCCATCCACCAAAACACAAAACACAACAAAACAAACCCAAAAATAATTGGAGATTTGGTTTGCAAGTCTTAAAGTCCTTGGCTTTTATATTCACACAGCATATAGCCATTTAAATGTTGTAGCACATTTAATGATAAAGGGAAATTATTCACTATAAATTCAGGGGTAAAGAGCAAGTTACAAGATAGAATATGGAATATTTCTTAAGAAGGTATATTTATGCATAAAAAGACTGGGCAAAATAATAATGATTCTCTCTAGGGATGAAAGAAATAAGTGTTCACTTTGTTCTTTGTTTCTCAGTGCCTCCCAAGGTTTCTATATGACTACATATTTTGTAATTTTAAAAAATGGATTTTAATTTAAAATAGAATTTCCTTGCATTTAGGATAATAATTTAAGATAAATGAACCAGAGACCAAATTCTTGAGAGCATAAAAGAGAAATGGAAGATGTCAGAAATAAACCCATAATATTTATCCATATATTCAGGGCACTGATAGGAGTATTATATTCCTAATTCTTAAGGCTGTAGATGTTTTACCCACATTTTACAAGGATGAAAATGGGCTCAGAAATTGTCAAGTTTGCAAAGATTAGACTTGAGGTAAATACATCCCAGATCCCTATGACTTCAAAATATGCACACTATTATCGCTGTGTTCTACCACCTTACTTGAAGTACATTTCTAAACACAACAGAGCTACCGCATAGATTCAATTATTTTATAGGGGATAAGTATTGACTCCCAGCCCCAGCGTTAAATCAAGAGCATATTTCTAACCCCTTTTAGTCTTGCTTTTTAAAAAAATATATGTACATGGATAAAATAATACATTAATGCTTCCCATTACAATTTATGGGCATGTTACAGTTTATGATGCATGTTTCACATCCATCAGTCTCCCTATTTGATTTATTTCATTCACTATGAAACTATAATATCAAGTTACATTTAACACACCTAGAAACTGTGTAGAGAAATAAATATATAAACCAAAAATGAAAACCTCTGTCCCAATTTTATCTTTAACTAAACTATATATATATTATATTTATATATATATATTTTTATATATATATATTATATATATATAGTTTAGTTATATATTTAGTTATTATATATATATAATATATATTTATATTATATATATATATATATATATATATATATATATTTATGGAACTGGTTACCAAGTCATCTAAGTTGTAACAACTGTTGTTTACCTGATGAATATTCCCCCAATATTATTAATTATTGGTGTTATCCTTTGTTAGGCTGACACTAGCCTCAACTCATGTCTGAGTCACAATTTGACAGAAAGCCCATAAACAAACTCTTCTAATCTCTTGATAATCATTGGGTCATTTGTAGTCTTAAGCTGTAAACTTCTCTTACCAAGAGCAATGTGTTATTTACGGCGCTGAATCCTCTCTCGGCTTCTGCTCAAGTAACAGCAATTACATTCCATATTTTTCTTTTTTTTGCTAGTTCTTGTAGTAATGTCTAAATATTTTCTGTACTCAATGACTCTGTAATCAACTAAGTCACAACAGAAATCATTTGGTGGCTTGTCATAGTTAATTAGGTCAAAGCTAAGCCTTCTAGCTTATGCGCTTGAATCCTGACTATACTACACTTGTTATAAATGACTCCAGTTTCCTCATCTGTAAAATGGGGATTGTGGTGGTTATTACAGGACTCAAATAAGTCACCATACATGATGCCTGGGAGAGAAGTCCCACGTGAACATTAGCTCTCACAGTTATTAAAATGAAGGTAGTTGGTACCCACGATGAGTGGGTATTCCATGGATTTTCAAAGAGGTCATAAACAGAAATGTGATTCATCCCCATGACTCCAGTCATCCCCACCTCCCTCTTATGTCAGGAGTGTCCAACGAGCAAGGAAGCCTGCTGTGTCTGGCATTGCTGCAATGTCCACTATTTCTGTCACCCTCCCCTGCCCCCATTCTTCCTGTCTCTCCAAGTCTTTCAGGCCCAAATCCCACAGATGTTGCTGCTCCTACAAGCAAAACACAATGGTGACTCCGGGGTAGGGCACCCTTCCCTGCAGTGGACCACTGCTACACCAGGGATCCAGCACAGGCCGTATCTGCTTGTCAAGGTGTAAGCATCACTGCCATGGGCTCTACCTCCCCTACCAAGGTCCAAGCTTGATCTGGTATAAAGGAAACACAGGAGTGGAAGCCCAGGGACAGGAACCAGGGGACAAGAGCCAGGCAAGCCAGATGGCAGGCACAAAGACAACCGCTATGTAGTGGGTGAAAACAGGTGTAGAATTCTGGGGTCCTGGGAGAGCTCTGGAGCAAGCACTTCACGGGTGTCCCCAGTGGCTCTGATACCAACTAATCAGACAGAACCCTGGAGCAGCAACCAGGGCTGTCTTCTCTGCCAGGCATTAATCCTATAGAAGACAGCATGCAGGAAACCCAGGCAATTCCAGGAATGAGCGGGAAGGGCAGCCAGGGCATCAGGAGGCACACTTGAGAGAAGCAGCAGTTATTTAACACCTGATATAAAAGGGCTTCATGTTCCCCCCACCAGATGACCACATGCTGTGTAAGAACCAAAGCTAAGCCTGCTCCTTGAAATCCTTACCCTTCAAACTGTGCAACCTTCCAACTGCATCCATCCCACCACAACTTCAGCACGACCGCCTACCATGAAGATGTCCATCCATGCGAACATGAGAAATCTGGTGGTAACACGAAAAAACAAGATGCAGGAGAGAAGGAGACTGAATCCAATTTGAACCCCTTGGTCATACTGAAAGTGACTTTTTAGTTATTCCCACACAGTTAAGCTGACTTTCTTTAGTACCTGTTTCGGTGGAGGTGGTTACTCAAGGAAGAGAACTAAGAATGGTGTGACCTAGACATCTCTCCTGACTCTCTCCCAGGGGGCCAGCTGCCTACTGGGACACACTTACCAATGTCCCCTGAGTCCATCACTCTCTTTGGCTCCCGAGGCCACCATGCTCAGCTGCACTCAGCCATTCTTTCATTCATCAATATAAATGGGACATCCTCTCTGTGCCTGGCATGGCAGTAAGTAATCATAATCAAAGCAAAATAAAATAGATATAAAATGGGAATTCATGCACTATGTCTTGCGAAAAAAAGATGACAGTTTCATGGAAAACATTTTTGCTTCCACTTTAATTCAATGGACCCATTAAAATAGTGCTTGAGATCTCAGGCTTTGAATAACACTTAGGTATGGGAGTCTTTACAACCTAAACAATCCTGGGATGGGAATCTTTACAACTAGGACATGATATCGGTATAACAGAGAAGGAGGAAACTGGGCTGTAGCTGCTCAAGAGAGGACGTGTATTAAGTAAGCCTTTCAATGTCCCCCTTCCCCCGGCTCTGCTCTTGTCCCCTTCCCATTGCAGTGGAAGTCGCGATCTTTCCAAAGGATATATCCTATCTTGTCACTTCTCTGCTGCACCCTCTCCTCCACCGGCCCACCGCTAGGAGGTGGCCTATAAAGGTCTCTTCTAGACCCAGACCAGGTCCACTAAAAACACACCTGCAGCCTGCATGTGGGTACACGGCCCTCCCCACTTCCAGCTGCCCTGAGTGTCCCTCAGAATACTGCGAGCATCCATGCCTTCGTAGAAGCTCTTCCCACAGCCTGAAATGCTCTTCCTCCTCCCCAGATACTGAAAGCAATCCAACTTAAGACTGTTGGATGGGGAGCCTTCCCCAGGTGCCTCAGAAGAGCTAACATGCCCATTCTCTACTTCCAGCACTCAGGGTACTTAGACCCATTTTTTACTCTTATGCATTTGTTTCCCCCCTCGAAAACAGAAACAGCATGCTTTTCTTTCTGAATGCCCAGTCTTTACTCAGGGGTCCATAACTATTGTTCTGTAGAGGACCAAATAGTAGATATTTTAGGCTTTGCAGAACAGATGGGCTCTGTGTCAACCACTCCACACTGTCCCTGTAGGGCAAAGGCAGATGTAAGTAATAGCAAATGAAAAGGCGTGGCTATTCCAATAAAACTTTAATTTAAACCCCTGAGCCCTCATAGAATATCTAGCACACAATAGACAGAGGCAGGTGCCTATGTATGAACTAGGGTTTATTTTATTATCCTCTGTCCTTTATTTTGAGAACAGAATCCAGCTCTGTTGACAGACAGTGATCTTACCCTTCCCCCATACAAATGCAAATACAAAATCTCGAGGTTGGGGGGGTGTGGGAGGAGGAGGATGAAATTTGCACAAGAGCAAAAAAACAGCCCTGAATCCTATTCAAGGCTCAAAGTTTTCAAACATCGAAACATCTGGGGTAAGTTATAGGGTGTCCCCGATCAAGGCCTATTGGCAGGAAAGCTCTAAAGAGCCCCCTGAGATAAAAATCACCATAAGTATGAGGGATGACATTGCTTCTGGATTGGCCAAAAGGCTAATCCCAAACCCTGTAGTCTAGCAACATATGTACTTAGAGCCCTCAGGCAATATGTTGAGCTAATTGGAAAATCTGGCTGGAGAAATTACTGTGTGACCGAGTCAGCATTGGCACGGGGCACCTATAGCTAAGTGATACTCGGGACTCTCCCCCCGCCACAACTCCTTCTCCGCTATGTCACAAATCAGCTTCCACTCAATCCCTACGTACTGGTTCATGCTTCATGAGGTACCAGGGAAGAGCAGGCCTTTGAAGAGAAAGAGCCAAGGCTCACCATCTGCAACCACTTCCCACCCCAGGCTTCTTGCGTCCATCATGAGAACATTCTCAGGGGAAAGACTTTATTTCTTCTTCCTCTGAGCAGGAAGGATCCCAAATATGGCATCTGGCATGTCCCTGCCAAATGACGTTTATTCATCCTAACGGACTAATAATACGGGCTCCCTCGAATTACAGAGTTATCAGTAAATTTTTTTGTATGAAAAGATAAAGGAATGAATGAATGACAGAACATGAGCAGGGTAAGAGAAAATTGACGTCTGCAAAAGAATTCCAAATCTTTGGCTTCAAACCATTTAAAATCAAACGTCCCTGAGAGCTCCCCCTGGCCTAACTTTTAACACATGCCTTGTATAGTTCTGTGCGTCACGATGTGAAGCACATGGCAATCTGGTTCCATGTGCGTCGACACAGGCTAAGAGCTTTTATAAATTTCTTTTTCGCCCTTAATGAGCACAAGTTCACAGTATATGGGTCCTCGCAACCCACACATCACCACGAAAATACTTCTGGCATGGCACTCAGATAGCACTCAGTATCTTCCCAGGGAACCAGAACTGTTACAACATTACACTTTGTTACAGCGCGTCTGTCAGGTGTGACCCAATTGTTTTGCTCAGCAGCCTCTATATCTGCCAGTCAGTCGTCCCAGGTTTTTCTGAGCCACCTCATCCCATCACCCCTCAAGCCTCCAACACCCAGAAAAAGCGGCACCAAGCTCTGTCAAAGGAATCATATAAATATTAAAAAGACTGAAAGGCAGATCAGAACCGACATTTGATATTACAGGATTTGTCGATCAATTTATGAACTGGGTGATAAATGGTACAGGAATCAAGAGGCAATAACCATTTTATGGGGAAGATCATAAACCTGTCAAATGCTCTACCCCCATGTGTGTAAGAGACCGCTCTGGCGCCAAGGAGGGATGCTGTCACAGACCTGGTACAACAAAGCTAATGCATTTCTAATTTTGCTATTAGTATTGTCTTTTTTAATGGCCCCCTTCCAAAAAAGAATTTCATTTTTTCTGACATTTCCAATATGGTCATTTACACAGCCAGGTAGAAGCAACTTTCTCTCAACAGGCCAGCTGAGAGGTTTAGTGCCATGATGCTGACATTCGTTCTGCACCCCGGAATTCTTTACCCCAGCATTTCCGGGGACCTCAGCATGTGTTTTTTATCTCTGGTCTCTTTATCCCCATCAGATGCTTTATGCCCTTTGAACATTCATCTAGTTTCCCAGAAAGCCATATGAAATGCCATTCTGTGACACAGCAGTGCAAGACTACTGAGACTGCAGCAAAACTACAGGATAAATTTCATGGTGTATTTCATTACATAAGGACTGATGGCTGGATGGGAGTCTCTACTGCATGCGGAATCGTGCTTTAATTGGCAGAATGCTGTTAGCTTTCAGCAGTATTTCCCATCTATTTTGGTGTTCTGACAGTTTCAGTAGCAGGGTAAGTGCATACATAAGACTCAGACATTCACCCAAGCCGTTTGACCTTGAGCAAGTCACTGCATCATTCAGAGACTCTGTCTAAGCAGTAGGGATATTAATACTTGCCAGGCTACCTAACAGGATGTGGGGAGTACCAAATGAGAAAACAGATCCAAATGCATTTTGTAAACTGTACAAAGAAAGCTGAATAACACAGGAGATAGAGTGGGGGCTCTGGAACCAAACAACTGGGTGGGAATCCTGACTCCCTATTATATTGCCAGAGACTATTTATTTCATCCCTCCAAGCCTCAGTTTCTTGACCTATAGATAGGGACAATAATAACTATCTTACGTGGTTCTTGTAACCAACCTACATATAGGTATAGATAGAGATATTTTTTAAGTGGGGTTTAAGGAGAAAGTAGGTGTATGAACACATTTGTTCAGACCTCGATATTTAACCAAAGGTCTTTTACATTCCTTTTCTAAGCCTGCCTTCATGACTACTCACTTCTGGCTGGTAAAAATGAATTTCTATTGTTTCTTCCCTTTTTGAGGATATGATCTCCCATCAGCTCCACTGTACCATAAGATGCCTTTGTGTGAAATTAAAAAGGCCACCCCCTCTAGGGGAACATTGCCCTAGAGGAGAAGAGCTTGGATTTCAGTTCCCCCTCGCCACGCCACCCTTTGCAAGACCCCAGCAGGGAATCATACATTGTGATTCTGGAGGTCATTACCTTGTGTAATACCCTATAAAATCTCAGGGCAAAAGGCAAGCCAGCATTTTAACGAAGGTTCGAAAAATGAAGTGCTTCTCATACCCACAGAGTGATCCCCATGTTTGCCTAGTTAATTCATCAACAAGTCACCCCTGTGTCTATAGCCTTTTTTGAAAGGCCAGCTCTTAGTTAAAGTGAACTTTCACTTTGGTCATTCTCCAGTGAAGAAATCCTGAGCTCTCATCTGACAATCTAAGGGCTCCCACCTTCCCTGGCCAATCCTGTTTGAGTGACTTAAAATAAGTAATGCCTTATTTTCCAGAGCGTTAATTCATTGTTTCCCTCGCGAGGGTGCAAAAATTAAGCCATATTGGGACGCCTAGGTGGCTCAGTTGGTTAAGCAGCTGCCTTCAGCTCAGGTCATGATCTCAGCGTCCTGGGATCGAGTCCCACATTGGGCTCTGTGCTCGGCGGGGAGCCTGCTTCTCTCTCTGTCTCTGCCTGCCACTCTGTCTGCCTGTGCTCACTCTCTCTCTCTGACAAATAAATAAATAAAATCTTAAAAAAAAAAATTAAGCCATATTTAGGACCAAAGAGAGAGAGAAGATAAAGAGGGTCTAGATATCAAGGTTCTCAATGTACTGAGACAATTCATTTTTCTTGCTTAGTTCAAAAATGTTATGCTACAACCTCAAGGACCTCAACTGTGGTTTTAGGCACTTGAGATGTAAATAAGGAAAGTATATTCAACTATTAATATCTTTCCTAGTCCATGATTTTATACTTTATTAGATGTATTTGGGTTTTTAAAAATTTAATCTTATTTAAATTCAGTTAATTAACATATGGTGTATTATTAGTTTCAGAGGTAGAGTTCAGTGATTCATCAATCTTATTACAGTGCTCATTGCATCACGTGCCCTCCTTAATGCCCATCACCCAGTTACCCCATTCCCCCACCCACCTCCCCTCCAGCAACCCTCAGTTGGTTTCCCATTAATTAAGAGTCTCTTATGGTTTGTCTCCCTCTCTGATTTTGTCTTATTTTATTTTTCCCTCCCTTCCCCTATGCTCCACTGTTTTGTTTCTTAAATTCCACACATATCAGTGAAATCATATAGTCTTTCTCTGATCAACTTATTTCGCTTATGTCATACCCTCTAGTTCCATCCATGTCTCAACTACTAATTTTAATATTAGTAGTAACAATAGCAAAAGCTACTTTTCTCTATATATGGCATTGCAATCAACAGGTATTTTCACATCCATTTCTCACAAAATCCTCCCAATAACCCTATGCAAAGGAAGAGTAAGAACATTCTCCCCCAGATAAGAGACTGAGGCTGAGGAAGAATGACTTCCCCATCACACACATTTGTCATCAGCGAATCTTACAAAAGACTTTGGACTCGAAATCCCATGCTTTGGGGGCTATCCCATGATAGTTCTGCCACATTTTAGATGTTAAAAATTATCCTCACGAGTCTCCCAAAATACCCACTTACATTTGTTTAATAAATAATATGAGAGCTAGGAGTTCATACCCGGACACACTCATTATTCTTTCCTCCCCGTAGACATTTACTCCAGCCCCCTCTTCAGGTGTTCCACCAAAAAGAAGTCCTCCGTGTGATCAAACCAGGGCTCTGTGCATCTTCTTTCATGCCCTACCCACATGCATCAAAGCCCTCTCCTAGAGCAGTGAGCCCACCACTGCATGGAGACAGTGTTCCACAAAGGGACGCAGCAATGAACCAGACGCTCTTTGTTTTGAAGGGGGCCAGGATGTTAGTCTAACCAGGCCAAATGGACAGAGTGGAACAGGGTTTACGATCTCCTCTGAAGATATCAAATAAATATGAAGTGCTACAAAGAGTATCACTTAAGGGTTCTTCAAAGCCTCCAAAGCACGAGCCATTTTACAAGACCATCGGAAGTGGGAAACGTCTCATTAGGAGAACCTATTTTGACAACAAAACAGAGTGTGTGCATAATTCATCTTTGGACTTAATCATACTGACAGGTATTTTAATTTAGCTTGTTTTTTAATCGATTTCCCTATTCCAATCCTAGTGAATTAGACTAAATAGTTCATAGTGTCTTGGCAAAGCCAGTGTATGATTTAATGACACAAGACGGTCCTTACCTGGCACCTGGTACCTACATATGCTCCAAGGGGACTTCATTGTCACTCTGAGGAAGGACTATTGTAATGGTTCCCATTTTGCAGATGGACAATTCAACAGCAAGAAATTAGTTAAGATTACATAACTCGTTTGAATACCCAGTCCAGCTAACTTTGTCTAAGATCTAGCCAAGTAATCTTGGCCAGTCACCTAATCTCCCTGAACCAGTTCACACCTTAATTATATCAAGAGATTGGGTTAGATAATCTCTAAAACAATTTCCAACAACACTCTTCTCAAGTCATAACTTGGAAAAGTGCTGGGCAAAAATTCAGGTGCATAAAAACTAGGGACACACAACCTAGACCAGCACAGTCTAATAGGAACTTTTTACAATGATGGAATGTTCTATAATTCATGGTCCACCCATGGTCCAGCCACTAGCCATTGAAATGTGACTATGGAGACTAATAAAACTGAATTTTTATGTGATTTGATTTTTATTAATTTGAATTAAAATTTAAATAGCCACATGCTACCATTGTCGGCAGTCCTGGACAGCACAGGTCTAGACAAAGAAATGTATTTCCATGTCAAATCTGTCAGAGGACTGGTAATGAGGAAGAGAAAGAAATAAGAATACCTAAAATCTGAGGGATGACTTTATTATACTTTGAGTATGACTAAAAATTTCCATAGCACAAGCCCTGGGCCACAACGCAGATTCCCACTTCATCCCTTTCATATAAGACTATCTTTATAGGGGCGCCTGGGTGGCTCAGTGGATTAAGCCGCTGCCTTCGGCTCGGGTCATGATCTCAGGGTCCTGGGATCGAGCCCCGCGTCGGGCTCTCTGCTCCGCGGAGATCCTGCTTCTTCCCCTCTGTCTGCCTGCCTCTCTGCCTACTTGTGATCTCTCTCTCTGTCAAATAAATAAAATAAATTAAAAAAAAAAAAGACTATCTTTATATCCCTAACAAGGAAGCTGTGTATAACAGTTTCCTGGGTGAGATACCATCCATATGAAGTTACCATATAATACATCACCCAAATTGGGATACTTTCGACAGTGAAAGGTGTCACTATGAATAATGAGACAGGAAAACAGGTATACACCAGGCCTAAAGCAAACCAGGATAGAGAGTCACCTACATTCAGAAGATCCTGCAGTTGCAGATTCTCTGGCATTCCAGACCCCGAAGGCCAAAATCAGGGCTTATAATATCAGACCACGCTCTACAAAGTATTTTACAAAATGCAACATCTGGAACGCTTTTTTAAAAATGTAGTCCCAGCTTAACTCTAATAATCAAAATCTCTAGAGGCAGAATTCCTGAATTACTAAATGATTCTGAATTCCTGAGGAATCTGAATGACGGCAAACTGGGTTTTAGTAAACTCTGAATGATTCTGTAATTCTTACATATAAACCAAAATCTAGACAAAGATGGTGTCTAGAGTTTCTAGCCAATGAAACAAAACTTGGACCACCAGTACAGGCACTATTGTTTCCAATGTGCATTAATGATGCCATCTGTGAACCGTCTCTAACAAGTATCCCTCCTGAACTCCATGTTCAAAAATGTCCACAGCATGGGAGGTCAGCAAATGTGCCAACTTTGATCCCTGATGTATCCAAGACCCTCTAATTTTAGCCTCCCGGAGACTGATCACCTCAGGGATTCTGAAAAAACAAAAACAATTTATTCTTCCCTATATTTCTAAGACTGGATAGAAAGACTACCTCAGGAAACCAATAAATAATTCAGATAGATGAAAGGGCATGAAGAAAATCAAACAGCCTGAGGGTACACCTGACTATAAGACACATGAAGGCAGGAACTTGCTATTTGTCTTGTGCACTACACTATTCCTGGTGTCTCAGACAGTGCTTGAAATACCAACTTTCAATAAATATTTGTTGTATGAATACACATAATGGAAGGGCAGGAAAGAACTAGATTAGGTGGAGTAAAGAGGCTTCTCTGAGGAAGTAATATTTCAACTAAGATTTTTACTAAAAGGAGCCTGCCAAGGAAGACCATCACAAAAAACTTCGTTGGTAGATGAAACAAGAAGTACAAAGGCCCTAAGGTTACAACAAACTTGTTCTGTGGCTCAATATGATGACCAAGGAGGGAGTGGTACTAGGTGAGATCAGTGACAAAGGCCTGGGACCAGGCCATACAAGGCCATGGGAGAAGCTAGTGTTCTCAAAGCAGAGGAGTCAAATGACCTTGTTTATGATTTACAAGTTTATTTAACTACTCTGTAGAGAATGACCTGTGGGAGCACAAGAGAAGAACTAGGTACACCTCTTCAGAGGCTATCACAAGACTGCAGGGTGTAAGACCCTGGGTGGAAGGAGAGGAAATGGTGAAAAGTAAACAGATAACGGATGGATGTTGGAGGTAGACCTAGCAAGAGTGGCTGACAGTGTCAATGTGGGTGATGAGGCAAAGAAAGAAATCCTATAGATGGATGAGGTCTAGGTTTCTGACCTGAACAGTGAGAATTTTCCATGTCATGTTCTAGTGAGATCTGATCTTTTTCTTTTTTTTTTTTTTTTAAGTAGGCGCCATACCCAGCATGGAGTCCAACATGGGCTTGAATTTATAACACTGACATCGTGACCTGAGTTGAGATTAAGAGTCAGGATGCTTAACTGACAGCCACCCAGTTTCTCTGGGATCTGGTATTTCAAATGTCCATATGCTCCATCCACACACATATCTGAATTAAAGACGCCCCCTCTCAATTCCGTCTCCCAAGAAAAGAAAATGTTAAACCTTCAGTTTGAGTACAGAAGGGTCCATACTGTCAAAATTCTCGGGGTACCTGCTAGGTTTGGAAATCTGTAATCTCAGCAGAGAGCCCTCTCTTCTCCCTTAATAATATGAATTATGGCCACAGGACTAACCAATCTCATCCACAGGAATGTTTTCTTTCCTCAGCCAACTTGGGAAAATGAAGTGTTAATTGTTAAAGTACCAGGAACTAGATAAGTACCAGAATATACTAAGTAGGGAGCTGGCCATAATCCATGGGACAGAGTTCTCAGGATGATCTTGATGCGATTCAGGAAGTGGCACTGAGATCAAACGGAGAAGGTGCCCAAAGCCATGGTAAAGGCTGGCAACCAAGAATCTTTAACTAAAGAAATGACCAAAATGAAAGGATTCCAAAATATGAGGAGTAATCACCAGGGTGATCCAATGGATTTTCATCAGATGGCTTAATTACTTCCTGGGACCTCACAGCTTTTGGCCCATGCCTCAAAGGCACTCAAAACACCTGGCTGACCTCTTAGCTCAGCAACAAAAAGAGTAGAGGAAAATTACAGTGTTTTCCATCAATACCAAATTAATCCTAGGAAACCAACTTTGTTTTTACATTGCTCATGTCATCCCACAAATAGTGTTTAAAGCCACACTTCCTCCAATAGAAATGAATAAAATTGGATGCTGCCAATTCATCACCTTTGTGTATGAAAGAGACTTAGCTGATATTCTAAGGATGTTCCTACTTACTGCCTATTGTCATAGCCTGATATTAGAGGGGTGAGAAGTATGGCTTCTGATTGTTACAGCCATGACAAGAAAGGCCTTTAGTCACATCTTATTAATTTACTGTTGAAGAGAATGTCACACTGACATTTCAAATTGTCCTGTTGCTTTGTTCACAGGATTGTTTTGAGCTTAAACTCACTGAATTTCCGGCTCGGCTATTTATATGAACTAATGATTCTAATCTCCTATCCTGACCTATAGGCAAGACTAGAATTTATTATTTATTTAAAAAATGATGAACTGCCCAATCTTTGGGATAAAACAGGCCTGGGTCTCCTTGGGCAACTGATTTATCCTCTGTGTACCTTGGCTTCCTCATTTCTGTTAAGGAAAATAATAATATGTACCTTATACATTTTTTATGATAACCGAGTGAAATAATATAGGAAAGGCATCAACAACTATACCAACAAAAGGCAACTTACAATAAAAGAGGAATAACAATAACAACATTTTTGTACTCCCTAGAACCAGGCCTTTATCTATGTAACTTAAATATATTCACTAACTTCTCACAGCAAGTTCCTAGACACTATAATTACTATCCCATTTTACAGATGAGGAAACCAAGTACCTGAAGGTTCGACTATTTGCCAAGAATCTAGCCCAAGCAGAGTGGCTTTAGAGCCTATGCTCATGTACTCTGCGACTGGGCTTCTACCCAGATTTCCTGCCATAGCTACCTATCTGAATTTATATCTCCAGCTCATACCTGACTCTGAAATCCAGGCTTACTTATCCAACATCCAACTGCTTCTTCATTATTTTCCCCCAAATGTCTAACAGACTCAAATTTAACAGGCTCAGACTCAACACAATGCTAAATGAGTTCCTTGTCCCCTCCCTAAAAACTGCACTAGCCCCTGTATAACCTGTATCAGTTTATGCCAGTTACATCTTTCCAGAAGCTACCAATCCCTCACCATGCCTCTCTTTCGATCAAACTACACATCCATTCCATTAGAAAGTAATCATTGACTCTACCTTCAAAACACAACCAGAATTCAACCATTTCTCACCACCTCCTCCATGTCATGTTGGCTCAAGCCACTTTCATCTGCCAGGATCACTCCTATAGCCTCCTGACAGGTCACTCCAAGTAGGCCCTCATGCCCCTTTATTCAGTACTCAACCCAGCAGCCATCATCTCAATACGTTTCAATGACTCCCCATCTCACCCAGGGTAAAGTCAACATTTGCACAAGGCCCTACATAATACGGTCCCTTCCAGATCTCTGACCATGTCCTTTACTCCTTTACTTAGCTCTTACTCTATGTCAGACACACAGGCATCTGCTATTTTGAGAACACACCAAGAACATCCACCTCTGGGTCTTTGCATAACTATTCCCTCTTCCTTGAATGCTGTTCTGCCTGATATTGACATGGCATCCTCTTTTACTTCCTGCTCTCTACTTACTGAAGCCTTTACCTCTATCCTCCTCTGATCCTACCCTCATTCCCTGCTTTATTTTTCTCTGTTGCTTTTATCACCACTTAAATACTATGTATTTTGCTTATTTGTTTTGTTTATTATCTGTGATCCTCCCTCCCCAGAATGCAAGCTCTGTGGGGGCAGGAACTTCTGTTTATTTTGCTCATTGCTGTATCCCCCCATGGCCAGACTAGTGCATTGAGCACACAGATGGTGCTCAATATTTGATGAATAGATTATTGACTAGGTCCCCCTCCCAGTAGGAGCCAGACATACAGCAACATGCCAAGTATAATACAATGAACTCCATAACAGCATCCCTGTGCAAAGTATCCCCTCTTGCCAAGAGTAGTCCAGGCCAGGAAGACTGGCTTCAGAGCCTATTATCCGCTGTATTTAGGAAGGATTTACAAGAAAGAGATGAGCTCAAGAAAGAACCGGTTGATTGGCAAGCAGAAATCAAAGAGAATGAAGAAAACTAGAAAATTAGACTTTGCAAAACTGCTTCCAAACCACAAAAAATACAAAATAAGACTAAAAACAGACATTGAAGGGTCCAGTTAAATACAGTGGTATTTAACACTGTGGAAAATCACATTACGTCTGTTTCCTTTCCACCTAAGCTAGTTTCAAGTAGCTGCCAGAAGGCGCGATTAAGCTGAGTGAGAGAAGTGCTGGGTTAGGGAAGTGAGGAAAGAAGTAAAGCTTGTGTATTTGGGCTCAGGAAAGAATTCTGGGGATGACATCCTCTCCTGGGGATGACTAGAAGCAAACAGATCAGAAGCTTGAAAACTATTTGAGGAAATGATGGCACCAAAGAAACCTATGCCTAAAGGACAACACCAAAAGCCTATGACTATTCAAGCCTTAATAAAAGAACATTCACACCCCATGTTGGCAGAGGCAGAGAGAAAGCTGAGAATGCTGTGCGGCCCCTGAGGAAGGCGTGTCCTTTGTGCTTACTTCACAAATGGCCCTGGAGGATAATGAACAAGATGCACTCAGCGCAGGGGATTGGGGTCAATCAGTAGACAAGGGAGTTCCTCCAAGATGGCAGAATCAGGACTTATTGAAGGAACGTCCACTGCTACCAGGAATGGGGCCTTCACAGTGCCTATGCCACAGAGTTTCACTGTTGCCCTGAGCCAGCGACTGCTGACTCCCATTCTTCCCCTTTCTGAATGGGAGACATTACTGTAGCTATCGGGTCCCAGCCCCATTATTGGAGAGAGAGAGAGAGAGAGAGATAATGTGTGTGTGTGTGTGTGTGTGTGTGTGTGTGTGTGTGTGTGTGTATGCATGCATGCTACTGAAAGGAAGAGAAGAGGACGTGTCTTCCTAACACACAAGTCTGGTGGCTTAGAAACCATATCTGAATAGGAACCAGGTATATCACCCTGGGACACTGAGTGGCCTTTGAATCTTACACAGCATTCAGATGAAACTCAGAACCGTTTCCCTTAAGGAAGAGCATAAGTGTGTTCTCTGTGTAAATAGAAGGGAGAACCTGGATTATCTGGTGATCAGAGAACCTGATTACGGTAGGAACTTCTAGCTGTTCACCAAAATCTTTGTTCTCCTCTTCCTCCTGGGAATACAGATAGATTCTCTTTCCCAGACTTCTTCCAATTACACGGGGTCATATGACAGAGTTCTAGCAAATTCTGAGCAAACGCGCCATGTCCAGGCCTAGCTCATCAAACACACATACCACCACGATACCTCCAATGAAAAATCTTCTATATTTCATTTCTTCCACTCAGCTGTCAGTGTGCAGAGGACTGGATATAGTATAAGAGCCAGGAAACCTTGTAAGCTTCATGTTAAATAGACACCTGAATGACTCTGAAGTAGAGCTCCTTCCTGTCCTTCCCCGTGTGTAAGAGCTGCCATAGATGAGTTACACAAAGGAAAACCAAACTTCTTTGAGCCATCGGCTCCATTCAGCCTATTTGTTACAGCAGATAGCCTACCTTGACTACTCTAATTAATTCAAAAGCATATAAATTATGAAAATGAAAACCCATCTATTCTACCCAACCACAGCTCTTGGGTGATCTACTGTTAACACCTTTGTGTAACTTTTCTCTGATTATATGTATACCTACGTATATTATAAATATTGATGTATGTATTCATACATTATATTACAAAAATGAAATCAAACTATGCTGAGTTGCTTTTAAAGAGCCTGAGTATCAATTTTAGTAGGACATACACTAATGTGGCTAGATAGCACTCTGTGCTTTGAATAAGATAATAATTACCCATGTTTGACTACCAAAGTTATGAGATAAAGCTATAAAAATATTTATTCTTTTCAAAAATATCACTTTTTATGATAGCTGGCAAATGAGATATCCAGAAATGTAAGTATTCTGCCCAGAAATATGTAGAAATAACAATTTCTATCCCAGTACCTAAAAGTAAAATCAACAGCAAAACTCCACATATGATTATGGAAAATAGAATTCCCTCCATCTGGCCCTCTAACATTTGACTGCTGAGGGTATTTTTTCCCCAATTAACTAAGGAGATCAGTATAGATAAAGCCAAACAAACTCTGCATTTAATACCATGTTAGAAGGACAGGTGCTGGTAAAAAATTAATACATTGCTCAGTGGTTTTTTTTTTAGTTGTTCATCCTTCTTACTTATAGATATTTTCAGACATGCCTTAAAAAAAACTCTGAGCCCAGAGCTAGCACATGGTAAAATATTTCAATCAATTATTGTCACAGAAAGTAATACTTGTCCTGAAATTCTCAGAATAATGTCACATTACTGATGACATCTCTAACTGAGCTTAAGAACACTTGTACCATCTTCCAGTTTTTAAAGGTCAAATCTGTTTTTGTTCAATCACTATTATACATTTTCCTTTAAGTTCAGCATAGCTCATGCTTCCCAGAGGACTGCCTTCACACACCCTTCACTGGTCAGGCCTTCCCACCCTCCCATGAACTGGTCCGAGTAGAACGACCCTCTTTTGTGTTCCCATAGCATTCTGCACATGCCTTCACCCGATAAATCACTGTCATCTCTTTATGGAGAGCCTACATAGCAGACAAGGGATTAAGCACTTTCTATATACTATCGCATTCAAATCTAATATTCTATTTTATAATGAGAAAATTAAGATAAAGTTTAGAAAACAGCTAGTGTCAGAGCCAGATTCAAAGCCAGTCAGTCTAATCCAAGAGACCGTATTCTAAAAAATCAGTGATAATAGATGGTTTTCTTGTCTCTTTTTCTTCTCTTCTTAAACAAGCATTTATTGATCACCTATTATGGACTAGGCTCACTTTCAGAGTATGCTACGAGTACTTGAAGTAAGGGACTGCGTTTTTTCATCTTAAAATTTCTAGTGTTTAGTACTATGCCTGGAAGCCAGTTGCTGCTCAATACTTTTGTGATGCACCACAAAATACAAAGTCATTTAAGAATGTTCTCTGCATACAGAGTCATGAAATCACTCTGTTATATGTCTGAAACTAATGTAACATTGTGTGTCAACTATACTTCGATTTAAAAAATAAAAATAATTTTTAAAATGAAAGAAAGAAAATTTCTCTGCACTGCCTCTATCATATAAAAGAAAGACAATAGACAAAAGAAGCCCCTCTGAAACAAGGGATGGGCTGAGTCTGAAAAAGATGGCAAAGTACAAGGATCTGAAGCTCACCCTGTCCCATGGACACACCAAGATAACAGACACATCAGTGTAACTAATTCAGGAAATGATCTAAAGACTGGCAGAACAGAATCCAGTTATTCACAGAGGACACATGGGAAAGGGTAGGAGGGGTGGGGACATGGTCAGAAACCAAACTTCCGGCGAGTCCAACCACAAATGGGAGGGATACCGCAAGCATGGGGAAGGGAGAGGATCAGACCCCACAGCAAGGACCCCAGGCATAGGGGACCCACATTAGGAAGGTAAGTCCCCATAACATTTGGCTTTGAAAACCAATGGGGTTTAACTTTGCCAGTTTTTACAACCTGCGGGGCTTATCTCTGGATACTCTAAAAATCAGCAGGCTTATTCTATGAGACCCAGAGGGCAAGAGGAAACGAAGATTTCACCCTTGAAGAGCCAGCATAACAAATAACCCTGCCAAGATACAAGCAGCAATTTGAAAACCCACATATACCTGGGTATATGTGAAGCTCATGTTATTTGCTAATCTTAGTCTGTTAGAGGGATGGGGATCTTTAGGAAAATTTTCCAAGGACAAAAGAGCTGGTGGGTACCATTTTGCTCCCCCACCAACTCTGCCAACCCACAGCATGGACAGAAGTACACTCTCCACCTATCTTGCCAGCACCATGACATCCCACAGTAACATTCTCTGTAGATATAACCTGCCCAACTCTGCAGGTCATCTCCAAGGTGACTCCTACCCACCCCCCACACAAACACACACTATACTCTGCAGCAGCCCTGGCAGGGATCACTGCCACTCCAAAATAACTCCCATCCTGGAGAGAAGGGAAGACAACCACATTGTGACTAACGGCTGAGGGCAGGCATCTGGTCTGACTGCTGACACCACCCAACTACAAGCCCATGACAGCCCCAGACTGGCCCTTTAACAGCAGAGGGAGCAAACCCTGCCTGGTGCACCCACAACAGGCAAAGTGCTCTATTGCAGCCGACTAGACTGAAGGCAAATACTGCTCAGCTGCAACAGCAGGGTGTATGCAGCCAAAATAGGAGATACACTTGAACTGCCTGGTTCTTGTGAACAAGGGACAAAGCACTACAGGGCAACACAGAACCTCTTTTTCATAAGGGTACTACTTTCAAGACCAGGAAATGTAGATGTAAAAATATATTAAATGTAGTTTAAGTTAATCACTTACAAAAACCAGTATGGAGATTAAAGCACAAAAGTAGTAAAATCAATTATAAGTATAAATCAATTATATCTATAAAAATTGGTCAGAATAAAAAGATATAAACTTTGACATCATATACATAAAACATGGGGGGTGCATAAAATTTAATGCTTTTAGAATGAGTCCAAACTTAAGTGACCAACAGCTTAATATAGGCTGCCATATGCATAAGATATTATATATTGATAGCCACAAATCAAAAACCTATAATAGATGCACAAATAGAAAGAGAAAAGAACCCAAGCATAACAATAAAGAAAGCCATCAAAACACAGGAAAGAAAGAAAAGAAAAAAAAGGAACAGCCAAGAACTTCAAAAACAAACATAAACTAAGTAACAAAATGGCAATAAATACATACCTAACAATAATAACTTTAAATGTAAGTGGACAAAATGCTCCAATCAAAAGACATGGGGTGACTGACTGAATGGATAAAAAAGTAAGATCCATCTATATGCTGCCTGCAAGAGACTCACTCCAGGGGCACCTGGGTGGCTCAGTAGGTTAAGCATCTGATTTCAGTTCAGGTCATGATCTCGGGTCCTGGGATCGAGCCCCACGTTAGGCCCTGCTCAGTGAGGACTCTGCTTCTCCCTCTCCCTTGGCCCCTCCTCCCCAGCTTGTGTTCTGTCTCAAATAAATAAAATCTTTAAAAAAAGAAAAAAAGAGAGAGAGAGAGACTTACTCCAGACCTAAAGAAATACGTTATGCAGACTGAAAGTGAAGGCATGGAAAAATATTTACCATGTAAATGGAAGCAAAAAGAAAGCTGGGGTACCAATACTTATATCAGACAAAATAGACTTTAAAACAAAGACTAGAACAAGAGGCAAAGAAGGACACCACATAATAATAAAAGGAACAATCCAGTAAGAGCATATACCAACTGTAAATATGTATGCACCCAACCTGGGAGCCCCTAAATATATAAAGCAAGAATTAAGAGACATAAAGCAAGAAATTGATAGTTAGGCACTAATATCAGGGGATTTAAATACCCCACTTAAATCTCTTAGGTCATCCAAACAAAAAATCAACAAGGAAAAATAGTGGCTTTGAATGATTCATTGGACCAAATAGACCTAATAGATACATTCGAAACATTCCATCCATAAACAGCAGAACACAGATTCTTTTCAAGTACAAGTACACATGGAACATTCTCCAGACTAGATCAGAATTTAGGGCACAAAACAAGTCGCGACAAATCCAAAAAGACTGAAGTCATATTACACATCTTTTCCAACACAATAATATGAAACTAGAACTTAATCACAAGAAACAATCCGGAAAGAACAGAAATGTATGGAAGCAAAATAACATGGTATCCAACAAAGAATGGGTCAACCAAAAAATCAAAGAGGAAATCAAAAAATACATGGAGACAAATGAGAATGAAAATACAATGGTCCAAAATCTTTGGAATGCAGCAAAAGCTATTCTTAGAGGAAAGACTCTACCAATACAGGCCAACTTCAAGAAAGAAGAAAAATCTCAAATGACATAGGGCTCGATCTCATGATCCTGAGATCATGATCTGAGCCAAATAAAGAGTCAGACACTTAACTGATTGAGCTACCCAGGCACCCCCCAATAAGACATTGTTAAAAATCATTCACCACAATCAAGTGGGATTTACTCCCAGGACACAAGGATGGTTTAATATTCATAACTTAATAATGTGATACATCATATCAACAAGAGAAAGGATGAAAACCATGACTATCTCAGTAGATGTAGAAAAAAAAAACTGGACAGAGTACAATATTCATTCATGATAAAACCGCTCAACAAAATAGGTTAGTAGGAAAATACCTCAGCATAAAAAAAGGCCATATATGAAAACCCCACAGCTAACCTCACACTCACAGGTGAAAAACTGTTAGCTTTTCCTCTAAAATAAAAAATAAGACAAGGATGTCCACTCTCTCCACTTTTATTCCACAGTACTGGAATTCCTAGCCATAGCAATTAGACAAGAAAATGGAATAAAAGGCATCCAAATTGGTAAAAAAAAAAAAAAAAAAGAAGTAAAAGTTTCAATTCTTGCAGATGACATGATATTATAAACAGAAAATCCTAAAGACTCTCCCAAAAATCTCCTAGAACTGATAAGTGAATTTAGTAAATTTTCAGGATACAAAATTAATGTTCAGAAATCTGTCACATTTCTATGCACTAATAATGAAGTAGTTGGCAGAAAAAGATTAAGAAAATAAGCCCATTTACAATTGCACCAAAACAATAAATACCTAGGAGTACATCTAACCTAGGAGATAAAAGATCTGTATTTCCAAAAACTATAAAACACTAATAAAATAAATTGAAGATAATACAAACTAATGTAAAGATATTACATGCTCATGGATTAGAAGAATGAATATCATTAAAATGTCCATACTACCCAAAGCAATCTATAGATTCAATGCAATCCCTATGAAAATACCAATGATATTTTTCCACACTGTATGTAAATTATACTTCAATTTAAAAAAAGTAAAAACAAATGTTTAAATAAACAAAAAGTACAATAAAAACAAAAGGAATTGGGCTGGCATTTCCCTGGCTCTCGAAATATATTAAACAAACACTGGACTCTTACAGGTTAATAGTCTTGATTCTTTTAAAATAAAACTAGAAGTGCAATTATAAAGATTATAATGCAGTATGTCCTAGAGTTGTCAGCATTCTAATGATTTGGTCCTTTCTAATTCTATGCTCTATTTTTTTCAAGTCCTTTAATGGTCCAAAGAAAACAGAGATCATTCCAGATTCATATTGAGAGAGGAAAATTAATGAAGTAGGTGGGGATTGAGAATGGATCCTGAAGAATGGGGAGAATTTGGATCCAAGCCAAAAATCTGTCACTTTCCCAGACAGGGAAACAAGAATATGTCCATGGAAACAGGAATGGTTATGGCATCATGGAAGTTAGTATGAGGCCAAGTCTAACTAGAATAAAAACAGAAATCTCTAATGGTGGGAATTCAATAAGATGATAATGATGACGAGTTAGAGAAATAGAAAGAAAGACAAGTGGTTTTGGGTCTTGTTGGAATTTAGTAGTTATTTTAGGTTTAAAAACAGAAAATGACATTATAAAAATGGTACATAAGCAGACTGGGTTGGTGACTATTTGAAGTTCCAAGAAGGGCTCTATTCTTATCCTTTCCTATGTTTCTTCTCTTTCTTGGACTGGGAAAAGGCAACCTCAAGATGACTACAACTCAGGAAGAAGAGCCAGAGCGAAAACTAGCCACATAGTAAGAGTGCAACCACAAGAACATGGCTCACACCAACAAACCGTTAGATTTTTTTTCTTGGCAAAGAACCAAAGTCATCTATAAAGGTTTCTCTTGACCTTAGGGAGACCCTCCACAGAGGGTAAACTACTTTACTCTTTTGCCAGCCACAGCAATCCCCACTCTGAGGCCTGAAAAAGCATTTCCTTGAAACTAATCCAGAATTATTCTCTACAGTGGAGCACTCTACACTATTCCTAACTTAAGACAGGCAAAATTCTGGGCACCTGGGTGGCTCGGTGGGTTAAAGCCTCTGCCTTCAGCTCAGGTCACGATCCCAGGGTACTGGGATCAAGCCCCTCATCGGGCTCTCTACTCAGCAGGGAGCCTGCTTCCCCCCCCCCCCCCGCCCCCACCGCCTGCCTCTCTGCCACTTGTGATCTCTGTCTGTCAAATAAATAAATAAAATTAAAAAAAAAAAAAGACTGGCACAACTCTGCCCTCATACACCCATAGCCATGCGTGTGCCAAGACTCGGTACATGCCTACTGTTGAAACACAATCCGGATCCTTGCCAATGTGACTGGGGTCGTGTTGGATCCTGTGAGAAAACTCCAGGAGATGGAGGGCAAGAGTCTTCCTGGGCTGATGCCCGGAATAAACATGGGAGGATCTCCGCAGTGCTTTCATGCCCTCCTTTAGATGGATCTGCTAAGTATGGAGAATCCTTAACTTGCTCTTGTCATTTAAAGCTGAGAGATAATCGTTGTTGTTCACTTGCCATACTTGATTGCCTACACGTAGCCCACGTTCTGCATGTAGCTCACATCTCACACACAGTTCACGTCCTGCACATAAATCTATAGCCTGTTTGTAACCACATCTTGTGTAAAGTATAAATGAAGTGATTGTAAGAAATAAAGTCGTCTACTGATCATCAGTTGGTAGTCCCCCATCATTTTGGCTCTGATCACCAGGATCCCCACCTCCCAAAGGTGACGCCTACCATCTCCACTGATTAACAACTGCCTGCAAAGGAAGCCAAACCCGTTGGTTCCATTTCCACAACCTTGTCAATGTTGGCCATCACCCTGTGGCCCAGTCTGACCTCAAAATCAGAGTTCCACCTTGCAGACTCTCTTCACCAGCCAAGCTAATTAGCCCAATGTAGTCTCTAGTAGCAAGGGCTAATATCTACTTTTTATGTCTGACCTCGCTCTGAATTTAGTCCTCAAGCCCTGCTCCTTCTCTCTTACCTGTTCTTCTCAGCTCACTTTTCTTGACTTCCTAAACCTACAAAAACCACCACTCACTTTGAACTCTTTTTTTTAAATATTTTATTTATTTATTTGACACAGAGAGAAACAGCGAGAGCAGGAACATGAGCAGGGGAGGTGTGAGAGAGAATGCAGACTTCCTACTGAGCAAGGAGCCCAATGTGGGGCTCAATCCCATGACCCTGGGATTATGACCTGAGCCAAAGGCAGACGCTTAACTAACAGGGGGTCCAGGCACCCCCTGAACATTCCATTTTAAACTCATATCATTCCTTGACTGTTCCTGTGAAGATGTTCTTTCTTATACTTATATTCCATGAGGCAAAGACCTTGTTGAAAGCTACTGGATCCTTCCCAGGCCCAAGCACCTATAAGTACTCAATAAAGACTCCCTGAGGTAAATTTATGATTACTAATTATCATCTAGATCTTTATTGGAACGGCGGTGGGGAAGCAGATTTGAAATGGATAACTTTTCATTTCTCCCATTGTGTCATGTTGCAGATTTGTAGCTACAGTGACTCTTGACATTAAATATGGCTGCTGAGAAAATCAGGATGTAATTTTTGCTCTAGGGTTTGATTTGCCTGAGACTGAATGGAGATGACTGTATTATTCTAAAGTAACCATACATTGCACCACTACATAACTTTCTTTTTGCACTCTGCTCATTACTGCTTAGCAAAGCTAGCTAGGAGGGCACATCCAACCAGCACCAATCTGATGGGCCATTTCCCACGATCACTTTCTTCACCCATTGCCAGAAAGTTGTGCTAAACTGAGCTTGCTCTCCGCGTAAAACAAACCTGGTAATAGCAAGATTCCTCTGAAAACGCCGACGGTTCCTCAAACCCTGCAGAATACAGCACATCCATACTCACTGCACCTGGGAAAGGCAAAATGAAGACAGGCACCAATTTTTAAGAAAACTGAAATGCAGTAACCTACCTAAACCCCCAAACAAAAAAGTCCAGGAACTGCCTAATAAATTACAGAACGGCTTGCTCTACAAAGGAACATGCTGCAAGAAAAAGACTTAAATACAGAAAACTAGTGGCTGCCTCAGGGGATGGGATGGGGGGATGAGCAAAATAGATGAAAAGGTTGAAGAGGTACAAAATTTCAATTATAAAATAAATAAGTCATGGAAAGGTAAGATACAGCATACGGGGATATAGTCAATCATATGGGAATAACTTTGTGTGGCGACAGATGGCAACTAGTCTTACCATGGTGATCATTTCGTAACACATATGAATGTCAAATCACTATGTTATACACCACCCCCCCCCACCAAAAATACGAGGCAGAGCCCTTGAATGCATCCAGTTCTTGGCATTCGTGGATTTAACAAGCATTACTTCAATCACTATACTCACACGCAAGTAATAGACAGTAATCTGTGGTGTTGTAGAGGCACACGTCTGAGTCATACATGCTGATGTGATGTGATTCACACAACATGATTTCATTCAACAACAGAAATTATTCTGTCAGGTGCCCCACTTACTGGTGAGAATAACCTGCAAAGTATACGGTTTAGGGGCATTCACAAATTTGGGCATTACTGAGACTACCTGTTCTGACATAATGTCATAATGCCAGTGTAATTCCAGGAATAAAGCATCTCAGATAAAAACTTTTTCTCTTGTTGGGTTTCAGATCTATAACAATTTGTCAAGCTTTTTTCTCCTCAACCCAAGCTGAGCCTGATACCAACACAGTAGGGGCTTCGTTTTATTTTCCTTCATTAACAAAGTTCATTTATCTTGGTAAAGCTGCTGTCTGATTCCCTATAATTCACAAGCAAAATCTGCATGTCGTGGTGGAGAGAGAGTCAAAGAGGTCAACAGAAGAATGGAAAAGGAGAATCATATTTTTATTTCCAGATTGGTCTACTTTTTTATTGCCCTGTTTTATTTCCATTGACCTTTGTCGGGTCAGGACAGAAGTGATCTGGAAATATGTCCTGTTTTATAATTTGCTTGGTTTTGGTAGTGGCAAATTTCCCCTCTCCACACTGATGTGCATAGAAAAATGCATTTCTTTTCTCACTTTACTGACTAATAATATCCCATTTTTCCAGATCAGTCCTGTCCTGACCCCTGACAAAGGTCAATACTTATCATCCCAAAGACACTTCCTAGTGGCCCTGAAATCGGCTAAGAAACACAACAGGGTGAACAGAGTCCTTCCACTGGCCAAAGCCCAGTGGATAGTATAGACTGGACCATAACCAACACTACGAAAAAAGAAAAAAAAAAAAAAGAGGAAAGGAAAGGAAGAAACGAAGGGAGGAGGAAGAAAGGAAAGAAAGAAGCAAATAATTAAAGTAATGCAACTAAGGTCAAAGAATTCATCCTTTTTTCCCCAGAAGTCTTTCCACAAATACAAAATTCCAGGGTTTTATGTCCTCCTGTTCCCATCTCTGTCAAGTGCACTGGGCATATCTGAGTGGCATACCCTCTTCTTCACCCCATCCACCACTTCAGAATCCACAGTTTGAGAACTAATAAAAGAGTAAAGATGGAGGTTGAAACACTACTTTTGGTGGTGGTGTAGACAGGTCAGAGAATGCACTGGTGTGAGGGCAAGAAGGGCCCAGTAACTCCCTACTGAGATCCACGTCCAGACTTGAGACAGCACCCACAGAAGAAGGAGTGTCTACAGAGCCAACGCACCTGCCGTTGGTCACTGCCTCTCCCTGGGAAGGAGGACAGGGAAGGAGAACACACTCAGGCCTTTGATAGCCCTTTCCAGTCCAGAAACTGCTGCCACTCCATAGCTATCATCCAACGGAAGGGGCATACAGAAACTGACCCCATGTCTTCACAACTGTCACCTCCCCTTGAGGCCATGTAAGCTGCACGCACACACCTGTTATCTTCGGGGTGGGGGGGAATAAAGCAAAAAAGAGGAGATGTGAAAATCAGAAAAAAAATAAAACACTTCAGAATCTACTTTTACCTAAAGAGACTATTCAATTTTCTAGACTGGACTAAATAAATTGCCTTTATCCCACCCCAAAATGTGGGGTTCATACAGGATGTTATTAGTCAATAAAGTGAGAAAATAAATGCATTTTCTGTGCACGTCTGAGTGTGGAGAGGGGAAATTTGCCACTACCAGATATCGCTTATAAAACCAAGCAAATTATAAAACAGGGCAATGAAAAAGGAGACCAGTGAAATTAAAATGAATAAAGAAGTAGGTATAACTAGCTTCCCGAGGCAGTTAATGCCAAAATTAACCACAAAACTTTGCTTCAAGTTCCTAGAAACTGAGTCAAAAAATTCTCAGCATCTGAAAAAATTTCAGAAGTATGCAGGTCAGTCCTTCAAGGCTGACTCTTCCTCCATCTATTAATTTGTGATTTCATTTTGAAAGCTGTGATTTCTTAATCTAGAGGTTTAAAGGAAATAAAATTAGCAGACCCAGATTTCATAGTGTAAAACCTACTCCTTGACTAGAAGTCTCTGGAACCTGAATTAACATTTAGGCCACAAGGGAGCAATTTAGGAAATTACTGCTTCACGGGCTCAAATGGTATCCTGATGGAATAAAAGATTACACTGAATCTATGCTTTACTAAATTACACCTTGGAGTTCTGTAGTATTGGATAGTACCCTTCGGGTACCGGAATTTACCTGTTTGCTGTTGCTCTCTACAGAACTAAAAGTAATTACCTATTAGCATGAGCTTAGAAGTCAAAGATTTTTAACCAGTCCTGAGGGAGAAAAAGAGGTTAATTCTATTGGAACAACAGCAACGTCGCTTCCCTAATTTGGCCCCTATTATATCATATTTAATGAAGCTAAGCAAAATAGATTAATTTCTAAAGGTGAGTTAACATTTCACATAAATTAAAATAATTAATTAGTAATCTTAGGTGGATATTGTTTTGTCTTTTAGGTGCCTCAAGTTGATATCAACTTACTTTCTGAATCTTGGACCCCTTAAAATAACCCTTGATCCTATACTTGAACTCGGAATTTTTCAGTAGGTACTATAAACCTTCACTATCCCATACGACAGGCATTAACCACATATGATGATTGACATTTAAATTAATTTAAACTAAATAAGATTAACAATTCAGTTCCTCAGCCACCATGACCACACTAAGGGCTCAGCTGCCACACGTGACTAACAGCGACCATGTTGGACAGCACAGATATTTCGTCTTGCATCAAGTTCAAGTGACACTACTGTGAAGGTCTACAAGATACTTTTTAAAGCAAATGCTAAAAGACTTATTTAATAATATGGTAAAAGTGAATTAAATCTATTTATTACCTGTTAAGAACAAAAAATTGTGGCTTGTTTTTATTTTAATGTAAACATGTTCAGTGTTTTATGTTTACACACACTCATTCCAACATTCAGCAGAAGCATGTTCTGGAATCCTTACATGTTCCTGGATCTGTGTCAGGTATTGGAGATATAGGAGTTCAAACTAGTGGAGGGGAAATTCTAGTAACAAATCATTACAGTCCAACAAAACAGATAATATAATGAAGGTACAGAAATAAGAACCCAGAGGGGGTGAGTTGTGGGAGAAAGGAATGACATTTTTAGGTACAACTCCAGAAGGCTTAAAGTTTCCCAAATCCAAGATAGGCATGGGAACCTGGATGGCGCAGTCAGTTGAGAGTGCAACTCCTGGTTTTCAGCTCAGCTCATGATCTCAGGGTTGTGAGATCGAGTCGCCTATTGGATTCCATTCTCAGCGGGGTGTCCGCTTGAGATTCTCTCTCCCTCTCTCTGCCCCTTCCCCCACTCATGCTCATACTCTCAAATAAATACGTAAATCTTAAAAAAAAAAAAAAAAAAAAAAGGTAGAGGCTAGATGAAACAGTTCTTGCAAAGGTATGGAGATATTAAATAATAAGATGTGTTCGAGGACTAGAGGGCTAAATCAGGGCACGGAACCAGTGCAGAAGGCTGGACAGAAGGAGTTGAGGCTCGAGTCATGAGCTGGGGCCAGACTGGCAGTGTGCCGTGCCCGGAGCCAGGGCTCACTCTGCAGGGTCTGTGCAGTTCCTGCAGGTCTGAGCACAGAGCATACTGACGCTTTGAGAACAGTGAAACTAGCTTGTTGTAAAAGATGGACTAGAGAAAATAAAAATGGACAACTTAAAGAAAAGTTGGGAATTTACACCACTTAGCAACTTCTACCAGATGCAGAACAGAAATAATGTTCCTATATACATATTCACATTTATATTAAACACGTATATAAACATACTTTCAGATAACTAAAAATAAATTTAATTTAGAATGCTAATGAGGCTGTGTGGATGTATGAGCATGTAACCTAGACTCCAGTTTACTTCCACACACATACACCCATCATTTATAAAATTCTTACTCTATGTGTTACTCTATGTGTTAACTGTCATTCCTACACTATCTCATTTTAACTTGTAGCAATTATCCCAGGAAATAGGAACTATTTTTCCCTTTTATTTAAGATTTTATTTATTTATTTATTGAAGTCATCTCTACACCCAACCTGGGGCTCAAACCCACAACCCTGAGATTAAGAGTCGCATGCTCTAGCCACTGAGCAAGCCAGGTGCCCTTATTTTCCCCATTTCAAAATTATGTTCCAGATGGACAGTGTATCTTACTCTAAACCAGACAACTAGAAGGCGTTGGATTCAATTACACTGAAAAGAGGCCTGGAGTCCTGGAAGACATCAAGGACATCCCTGGTGTGGCTGTTTTGTGCCTTCCAATTCACTGCATTTCAGCTCCACAGTGCCACAGGGCATGTGGATTGGGAACCAGAGTCCAATCCAGGTGCACTTTACCAAATATAAAAATTGAACAGATTCTCTTAGAGAGTCGTCTATCTTGGTCACACAGCATAGCCCTTCCTTCCTGCAATAATCCTAGATCTCCATGAAGCTCAGGCAATTCCTCAACGTTAATCAACTTTACCACAAATCTTGGGTAGAAATGGAGAATACAGAACAGCACGGCTGCAACTGAACCAAGTGCAACCAGAGAAGACAACAAGCATCTTTGCCAGAGAAACAGGAAGAAGCAGCATGAAAATCAGCTCTATTCTAGAGCAAAACAAAACAAAAAAAAACCTTCACTATTACTATTGTCTGTCACAGGTTTCCATATGTGTTTATATACACACATATATGCATTTTTCAAAGTAAGGGGCATCTGGGTGACTCAATGAGTTAGTTAAGCATCTGACTCTTGATTTCGGCTCAGGCCATGATCTCAAGGTCCTGGGTCCACATCAGACTCCCTGTTCAGTGGGGGGTCCACTTGTCTCCCTCTCTCTCTGCCTCTCCCCCTGCTCAGGAGCTCTCTCTCTCTCTTCCTCTCTCTAAAACAGATAAATAAATCTTAAAAGAAGTAAGCATTTTACCTTTTAATTCTAAAAATCACACATGCACATATGTATTGACACACATACATAGCAAATTCTTTGAAACAACAAATTCTCTTCAGAAATGACGTGGAATTGGATTAAACCTCTTTGACCTCAAATAGTCCTCAAAGACCATGTACCTCCATCTCCATTATACTATTCGTAAATTTAACCATGTTTATAGAGGCCCTACTGTGTGCCACAGTACAAGAAGATGTGACTGAGGACTTGATTTAAAGGGAGTATCTTAACAAAAGTTTCCAAGGTAGGGAAAAGGCGGAAAAAGCAGCCTGGAACATACTTTTCTGGCTTTCTGGTACAGTATTCTCTCCACCATATCATGTTATTCTGGATCAGTTACAAAGCAATCACTTGCAAGGAACGGAAAACCTTATCACTGTAGCTACTAAAAAGCTTAACAAAGACATCCCATTTAACAACAATTCTGGATGTACGCCTTGGCTCAGCAGCTTAACAATGCCAGGACTGGTGCTGTAACACTTTGTTGGCCTTTTTCATCACTTGTGTTATCTCCTGGTCACAATATAGCTGCTGCACCTCCCGGCATTACAACCTCTTTTCAGTGGGAAGAAGGAGTAATAGAAAAGCAAAAGGCTCTTCTGCCTGTACCCCACCGGGTCAAAACTGTACTGCAGGGCCACCCAACGTGCAAGAGAGGCTTTGAAATGGGGTGTTTTGAACTATTCGTACTTCTGCTTCAAACTAAATTAGGAATCTGTAAACAAAGAATAAGGGAAGATTAATATCAGATAGGCAGTCTACACTCCCTTCCCGTACACACATTGACTGGAGCAGACACAAGATTTAAGCTGAATATCTGGTTGCTTATTTGCTATGAGCAAGGATGGTAGGAAGAAGAGGAAGTAAACCTCATTCCTCCATCTGGGCTGGCTGCCTCCCCTTTCCCCATGGAAAATCTCCCACACCACACTGTGGCTGTGAATGTGAGGCTGGTTTGAACTCCTATGCGCCCATACATCATCCACAGCCCCTAGGGAGAACAGACAAACAGGCCACAGTTTAAATGTCCTCCAGAATAAAAGGTGTTTAACCTTTGCTTCAAATGAAGATCAATAGCAGAGCTAAGAAATGGTAAAATCTGGGGGGAAAAATCCTATTATGTAGTATTTCTTTTTCTCATTCTCTCTCTCTCTCTCTCTCACACACACACACACACACACACACACACACACAGAGAGATTTAAAACAGTCCTATTTTACCAACAACAACAAAAAAGGTCTTGGTACAGGATTAGGAGATTTTAACACCAATTAACTATATATATCTTTGGCAGAAGCGACTTACTTGTCAAATACTGATGATCTCAAAAAAATGAAGACTATCAACTGTCTGAGAGAGTGACAAATGCATGCAGTCACCCGTCTTTGTTTTAAAGTTAAAACAAAATAGGAAATCACACAAGTAAATACTATTTTATAGAAATGTAATTAGTCCATTAGCTTCTTTAGGTCAGGGCTTATTTGTCTGGGGATGATTACAGTCATTCTAAAGCCACTTAGAGACTGGCCCACCCCATGCAGGGATCACTTCTTTCTCAGTGCAGGGAAAGCGCGCCATTCGACCAGTGGACTGCCCCTAGTTAGTGGGTGTCATACCAAATAAGGGAGCCAGCCTATTCCTGAGGCAACCAGTTGTCCAGGCTTGCTGAGCTCTGAAAGGCTTTCCAAGATTCAAGACCATCCGTGCTAAAATGGGGAAAGTCCCAAACCAGATGGGTTCATCACTCACTGTACCAGTCCACTTGGAATGGGCTGGCGCCTGACCTGCCCCCATTCCTACCACTCTAGTTCTGCCTGGAGAGAACAGAACTAGGTTTGAGCCCTATAGTGTCATCAGACCCCAGTGACTAAAATGAATTCCTAATTATTCAAAATGTCCTTCCACACATTCAGTTTTCTTTATTGTTTATTATATGACATCTGTTTTGGGAAGGAAAATTTTAGGAACATAAATCATAAATTGCCACTTTGCTGACAATTTGCTTTAGATTTTTACCACCTGCTTTATAGTAGCAAGTCACATTTACACAGCTTTGACCCCCACTCCCACCCCCTGCCTTTCCAGGACTGGATCCAGTAGCCACAGGATAGATGTGTCCAATGCATTTGACTTGTTTTGGCATTTGGGGCACAAACTTAATTATGATAAACCCAGTCCAGTTCTTTCTCACCTATCCTCCTCCTCGGAGTGGATCACACTGATAAAGTACGATTTAAGTATATTTTTCAGTAATTCTAATAATTGACCCAGGGAAATTAAAATAATATTTTCCTGTTCTACTTGTCAAAACCTGTTGAGATATCTTTCAAAATGTGCTACTGCAGGGAAAAAAGAAATTTTATACACATATCCTTGCTGAAATTTCCTGGCTCTTTGCCTCTCAGAAGAGCAAGGCATGAAATATTTATTCAAAAATGGAAATATTAAGAATTAAATGAATTTAAAACCACCCTAATTACTTTATAGGCATTTCTCCACTGCTTGAGGAAATTCCAAATTATCTTCAGTTCTGTATAGTCTGTGTCACCCAGAACATCTTGTTGAAAAAAATGAAACTCCTCTCAAATAGCCAAGTTGACCAATTTAATTCTATTTATTCTCTAGACGAAGTAACTGGTTTAGTATTACAGAGACAAAGTCAGAGGAGTTGAAGAACTTTCAACTCTGTGGAACCTAGGAGATCATTCATTCTTTCACTGAACAAATACTTATTTATGGAGTACCTATTATGTGCTAAGCACTGTTCTAAGTTCTGTGAACAGAAGAGACAGAGTTTCTACCCCCCAGAACTTTTGTTCTAGCAAGAGAGATAAAACAACCACCCAAGAGGGTGATGGCAAGTAATATGAAAGAAAACAGCAGGGCAAAAAACGAAAAGTTTCTTTATATCTTAAAGGAGTGTCTCTCAGAAAATGACATTCGAATTATGATCAATAGTAACTTGATGGGGGCGCCTGGGTGGCTCAGTGGATCAAGCCGCTGCCTTCGGCTCAAGTCATGATCTCAGGGTCCTGGGATCGAGTCCCGCATCGGGCTCTCTGCTCCGCAGGGAGCCTGCTTCCTCCTCTCTCTCTGCCTGCCTCTCTGCCTACTTGTGATCTCTCTCTCTGTCAAATAAATAAAATAAAAATAAAAAATCTTTTAAAAAAAAAAAGTAATTTGATGGAGGAAAGAGGACTCAGAAAGGGGGCTCTCCCTTTCCACCATCATCTTTACATGTCTAGAATAGTGGTTCTCAAAGCATGGTCCCTGGACCTGCCCCATTAGCATCACCTGGGAACTTGCGAAAATTGCACGCCCAGCAATCTGCGTTTTAGTAATTCTCATTCATGCTCAAGTTTGAGACTGACTGCCTTGACAATCTTATCCTTTCAGGCCCCATTCAAATGCTCACTCCTCCGTGAAGCCTTTCCAGATCTTCACAATCAAGAGTGATCTCTTCCCGAGATTATGCTGAGTGAAATAAGTCAAGCAGAGAGAGTCAAGTATCATATGGTTTCACTTATTTGCGGAGCATAACAAATAACATGGAGGACACGGGGGTGGGGGCATGGAGAGGGAGTTGACAGAAATTGGAAGGGGAGATGAACCATGAGAGACTATGGACTCTGAAAAACAACCTGAGGGTTTTGAAGGGGCGGGGGGGGGGGGGGTGGGAGGTTGGGGAACAAGGTGGTGGGTTATAGGGAGGGCACGTATTGCATGGAGCACTGGGTGTGGTGCAAAAACAATGATTACTGTTACGCTGAAAAGAAATTTTTTAAAAAGTGGAAAAAAAAAAAGAGTGATCTCTTCCCGCCTTTCAAATCCTGCAAGGCTAATTTCCGATAACCATCCTGAGGCACTTTGACTCTCCTCTTTGTATTCTGGCTCCTCTAAAGCGGGACGAGTGATGGCTAATTCTGTGAGTTAACTTGGCTGGGCCACAGAGTACCCAGATATCTGGCTAAACATTATTTCTGAGAATGTATGGAAAGGTGTATATACATGAGATTCGCACTTGAATCGGTGGACTCCAAAAGCAGATCGCCCTTCTCAGTGCGGTGAGTACTATCCTATCTGTTGGCAGCAGAGATAGAAAAGGTGGAGGAAGAATCCACTCTTTCTGCCTGACTGTGGAGCTGGGACATTGGTCTTCTCCAGCCCTCAGACTTGAACCAGAACTAATACCAACAGTTCCCCTGGTTCTTGAGTCTTTGCATTCGGACTGAGACTACCACACTGGCTTTCCCGGGTTTCCAGATTGCTGATGCCAGATTGTAGGACTTTGTAGACCCCATAATCACATGAGTCACTTTCTTATTTTACGTATTTATGGTTCCATTTCTCTATTACAGACTGCAACTATTCCATTTTGGTAGTCACCACAGTTTGGCCAGGTCCCTGGCACAAAGCAAGCCTCTAAAACTGCATGGGGTTGGTGCCGTAGACTGGGTAATAGTCCACAAAGATATCAAGTCCTAATCCACACAACCCAGAGATGCTAGGGTGTGTGGAAAAACAACTGCTTTGCAGATATAATTAAAGTAAGTGTCCTCAGTTGGAGAGATTATCCTGTATTATTTGGGTGGGCCCTAAATGTAATCACAAGTGTTCTTATAAAAGAAAAGTAGAGGGAGATTTGATGCCCCCAGAGGAGAAAAAAAAGCAAATGTGACCATGGAGCCAGGGAATGAACCCATTCCGTCACAAGACAAAGGAATGCCAACCTTCACCTTCACCAAAAGCTGGAAGAGGCCAGCCACCTCTAGAGGGAGCACGGCCCTCCTGACACCTTGGTTTCAGCCCACTGACAGGGCTTTCAGATTTCTGATCTCAGGAACAGGGGAAAAATACATTCCTGTTGTTTTAAGCCACCCAAGTTTGGGGTGATTTGTGACAGCAGCCCTGGGAAACTAATACAGATAAGAGCAACTAAGAGTTGGTGATAACTTTATAAAAAATGTGTCCCAGGCTTCGGTCGTCAGTTATCAATCAAAACTTCAGAGAGGTGATGCTATGAAGGGATTTCGTAGGAAAATTCCCCAATCAGTTGATGCTAAGTAAGGGAGATTATCCTGCATGAGCCTGGCTATTTCGGTCAGAAGGATGAAAAGTTGGACCTAGACTTGCCCTGGAGAGAGGAAAAATCCTGACTGTAAGACTAGAGCTTCAGAACTCACCTGTGAGGAGTGCCTGGAGGGCTCAGTCAGGAAAGCGTCTGCTTTCGGCTCAGGTCATGATCTCAGGGTCCTGGTATGGAGCCCCCAGTCGGGCTCCTTCTCCCTCTCCCTCTGCCCTTCGCTCTGCTTGTGCTCTCTTGCTTGCTCTCATTCTCTCTCAAATAAATAAATTCTACAACAAAACAAAACAAAAGCCACCCATGAACTTCCAGCCTGCTTGTGCTGCTCCTTTCCTGACAACCGTGCATCCCATCTTCAGCCTGTGCCTGCGGGATCAGTCCTGCCCGTGATTTCAGCCCGGCCTGGTGAAGCCCTGCCTGATACAGGGGTCGTGCATTCACCCTGCAGCAGGCTGTATGCGTACATGACTTATCCTTCCCAACAAGCTGGTGAGGTGGCTATGACTGCTATGCATTTTATAGATAAAATCATTCACACTGGAGGGGTGAAGTGAATTACCCCCACATCACACAGCTAATGGGGCGGGGGAGGCGGGGACAGTCTGTCATTCAAACGCAGGCAATCTGATTCCAAGCCCATCACTATACTGAAGTGCCTACACCAAATCATGAATGAGTACAAGACGAAATGGAAGAAGCCCTGCAAGGGAATTTCTAGTTCTCTCTTACATGTTTTAGATTTACAAAAGACAAACAGCAAACAGAAATTGGCTTTAGAATGAGCATGAGTCCCATTAATTTGGAACATTCAAGGTAGACTGGACTATACAGCAGAATGTACTTTCCTAAATAATTTTGAGAACCACAGTCTGGCTGGGCTGAAACCTCCTCCCCCTCTCCCCCATTGGTGGGGTCAGCTGGCCGACCCCTCCCTATCACACTTTCTCTCTGAGGCAGCAATGGGAAGTGGACAGATGCTCCAGACAGCAGGGGATGGACAGCCCTGGTGATAAAATGGAGAAATTTAGGAGCCCTCCACTGGGCTCCCAATTTACTCTCCCATATTCATGAGAAATAGAGGAACTTTATCAGTATTTGCCCCAGGGTGCTAATTAAATACGTTAGGAACAAGATTTTCATATCTGCGATCACAAAGCTGAAAAGAAATTTGCTCACCACAAAAGAGAATGCTCAGCCCAGCCAAGCAGGTGTTAAACAATGAAAACTCGTTATAACATTCTTCATTATAGAGAATTCAGCATAGGATGGTTCCAAGTCAGCAGGGGATGAGGACAGAAACTTCCGAAAAAATGAGAAGGACCTTGTAATAAGGGAGTCTCTCCTCTAAGCCAGACCTGCCTGCTTGGTGGTCAACAGCCTGGCCTTGGGAATCCATCAGAGCAGGGTTCCAGAGTCAGTCATTAAACACACAACTTTGGTAAATTACTTACTTTTCCACAAGGAAAGCAGGCTTATTGGGTTTATTATTATTATATAACATGTTCTCATTTAATAAATTCAAACGATATGTAGAACAGAGAAATATAGTAAAGTTCACTTGAAATCGCATTACCCAAAGATAACTGACATTAACATTTTGCTGGGCTAGCTAGCTACCCTCTTTTTGCGTGGCTACTCTCATCGATAAAATGGAAACAAAAGCAAACAGTCTGTGTCAGATGTGGTAGAGGAGATGCATGAAATAAATGAGTTAAAATGTTTACACAGGCGTCACTAACAAGCCCCCCACCCCCATGTAACTGTGATCCACTGTCCCGATGGGCCAGGGTCTCCTTTGGCTTTAGTACTGAATGCCCATAACCGGAGAACCCCTCCATCTCAGACAAATCGGGATGGCTGGCCACAATGCCCATGACCTAATGCCCAGGGAAGGATAAGAGGGAGGTATCATATTGATGTGCGTGCAGACAGTGCTGAGTAGTGACAGCTATTTTAATGACACGGAGTCATCAAGCAGTTTCTCTTAGACTCATTTTTACTATCTAACACAGGGCTCGGCTTGGACTGAATGGGGAAATCTCAATGCCAGTGATTCAACTTCAGAAAGGTATTGTCCTAATAGAGAACTGTCATTCATCCAGAAGCAGTTCTGCGTTTCCAGCAAATTGCAATTCCTTTCTGCCTGTCTACACCTTCAAGCTGAAGGAACAAGCAGGAGAAAGCTTTCTGGACTCCCCTGAGCTACAAGCCACTCCTGACAAGCAGAAGGAAGTGGAGTACTTAGCAGAGACACCCCCCGTGGACTGCCAGTCCCCAGCCTCGATGCCTGGTCAAAGAATATCAGTCTCCTGGCTCTGTTCCACGTCGGTCTTTAACTGCTCACATCTCTGGATGGCACTGGGACAGCAGGACGCAAGTCTTGTCTTCCTGGGATCCTTCTGCCTGGGATCGTTCTGCCTTCCAAAGCTAGCCTCTTTCAGACTCAGGATTAGAAGCATCGGGGACCAGAAAGGTGTTTTCTTAACCAGAGACTCAGTCTGCTGATCTCTGTTCACCCACCGGGAGAATGCTCATTCCTGCGGAGTCAGATACTCACTTTCTGTGCCCCCAGAGTAATGGATCACTCAGTTTAGACATCCTGACAAATGTTCAAATACAACTTCCTTTGCCTACAATTCATCCCATCCTTTCTAGCTCTCAAATCGGCCTTTCTATCATCTAAACAAGGACCAGCCAAACTCCTTGTGAGTTATGGCCCTTCATTTCCCTTTCTTTCCCCCATTATTTTTCACTTGGCTTCTCTCAATTACTCTTCTTCGTGCTCTCCTGGAGATCCTTAATTATCTTGCCTCTAGTGCATTCAAACCTTTGGACTAACAAGTGCTCTGAGCTGTTTTCTTCCCCCTGGGAAACGGACTGGAAAGCCACCCAGACATGCTTCCCCAGGTATATATCAAATATGCACCAGAGAAGCTGAGAAAGAGCCTCCAAACTCCAAGGATATCTGGAGTCCTAACTGAGTATGCTTGTGTTGGCATCATGTACACACACAAACACACACACACACACACACACACACACACACACACTTCCACAGCCTGTGGGTCCAACCAATATTACATTAACAGTAATACTAAAATTTTTCTGTCCTCGTCCTCATCTGATAATGCAGAGCCTCAGCCTCTGACAAAGACCTCCAAACCTCGTGAGCATGGCTACGGGTCCATTTGTAAGTACACGTGCACATCCAGTCAGTACCATGCGCCTCTTTCTGGGCACACTGCCACGCCACTGCTGCTGCTGTCTCCTCTCGGGTACCAGTCTCCCAGCTGACGTCATCACTCACGCTCTGGAAAGCCAAAACCGAGAAGTGCTGTGTGGCATACAAAGATAGGATAATCAGCCTTGGCAGAACCCTCCCATTGAGTGTAGCATCAAGTAGAGAGAGTATTAATGAAAATCACTAGCAGGTTTTCCTCTCTCCCTGCAGCTTAGCTCCAGGTCCATAAGACTGCTTTGAGCACAGATCTGAGGGACCAGCACCACATTCTACAGATAATCACACACACACCACTCCCCCAACACACATATACACACCAACGACCAAGACTGTATAAATCAGTCAAGTTCACCACGCACAGGTATGCTTCCTTTTAAGTTCTCTCCCCAGAAGCTCCTCATACAAACAGACCTCCATTAGCTGCCCTCACGTTCCACCCTCCTACCCTCACCTTGCCCAATCCAGATCCCTGATCCTCGGGCGTGCCTAACTTGAAAATGGGTAGAGCACAGGTCACACTACATTTCTACATGTGTATATCGTTTTAAATGGTTCATGTCAAATCCTGAGCACATAGGGATTCAAAAACAGAAGCGATGTAGCACTGCCCGTACAGAATGCATGTTCCTTCGTTGTGCCTCATCATCCCCGATTTATGAAGCCCCAAGGGGCAGCACAGAACAGAGAAATATGTAACAAGCCCACAAGCTAGGGCGTGCTGTGATGCTGGCCAGCGTGGTTGCTTTTTGTGAGTTTCCCCTTGAACAAAAGCCCATATCCTCTCATAAGACCCATGGAGCCTACTGGAAGAAATTGATCCTAATGTATGCAGAATTAACACAATAAGGAAAATGGCCGGAACAAATGGATCTTGACACCATGTTAATGGCTTTTTCATAGGAAAAAATAAAATTCAGGAGCCAATAATGAAAATTAATGAGGGTACCCTAGGCATAGCCTTCCTTGTCCTCCTTAATAATGGTTTGAAGACAGTCTGTTCTCCCTCCAAGATGACCAACCGAACTGTGGAGGATCCTGGTAGAGAATGTACAGTGTGAGTTAGAGGAACCGCTCCAGAAGCCTCCACAGGCTCAGAAGGCTATGCGCAGAGTCACTTCTCAAGGGAAGTGGTAAATTTCCACAGCCTTTATAGATCATTTGGCTGATATTTCAATACCAACAGTCTATGTCTTTAAAGGGTATTTATAGCTCTAATGGCATTAAGGTGACTGAAGTCCCTGGGACTCCTGAACTTTTACCTGTCAGTGAAACATATAAATCACTTTGACACCAGATTAGCCTTTGGAGGTGTTTTCCCTAGAAATTAATGCCTCATCCTCCGTTATTTCTAGCTCTGAAGCCTCAGCTCCAGCTAAACCAGATCAGCCCAAATGGAAATAAATGCCTTTTGAGCAAACAGCAAAGGTTATGCAAGGGGAGCGGAGAAGAGGTGAGCAGGATTTTCATCCTTCCCTGGTCTCGGATGTGCCTATGGCAGATTTGGGTCACTTGAGGTCTCCATAAAAAACGTAGGACACCCAATGTTATAAATTAAAATACCCCATTCTCCTAGAACCCTCATCATCTGCCTCCACAGACGTTTACCTCCAAAGCACACACCACTATATGACTTATGTGGATATAAACCGTTATATTCCCTCCTCCCATTAAAATGTAACTCCATGAGGCAGGAGTTTGTTTCTGTTCTGTTCACCAGTGTATCTCTAGCACCTAATATGGTGCCTGGAACATGGTAGATTCTCAATAAATACGTGTTAAGAATGAGTAAACGACAAGAATCATAAAAGCTCAAGACTGAAAGGAACTGCAAAGCCATTTGATGGCCAACTGCCTTTCCTTCACTTACTGGCTCAGATAATAATGGACAAAGGCAATTATATAGGAAATAGTTCAGGGATTGAACTGGGAATGTACTTGAGCAAATGGAATCTTCATGCCCCAAGGGGAGGGAGAGAAGACCGTCGGAGCCTGAGGATATAAAAATAGCCTCATGTCTTAGTCTTCCTGCTGGGCCCAGCTAGAGAGACATAAGAAGAATTATAATACAATATACACTCAGTTGGACAGTCAAATATTTGTTGGCTACTACCATATTCTCAGAGAGATTACTGACCACTTTGTACATGCCAGCAACTTACAAGGTACCTGGGATAAATAGGGAAATGGAATAGACCCAAGCCCTGAACTCACAGAATTTAAAGTGTATTAAGGACAAGGGTCATCCAGTAGATCCTTGATATGGTATGTGCTATTAAGGGGAAGTGAGGAGTGCCACAGGAACATACAAAGAGACCACCCAAGCCACCTGCAGAACCAGGGACAGCCACCTGAGGAAGGAATATGTAAGCTCCCCCACAGCCCTTTTATGGGCTTGCAAAAGCAAGTCTGAAGATAAGGAACAGGGAAGTGTCTGCACTAGGAGGCCATGGAACTGGATTTGGGGCCCTTGGCTGACTCTGACACCTTGAACAAGTCACTCCACAACTCCAATTTCTTCATCTGATTGGTACTTTCAAATTCTGATATTTGATCATTCCTGGAAGATGTAAGAACCCAGGTAGTCAGTGTCCAGAGTAGACACTACATCAGAGCCTTGACTCTAACCACAGGGAACAGATGTGTTAGGGATGAGTTACTCTGGTAGCTGGAGAGAGAAGGAAACTAGACCACCCTGAGAAGGGACTTGAGAATGGGAAGGAAGAGTGGGGGGGAGAGAGTGGGACTGAGGAATTTGCCTGGGATGAGGTGGGAAAGCAACTGAAAAATGAACTTAAACAAGCCATCCTAACAATAAGTAGGACCTGTTGGTGTTTACTACCTTGATACCCAGCTATGTCATTTAATTCTCTTAAAAAGCCTGTGAATTATGATTGCCTCTGTTCTGCACTTAAGAAAGGGAGGTTCAAAAGCCCAGAATGAGAATATGGCAAAGAGGAATGGCTAACCAGAGCTCCCTACCCTAGAATCCCAATAGAGGGTCCGCAGAGACGCTGACAAGCTGCGCTCTGGCTGTGGCTTGGAGCAGGTGCCAGTCTCAGAGGCAGCAGAGGACATCTGAGGAGGAAAAGGTCACCGCCAGAGCCTTAGCCAAAACAGACTAATGGAAAGCTGCCAAAGATGGGCATAGAAGCAGTAACCCCTCTCCTCCACGCCCCTCAGTAAGAGACACCATTAGGAGAGGAGGCTCCCTTCCTTCACGCCATGTGACTAAGACTGACATGTGTTCATTCACTCAGCAAGCACTCGACAGTCTACCAGGTGCCAGTCCTAGACCACAGCTAACAGAAAGCCGCTCTCCTCAAGGTGGGCATGGGGGCACAGGGCGGGCTGGCACACTAGAGAAGGGCACACTCCACCTCCATCTGAGTCCTGGCCCACCACTTACCAATTCTGTGACTATGAGTCAGGTTTCCTAAACTCTCTGTGCTTCGATGTCCTCGGCAGTAAAATGGGAATGATGACAGTACCTACCCCACAAGTACCTAGGGATTAGATGGGTGATACCAAAAAAGCACTTTTCACAGTTCCTAGCACATGACAGGGGTCAATGAAGATGAACCATCATCACTGTAACATGAGACATGTCTTGAAGAAAAGACAGAAACTTGTCAAGGAAACAAAGAAAGTAAGATCAAGGGCAAAAATATATATAATTATACATTATCTATAAGTCTCAGTATGACAATGTTTGGGGCATTCCACAAAGCGGAGTCTAGGATACAAGTCTGGCAGGATTGGGAAACGGAGCAGAGAAGGTGAGCCCCTCATAAGCCCCAGTTCATAAAGGACCTCTAAACCCTGCTAACAAGTTTGGACTTCATCCCGGGGACACTTCAAGAAAGAAAACAACATGATCTGATTTGCATTTCATACATATTGTCTGCTGTTGCTGGCCAGGTACCCCAGGAAGGGACTCTAAGTCGGAGATCAGCTTGCGGATGTCTGTTAAGGAGTGCCATGGGATCAACACCTGTAAAAAAGGGAGGATAGAAGCAGGATGAGGCGAAGGGAGAAGCCAGGCTGCAATGCTACCGCTCTGATGCATTCCCGACCCTCAGGGCGATCAGGAGCCAGAACGCTTCTTCAGAGCTGTCCTGAGATGAGATGAGAAAGCCAGGACATCATACCCTGCCTCCAACATTCCCTGGATATGGGCCACCCTGGGTGAAGGGACTGAGCTTGAGTGAGGGGACTGACCTTGGGTACCCTCTGTAGCGAGGCACAGTAGTGCTGACAGCTGAAGGATGTTGCAGGTAACACTCCCAACACAGGGCCAGTAAGTCCTTTGTTGAAAGGGGATCTGGGCAGTACATCTCCATGTCCATCACATCTTTCCCATTAAAGATAAAGCAAATAATAACCCCCCAGGAGACCAGGACTGAGAGCTGGAGGCCTCAGACAAACTGCCAGGCGTGCAGAGCCAGGCAAAGCGACCTGCACATCAGCGTACACCCCATGCCTGCGTGCATGCACACACACACCCAACATGTGCACATATGTGTGCGCACCAGGGTCTAAAAATAAAGAATTCCTAAGAGGCGATGTCATCTTTTCATTCTGACTAGGTAGACCCAGCAGCTTTTTCTTTCTCCCTAGGCCTTCAGAGCCTTTCCAGCAGACAGAATTTTATTTATGATACTGAATTACACCTGGAAAGAAAAAGAGCCCAGCCAGGGAAAAATGAGAAGCTCGCTAGGGACCTTCAAGGCTCCTCAACATATTTCTTACTCTTTTTCTGGGCAGAAATTTCCATTTACCAAGTTCTTACAGCTCAATTTGTCTTGTGTTAGTTTTTCATTATTCCCACTTTTTTAAGCACACACATGCTCGCGACCAATCATCATTTTCTCTGATTCATGTGTTCAATTAGTGTGGATATTAACTTGAGCTGCCTGACCCATGACAGTGAGTAAATGGGCACCTCCAATTCTGAAGTTACCTAAATTTTCCAGTATTAAATTAGCCTTTCACAGGCATCAAATGGCTGGCATGGGGGATGACTTCTTAATGTTTCTATTTGTGTGATATAGGAGCCTGAGAGTTGCTGGTTCCCTGAAGCTTTATAAACTTGCTGGAACGAGCTAAATCACAATGATGGTTTGGGAGAAAAGGATACGGCCTCAGCATCAGATCCAAAATGCCAAAGACAAGAGTGAAACAAGACGTAGACGTTTAAGAGCTAGACAGCATCTGAGACAAGATATCCTATTCCCTCATTTTTCAGAAGAGGAAAAATAGAGCCAAGAAAGGTCGAGCGAATTGCCCAGATGGCTTACTGTGTCAGTGGCAGAGCTGAGACACCAATTCTTTGGCACCCAGCACGGAGACTCTCCTCCACTCCACCTAAATGGAAATAGTAATGGAGTGCCAGGACATTTGCTAGAATTGGAAATATTTCACAGCACATCTGGGCAGGAAGTTATCAGAAATATATTATAATCACAGCTTCTCGTTTTTACTTTATGACTCACCAATGAAATGCTGCATTGTTTTAAAGCCATAATGGGAAGCCCCATGAAGATTTATGCGGGGGTGGGCGAGATCAGTCATCCCCCCCATCCAGGGCCAACAGGAAGCCTGCTCCCCTCTGGGTCTTTGAAGAACATATCCTCACATCCTAGGAAACTAGAATCAGTTCTATTAGCCTTCATCACTACACCCACTTCATTTCTTTTTACTTTTCACAGCTTGTTGTCATGTGTTTATTAGTTTGTTTCCTTATGTATTTGCCATTTCCCCATGCCCACATGAAAAGGTAGCAGAGGGCAGGAAACTTGCTCGTTCATCCCTCTGTCCCAAGTGCACATGAAGCACAGAAAAAACTGTCATGGAATACATGAATGAATGAACCAGTGAATGAACAAACTGGACAAAATGATGACCATTAGCCATGTGATACTATGGTGTGGTTCTTTTTGGTATCAAGTACTTTCCCCATCTCTTCCCATGCCCTCTTCCCCACCTGCCCACTCTTACCCTGTTGCATCTTTCATATTTTAAATAGAAAACTAAGATGGAGGGGTGCCTGGGTGGCTCAGTGGGTTAAGCCACTGCCTTCGGCTCAGGTCATGATCTCAGGGTCCTGGGATCGAGTCCCACATTGGGCTCTCTGCTCAGCAGGGAGCCTGCTTCCCTTCCTCTCTCTCTACCTGCCTCTCTGCCTACTTGTGATCTCTCTCTGTCAAATAAATAAATAAAATCTTTAAAAAAAAAAAAAAGAAAAAGAAAAACTAAGAGGAGAACGTTCACATTTCCATAAATTACTACACAGCTAATTAAAGACAAAATGAAAACCAAACCCTAACATCTCGGGGCTTCCATCTCTTTCCATGGGACCACACTGCCTTATATGAGCTTTTTGAATTCTCTTCTCTCTCATACTACACATAAGTGTTTAGACAGTATTTCTATATATAAATATATTTATTTCTACAATGTAGAAAGAAAAACATCACCAAAGGTGTGTTTGTTCTGGGGGCCACTAAGTCTGATAAGCTTCTCTAGGGAGAAAAAAGCCATCAATAAGTTTGAGAGATGCGACCTACTTTATACTCCTTGTGGACATTCACAAAGTACTTCAGAACGCTAGGCTCTGTGTCATGAAATGAATTTACTTTTGTTAGACCCAAATTTCTCAAATTTATTTAACCATGGAAACCCCTTTTGGAACCAAAACCTATTCCCATATCTTGTAATGAATGAATGCTCTAAGGCACAACTTGGGAAAAGCTAAGGTAGACGCACATTAAAAAAACAAAAACAAAAACAAAAAACCTAGACTCACTGGCAGAGGTGTGACTCTCAATGAATACTGAGGCCGCACTGACTGGAGCTTCAACCCTGAGAACAAATCCCCCTGTCCTTTTTAGGTAAGCCAGACTCCCATCTGAATGTGTTCAGGAAAGTGACAGAACCAAGAAGAAAAGCAACCGCATAGAGGAGAAGGTAATGAAGGGATTATAATTGTCACTGCTTCCTGGTTTTTACCATATTCCTACTGGGCTGAATTCGATGCTTACACTGATGTCTTGATTCTTTTTTCTCTCCGAAGACTCACCGAGCCTTTAATTATCAATCTAATTTGAAAACCAAATCATGAAGATCCCACAGCAAAGTGTACTATCATCTTGAAGTTCACACAACTTGCGTCTTATAACAAGCATATTTTCTTGAAATAACAACTCCCATCCCTGAACCTCTGGTTCCCCTATGTGGAAATGTAACACAACTAATTCTCCTGATTCATAACATATCCTCATATTTTTGTAGCATATCAATCTCTACTTCTCCATCTACTAGTTCTATACGTGACATTGGGCAATTAATTAACCACTCTGAGCCTCCTTTCCACATCTGTAATGCAGGTTGTACAAGGACTAAATTAGTTATCACAAGTACAAAGTTATCATGGTGTCAGACACATATTTATATCTCAATAAAATAGCTACTATTTTTATAGTCATCATCATCACACGGAATCTCTCCAGACGATTAGCTTCTAATTTATCATTTCAGCATTCTGTTAGCCAACTGAGTGAAAATGGAGTCATTATCATTCCCCTCTTAAAGATTAGATCCCACAAACCAAAGCAAAATGAATATAATGTGGAACCCACATATACATTAGTATTTCTTAACAAGCATTCAGGACACTAATTGGTAAGAAAAGGACCAAACAAACCATTGTTTCAAATGACTAAAGAAATCTGATGATTCTAATTAATTAGTTCATTCACTTATGGTTCTTTTAGACTACCAACTTCAGCCCACAAGTAAACATTTATCCTGATTACAGGAAATGTTTAAAGAAAATCATTATGGCAGCAAGATGATTGTGACCATAAATTTGGTTTAACTGGCCATCATCTGCCAGAAACTCTTCAGAAACAGCAAGAGACCAAGGGTCTACTCTGTACCATCCAACAGTTATATTCATGCAGAGCACTCCTGGGAGTACTAACACTCTAAGAACACATTCATGCATGCATTCTGCACCTCAACTGATCACCCACTGTGAATCAGTACCAGTCCAGACATGCAGGATGACCACGAACTAGATAAGCACTGCATTGCCTTCATGAACCTTGGAGTCTAGCAGGGGAGAACATGATACTTTGACAGACACAGTGGATTTCAATGGGTCAGAGCAATCATAGGAAGCAATGTACAAAGTAATGTATGAAGTACATTTTTTTCCTGACAGAATAATAATTCTGTCTCCAAGGACTACAGAAAGCAAACACAAAAAGCTTTTGGAAGAGATAAAATTATGTTTACAAGTCCTTAAAATGGTATATCATTCTTTTTTTTTTTTAAGATTTTATTTATTTATTTGACAGAGAGAGATCACAAGTAGGCAGAGAGGCAGGCAGAGAGAGAGGGAGGGAAGCAGGCTCGCTGCTGAGCAGAGAGCCCGATGTGGGACTCAATCCCAGGACCCTGAGATCATGACCTGAGCCGAAGGCAGCGGCGTAAACCCACTGAGCCACCCAGGCGCCCTGGTATATCATTCTTAAGTCAGCTTTCTCCTCCCAACCAATCTTTACTGGGGTGAAGCAGGTCAACGAGCTCCATGGGACCGATGTCTACACTGCACCTTCTCTCAATAAAGATTCCACTGGGTGTACTGACCCCCCAGAAGTAAGTATCCCAAGGGGCATGAAAATAATAAATAATAGTAATAAATAAATTCTAATACATGTCTTATTTCATATAATATGCACTTTGATGAGGAAGGCTACATTGGAGGTATTGCTCAAGAAGAAGTCATGACAACTTGCAAATTTCAAGACCTGACTTGAATAATGCTATGATGACCTTATTTTCCAGGCCAAAAATCAGGACACAAAGTCTAACAAAGGACATTTTCCACTTCTGGGAATTAAGCTGTCTGGGAGATGTAGTTTAAATGTCAAAATATTGGCATTTCTGGGACATTGACAGTATATGGAAACAACAGGACAAAATACTTGAAATTAAGACTGCCTTGGAAAACTCAAGAAATAGCAACCTAAAAAAATCTGTATAAAATACAGAGCCTTGATACCTGTGAAGACTGAAAACAGAGGAGGGGTATATGCATGGAGCTGTTTCTAAGAGTTAAAGAAGAGAACAAATAAATCTTAAATATCCTTAGGGCCAAGAAAGAGGAAAAAACAAAAAACTATTTTCACTTCATAATGCCAATAACTCAAATCAATTGATCTCCTTTCTCCCTCTGGTTAAAAAAAGTGTGTCAAGATATTTCAAGGTAAAGAAACCAATACCTCCTTGATCAACTATTTAAATGAAAAATGAATCCACACATATATGCTTTCTGTTACACTCTTTTAGTTACAACAGAGACTCGGGGAAATTATACTTTAAAAATGAAGGGTGTTCATTTATTGGAAAATAAACATATATGGAGTATTAGGTCTCTCCTTCCACTTCAGTTCAATCCTAGCAGAAACTGGCTTAAACTAGAAGATTTTCCAAGTTTCAAGCTTAAATTTTCAGGATCATGTCTGGCTGTTCCTTCTTTTCTTCACATTAGCTCATGCCATGGGTGGCTAACACAAGTATGAATTTTTACCCACTGTTCTCATAAATCATGCCTTAAGCAGAACTCTGGGCTTGCTGGCTCACTAAGAGCGGACTATGGGCAGGCCAGCAATGTATCCATGTCCTGTACCACTCTTAAAGTTTGGTAAATTCTTCAAGGAGAATTTTGCAACTCGTTCCGTTCCAAGTCCACCCAGCTGTTCCAGATATACCCACAGGTGTCTGCAGACTGCACCGTCCATTCAGAATGCCACTTAACTATAGGAAACCAGCTGAGGGTTGCTGGAGGGGATGTGGGTGGGGGGAAGGGGTAACTGGGTGATGGGCATTAAGAAGGGCACTTGATGTAATGAGCACTGGGTGTTATATACAACTGATAAATCACCAAATTCTACCTCTGAAACTAATAATACACTATATGTTAACTAAATTCAATTCAAACTAAAAAAAAAAAAATGCCATTCAGGTGACGGTAACAGGTTGTACTTCCCTCCACTATCAGGTGTTGCTGAAGCATTTGTTCTGTGCCTGCAACAGAGAGGCTGTTGAACCTCCTCTCTTACAGGCTTTCAGATCAACAAACTCCCACAGAGCTAGGGACTTCTCCATCCTCAAAAGAGGAGGATGCCCCTCATGGCCAAAGCTGTTGGGTGCCCTGTGCTCATATTATCTCAGTGCATCCCAGATCCCACCTGTGATCAGTTCACGTAACTGCCAATGACCCCCTGTGACCCACTGCCAGATGGAATTCCCTGGCTGTGGGACTACGCTCAGCTTCACGTGGTAAGGCCAGAAGTAAGACAGGCCATAAACCATAGACATGCCTACAGGACTGGCCCCCGTCAGCAAGAGATGGAAATTGGTGGATAAATATTCCAATTTCCTTACTTTACTGGTGGGACAATTCTGGGGTGTTTTCTGCATGGTCTCTTAGAGGATCCACAGGGGACTGAACCCCAGTTGCTCCAGTGTAATGTGCTCATGAATATCCCTTTATTGGTTTTGCCCCTCCTTTCTCATTTCTTTCCCAGTCTCCTGAGATCACCCCTCAACGATATCATCTGCACCCAAATCCTTGTCAGGGCCGGTGCTTATAAAAACAAAACAAGGGGAATAGTCAAGGAAACACTTTACCTACCGTCTTCAATCTGCTCACACCAGCCCCACACTCCAAGAGCAATCACCCTTGTTCCTACATCTGGTGTCAAGTGATTCTGACCATGATCCACACTCCCAAACTCATACCAACACTCTGCCTTCAAGATTCTCCCAGGACCAGTCCCTCTCTTCAATCCTGCATTCAACAAGCATTACCTCAGCGGCATCTGACTTCACTTCCTCTTAACACTTCTAAGCTTCCCCTGAAAGGATAAAGTCAACTGCATGTTCAGCTCCCGAAAGCTCTCTGATTTTCCTCCCAAGTGCTTCTTCCCATGAGCTCTTCCCCAACATGTCATGATGTCAGCAGTGCTAATTTATGCCAACTCTATGCCACGGACACATGGAGGACACTAGCATTTAGCTACCTACAGCTACTGCTGACAGCCTTTCCCCTTGCCTTCCTCCTACCATAGAAACAGAAAAGGGCAGGCACTTGTATTTCTAGCCTCTCTTGTAGCTAAAGGTTCCATGGAGCCCTTTCTTACCTTTTCTGGGATTTCTGAGGACATAAGGGGATTTCTGAGATAGCTTTATTTCATCCCTGATAAAAGAAGGAGAATGACCCTCCATGAGATATCAGTTTGTGTGTGTGTGTGTGTGTGCGCGCGCGCCCGCGCGAGCACGTGCATGTGTATAACATACATACATACCTGCAAGTATGCTCCTGCTTTGTCCTCTGGACAGTTGTACACAAGCATTTCTAGGGCTAGAAGAAGTCTTGTAAGCATGAGAAATACAGTAAGTCAGAAGAATTGCAAGATGGCAGCTCAACACCTTGACATCATGGAGCCAAGGAATGAACAGCGGGACTGCCTGCCTCCGGGCTTCTTGTTGGGTAAACAAGTGTTCTTTGTGATAATCCACTGTTAAGGGAGTTACGCTTGCAGCCAAAATTATTCCCGACAGACACAGGACAAAAGGAGGCAAGATATATAAGATTCTCTCCCTCAAGCAAAAACTATTAACCACCTACTCTTTATAAAGCATGGTGGGAATACAGAACGTGGATAAAGCAAAGTCCCTTCACAGGATTAGAAGAAAGTGGGAAATTGTGATAAAGTGGGTGCCAAGTGTTGGGATCAGCTGAATTGCTGACAGGGACTACCACGGGAGCCCCAGGAGGGGGAGGCTGCTGTGGACCACGGCAAGAAAAAGAGGCTTCCTAACGCAAACTTAAAAGCACAGAGGATTTAAGTAGATGGAGAAGACTGGGAAAAGAATCCTAAGCAAGGGAAGCCATGCAAGCAACGGTGTTTGATAAAATTTTATAAAACAAAATGGGAAAAGCAAAGACAACTAATTTGACGGCACAAAGGGGTAGTGTCCTAGTGATGAGGGAGCAGGAGGCTGGCTGAGGACAAAGCAAAAGCTGGTACCTTGCACCCCCTCTCCATCCGCTCCCCTCGGTAGTGTGTGTAACATTCCTCTGGTCCTCCCCTCCATACACAAAACTGAAGGAGGCTGAGGTAGAAGGAAATGTAAATATAGTTAAATCTCTTCAGAACCTAAATCTCCCTAACAAAGACACTTGATAGCAGGATTGTGACATTCCACCAGGAATCTCCCAGCTATCTTGATGTTAATGGTTTGGCAAAAGACCACATTGATCAAGCCTGAAGACTTCCTGGATACTCCCAGCACCTCCTGGGCCCTCTTTAGCATATGAAACCTCCCTTCCCCTCACCTCCCCACAACCAAAGGGTATATAACAGGTCACCCCTCACAACCCGGGGCAGCAGCTCTTCCTGCCCACGGGGGGCAGCAGCTCTTCCTGCCCACGGGTCCTGTCCCCGTGCTTTAATAAACCACCATTTTGCACCAGAGATGTCTCAAGAATTCTTTCTTGGTCATCGCCTCCGGACGTCAGCCCACCGAACCTCACCTAGGTTCTAGAACTTCATCACTAGGTGTCACTGAGCCTCTGGCACTATTCTTGTGAATACTGGGCCCACAGTTGTTAAGAATATCAGCAACGAAAGTGGTGGGGGGAAGGGAAGGGCGTCAAATCAGAAGGCAGAGACCACAGAAGTGGCCAGTCTAAGGAAATAATAATAATAAAATAACCATTTATTGAATACTGGAAGTAATTACTACAGTAAACATTTTATACTGTCTCATGTAATGCTCAATATAATCTTTCAGGTAGGAATTACATTTCTAGTTACTACGGATAAGAAAAATAAGGTTTAAAAATGTTCTCAAAAATCACACTGTTATTAAGGGACAGAATCCAATTTCAAATTCAAGTCTCTCTGATTCTGATGCTAAGTTAGACCCGGGCTGGACACCCACCATGGGCTTCGAGACCATCTCTGCTTCCCACCATCACAGCCCCTGCTGCACAACCTAAGGGCAGGGATGGTGGTTCATTCACCTTGTGACCACACACCCTCATCCCCAGTGCCTAATGGAGTTCACGGATCAGGATCACGGACACACTGATAAATGCTTGCTGAATGAATGGAAGTCTTCGCTCAGGCGCTGGATAGACTCATAAGTTGAGATCATCTCTTTAGGTCTAAGGTCTAACATCCTGGCAGAGAACAGGTAAAGCTAAGGGGTGGATGGCTGGGTTGGCCAACTCAGCTGCAAAGCCTCCATCACCACAACGCAGCCGCTATCCCCACCACCAATTGAGTCCAAGACTGAAAAGGAGCCAGGAACTACAGCTTTTATACAGTAAGTACCAGCAAGTCTCTTTTCCTAGCACTAGGAAAATCCACAAGGAAGCAACCAAGAGCATGAAAAGGGCAAAAGTGAGCCCAAGAGAATCAGCGGGGAGATGGTTATTACCAAAAGGCTGGTGTATCTCACCAGAGGCCAGCCTTCAATACCATCAGCTTAAATTTCAGCCACGTGGATTAAAGTCAAAGGACTGGCAGCACCAGGAAGAAAAAGGAGCCTGGAAATGCTGTTCCTGGATTCCCTACAATCCAGTAAAGACCATGTAGGGGGGCAGCGGTGATGCTGAGCTGACACGGACAACACAGCGCCACATTTACAGCCACGTACACCATAAGCACACCACTCGAGGCTCCAGCCCACCCAGGGCAAGCAGAAGAAGTCTTAGAGCTTCTCAAACACTAAGCATGCCTCCAACTTCTAACTTGAAGTTTATGATAAGCATTTATTTTTTTTAACTACTCAACCATAAACATTTGTCAGTTTAGCCTTCTTAAGTAATGAGTAAGCTCAAGTGTTATCTTCAGAATATGACATTTCAGGGCGCCTGGGTGGCTCAGTGGGTTAAGCCTCTGCCTTCAGCTCAGGTCATGGTCTCAGGGTCCTGGGATCGAGCCCCGCATCGGGCTCTCTGCTCAGCAGGGGGCCTGCTTCCCTCTCTCTCTCTGCCTGCCTCTCTGCCTACTTGTGATTTCTTTCTGTCAAGTAAATAAATAAAATCTTAAAAAAAAAAAAGAATATGACATTTCATCAATAAAGTGGGATATAGCAAGTATCTTTACCTCCATATGGTATTGAAACAAGTATACCAAGGAAAGCTAGGACAAGTTATTAATTATCATGAGCCTTGAACACCCACTTTGGATTCATCCTACCTTTACAAAACTTCAGGGAGAAAAGAATTATATTTCTTATGTTTATGAAATTTTCACACTGTTTTATAAATATTGTGGTTTTCCCCATTTTCTCCTCAAACAGTATCTTTCCTGCTGGAGAACGTAATGGTTTGGATAAAGCCCAAGTGTTGTGAACTTTTGACTAATAGTTACTAAGCAGTTACCATGTAATATGCGCTACCTTAGGCCCCTTACATGCATTTCCTATTTCCAGTTTCTCAGCCACCTTAAGGAATTCTGATGAAGACGCTAAAGTTCAGAAGGTTGAAGTCATTAACTCAGGGATGCACACTAATTAGTGAGAGAGCTAGAATTCAAAACCACTTCTACTTAGTCCCAAACCCACTATTTTAACAACCGCACCATACAATCTCAATTTCAGGGCTAGGAAAAGTCTGCCTGCAAGCTTTCCTCACAGAGAGAGATACCTTGATGAGAGATACCTTGATGGCCAGGAAGCTCATGCACAAATTTAGGGCACAAGGTCATTAACCTTAGCCTTTCCCATATGATTTCTAACTTCTGTTTTCATGTCTATGATTTCTGCCATGTATACAGGTATATATTTCTGTGACAAGTATTACCTATTGTTAAATAATACAGTAGAAGTATATAGACTTATCTTCATTCCTGTTATCACTGATCTATTTTAAATCATTTTCATTTAAAACAGTAAGGGAACATCATAAGAGATGGGAAGGAAGAAGAGTTTCTTTTAATTTCAATCCAACTTAATAATTAATTTACAAATTACTAATGTTCCGATTACTATGTGTATTATCTACATGCAGACCTAGAGTGCTGCCTTTTAAAGAATTTCAAGAAAAAAGTGCACACAGGCAATTCTGTGATAAATAATGCACATTGATCATAAGGACCCGTTCTAAAAACCCGTTAGACATATTGATCTGATTTTGAAAGAGAATCTGCCATTCACGGGGCAAAGTGATTCACAACTTGTGAGAATAATGAAAACAGATGCAAAGTATATGAGTCTCTAGGCATCCCAAGGACTAATGGAAGAGATTAAAGAGGGAATTATATAGTAAAAATCAGATTATATCTGCTTATATTACCGAGCTGGTGACTTAAGAACCACTAGATAAGCCATCCTGCTGGAATCAGCTGGTTGTCGGGACGGCCTGCTGCTATCAATAGCAAGCATATCTATGGAAACTACGCTCAAAGGGTGTGTGAGTATGTGAGAAATAGACTCCTGACCATCTTGGGAGTGATTATGTCCCCACCATCCAATCACAGTTTATTTTCTATCTGGATTCGAGCCTTATATTCTGGGGTAGTGTCTCTATTTTTAAACGTTGCATGGTTCTCCAAGATCTCCTCCAAAACTGGAAGTCTGACTTGCACTTGCTTCTACTCTCCAACATACTGGCGTCTGCCTTGCCCTGTGACAGGAGTCCTGAACAGTCTTTTTGATGCAACTATCTTTCTAGACTTCCAAAAAGCACCCAACCTTAAATTCACCATCTCTGGGGTCCACCCTGCTATTAACACCTCTTTCAATCTCCTTGGAGCCTTTACTATCTCTTCCTGTTTACCGTTCACTGTTTGCCTAGACTATCATGACCATGATTATCACGCTCCCTTCAGACACGGCACTTTTTTCCCAGATGAAACTTCTCCTATAAGCTCCTGAAACTGATTCAGGTCAAGCCCTAATTCTGCCCGAGGATCAACTCTCATAACAGACTACACCCTTTCCCATCTCCTTTGGTCAGCCATGACCAGAGCATCCTTACATGGGACTCTCAGAGGCTTTTTAACTGAATATTTGCATTTCTTTTCAGGTACGCCTATGATGCATTTCTCCATCTTTTTTAGGCCAATTGTCTCATGTTCAGATTTAGATGAACACTTAGCTTTTTCAACCGCTATATAGTTCTCCTGTGAGTCTTTTCACTCTACATAGGAATGCATCTTTCCTACTGACTGAAACACCCATCTGTGCCCTGGTCTAACAGACCATGTTAGTCACAGTGTATACACTTCACTTGACTCATCAAACCCTCTGGGGTATGAAAGCATCCCTCCCTCTGAGAGCCATGGGGGCAATTCAAGTTTGCTTGGGTCCCGTATACTTGGGATTCAATTGTATTCTTTCCCTTCACAAACCTTTTGTAAATATTTTTTTCGAAACTGATCCCAGTTAGAACCAGCTGCCCATTTCAAAGCAAACATTTGTATCCTCTCTAAAATGTGGATGTCTGTGGACGTCTTACCTAAAATTTAAAGGAGGCCAACATACTAACTGAAAGCAAAACTGGAAAAAAAAAAAAAAAAGCCTGACCGTTTTAGAAATACCTCACCGATCTCTTGTTTTCACTAAGGACATCTCAATCCGGAACTGAGGTGGTGTATTTGCTTCCCGTACTGAGAGACCTTAAATTTAAAAACTGGATGATATAACCTGATTATAATGCAGGACCTTGACCGGAGGCACAGGTGCCATGTGGAAATACCAGAGGCTGACCAGCCTGTAGCCCCAGGAGAAAGCACTATTGGGTTACTTGCCCATGGACAAAACCTGCCCCGAAAGCCTGGCAGATCTTCATAAAAGCCATGAGTACAATCAAGTCAGCGCCATTACAAGGAGAGCTCATGGCTCACTCTCTAAAGCACACGCTATGGGCAACGCCGCGGCTGTCACACCTGCTGCAACCAGCTGGCCAAAGGGAAGTGTGTCCCCGGCTGGGCAAAGTCCACCCAATGCCTCAGACATCTGCGAGCTCCCAAGGCACTGCTCTTTCTGAAGGCAGACTTTGCTAATGGAGCTACATTTTCTCTTAATCGTAACAGTATATGCCAAACCAACACGTGTAAAGAGTGTTAAAGTCGAGTAAGAGCTCTCATGAGCCCATCAGGCCATGAGGCAACGGCACTACAGCCATCTCGCGCCTCATTCGGGTGGACATTTCCGCCTAAGGAGCTCTAAGCACACAACAACACTATAAAGTGTGGCACAAACGCAAGGATTCACTGTGCAGGGCACAGAATGGAGCTCTATTGCCTCTGCTCTGGTTACTGGGAGTATATAATTCCGTAACAACAATTCCAAGTCAAATTGGTCTTTAGAATGGCAGTTCTTTGGTGGGAACCCACCACGGTCTGCTTTGTGCGCCACCAAAACTCATACGTTGAAGTATTAATGACCAAGGAGATGGGGCCTTTGGGAAGTGATTAGGTCATGAGGGTGGAGCCTCATGAATGGGATTAATGTTCTTATGAAAGGGACGCCCAAAGAGCTTCCTCGCATTTTCCTCGGTGTGAGGATACAGCAAGCAGGTAGAGTCTATGAATCAGGAAGTCCTCACCACACAGCAAGTCTGCTGTGCATGACGGTGGATTTTCCAGGTTCTAGATTTGTAAGAAATAAATGTTTGTAGCTTATAAGTGACCCAGCGCTATTTTATTATTACAACCCAAACAAAGACAGAACACAAACACTGTAAAATGTGGCACAAACACAATGATTCACTGTGCAAAGTACGAAATGGAGCTTTACTGCCTCTGCACTGGTTAATTGGAATATATAATTCCATAATAAAATTTCCAAATCAAATTGGTCTTTAGAATAGCAGTGCTGCAGGGGGAACTCAACCATTATAAAACTAAAGCATAGTTCTCTGTTTGGAAAAGTTGTCCTCTCTGATGGAGAATATGGCCTTGGTGGAACACACGCAGAACAGCAGAGGAGGAAAAGGGGCTGTCATCCAAATCAATCCTGGAGACTCAAATGGTGACTTCTGTGAAAATCCTATCACCCCAAACCCAGAGTCAACTTTTCAAGTGGCTATTGTTCATCACAATAAATACCTAATGAGCATCCCAGATGGCACAAAAGTCAGCAGAAAGGTTTATAGAAAAGAACTCCTGACCCCAGATACTGCAGGTAAAATGTGTCTGGAAAGAGACTGCAACA